>NC_056745.1:829019578-829107078 GCF_019279795.1 Protopterus annectens | reverse complement strand
CACTAAATCGATCTGCCAGGATATTGGCAATATCCTTGGGATCAGTATATTTAATGCCATTCTGTTGTAGCTCAGAGCAGATCTGAGCATTGCCATTTAGATTCTTGACATAACTATAGAATGCCTTGTGGTTGTCTTTGGAATCTTTGGCAATTTTATTTCCATAACTAGCTTTTGAGGATTTCATGAGGGATCTCAGCTTCTTACTGAGGCTGATGAGGGAGTTTTTTGCATCCTGGGATTTTCCTCTTTTATGCAACTTCCTTCTGTTGTATAGTTTGTTTATAGCAAGGGACTACCAGATTGGCTTCCTTTTTTTGGAGAAGAGCATCTTGGTTCTATTTGGGATGGCACGATTCATGCATGAGTGGATGTGCTCGTACAGTGCCTTAGTGTAGGATTCTGCAATTGAACTTCCAGATCCCGTCTGCATGGGTGTCGTGAAGTTTGTCACTTCTGACTTCAGTAGCATGAAGTTGGCTTTGGAGAAATTTTTTAAAGAGGTTTCCTTACTGGGGGGTGGGGGTGGGATGTGGATGTCAAGGGTGATTTGCTTATGGTCAGACCTGACCAATTAAGGGGTGACCACTGGTGTGGAGCATCTATCTCCCATGTTGGTAATGACCAGGTCTAGGATATTATAGCCCCTGGTGGGACAATGGATTAGCTGATCCAGGGCGTTGGATTTTATGAATTCCAAGAACCGTTGGGAAAAGGAGTTGGTACCTAAGTAGTTTTCCCAGTTAATGGCAGGGTAGTTGAAATCAGCCAGTATTAGGGTGTTTGGTTGTATCTTAATATTTTCCAGTATGTTTAGAAAGGTGTAGTGAGAATTCTGGGGCATGGTGGGGGATCTGTAGCAAGCTACGATTTGGATTGCAGTCTTACCTAGTGTTAGTTGCACCTGGAGAATTTCAGATGCATTGTGTTGGACAACTAGCCTGGAGGTGTGAATATCCTTGGTGAATATGGACACTCCTCCACCTTTAGTGTTTCTGTCTTGGTTTTGTGACCGCAAAGTGTGGTAAGAATTGTAGCCTGGTATTGCAGGGGTGCTCTCTGGATCCTTGAACCAGGTCTCATGGGGGCAATGTATTTGTGCATGACATGCTTTCTTTTTTGTGGTCTCCAAGCTCGTATCCACATGGAGAAAGAACAAGACAGATTCTTTATTTATATCTTTTAGTGATCACTGTTTTTCTGAGGTGCAGTAGTCTTGCAATGGAAATAGTAAAGTAAGACGTGTGGTGATAATATGCATTTTTTATTTGCAAGAAAACATGTTTACTTAAGCACCTTTGATTAGAGCTTTGATATACTTGAGGTAATGGGTTTCACGCTGAAATGTACAAGCAGTAATGTTTACAGCTTGCGAATTTTAAATAGATATAGTAGACCCCTATTTACAATTGATCTTTTTAAAAGGCATATGAAGATTGGGATTTTATGCTCACTGTCAATGTTTAGTTAAGTATTCATCCACATCATAAATTACAGTAAGCTATCCTTTGTCAGCTCTATTTATGATGATGGTATATTACTTTAGAAATATTCTCAGTGATTGTTTCTCTTCAGGTATGCTTTTATATATGTCAATGCTATGAAACAAATCTCTCAACAGTGAGCTGCACAACTCGCAAAATACTGAAGTACAAATCCTGATTAGCTTTGTCATCAGTTGTACTGAAGTGGGCATGTTAATTGGGTTTTCTGCTGATTTTATTCAAGTCAGAGAACAGACTGAAATCGTTAACTTGACACATAAGTATGAACGTAAGCCTTTTTAATCAGATATGCTCTATAAATAAATATTTATCTTGTATCTATTTGCCTATGGTTTTCCTGCGTTCAAAGTTCTTCCAAAATCGGGCTTTTCTTTGAGTAATACTTTACAGCCATCTTTTTTTTGACATTATTTTGTAAAATGAACTTATCTAACAGTCTTATTCATTTAATTTTTCATCATAAGGTTCCCATTTCAGTATCAGTGGATGAGGCTAAATGACTGTATGGTGCAGTGAAGCACTCAGCAGCTGAATTGTTGTCTGCCATAGTGATTGCAGGGACATTTTATTATTTTCACTTTCCTTTCATACTATTAGCCCATTACTTAATTATTTTTCTCTCAGTTAAACATTTTTCTGTTATTTAATTCCTTCTCATAGTTATTTACCGTGTCTGTTAGGTTACTGAGATAAATTGTGTACTCATGATAGCTTTGAAATTGTAGCAATCTTTTCTGAGTTTCCTGTAAATGTTTTGTTAAATTGTATTTAGATTCATAAGTCTTTACAAGGCTAACAACCACAAGGGCATTTAAGCCTAGCTGTACCTACCAAAACTCTGAAAAGTTCTGATAGCCTTGATAAGTGTAACCAGGGGCTTGGGAGGTAAAATATTTACAAGCAGGGGGCTGGGAGATGACTCATTTACAGGCTGCCTGTGCCCATTAGAGACATAGATGCCAAACCAAGGGTCACTTTACTGTTCCCCATCCAATTGTCCAAGTTACAATTAAATTGGATTAGGGAGGAATTCTGCTTCACGCAGATGGGGAGCCTGTTCCAGAGAAGGGGTAGTCTCTGGGGTACATACCCATCTCTTCAGCATGTCCTATTGATATTACAGGCATGATTTACGTCTTTAGAATGGATAATTCTGGTGCTGTTTGCTTTGCAGATATGCAAGAGGTCCATCAGAGTGGGGTCTGACAATGCCTTGAATGTCAGGCATTGATCTCCACTCAACAGCCTGTAGGCAACAGAATACAGGGATAGAGCCTGTATTCTGTCTCCTACATGCTCTATCCCTGTATTCTGACTTAGTCTGCAGGAGACAAAATACAGGGATAGAGCCTTGAGGTAGTCTGTATAGGACATGTTACTTATGCCCTGTATTCTTTTAGTGAGGAACCTCTGTGGGCATCCAACTGCTGGATACGCCTGGTTAGGTACATTCCAAAGGGGGTATTGTACACAATGATAGGTCTGATGAATACAGTGGAACAATGACTTCCTTTGGCCTAGATGGCATACCTTTGTTTATAAAGCACAACATAGAATGATTTCCTTACTACTGTAGACACATGATGGCCAAAGGCTAGATTACTGTCTATATGTGTCCCCAAGTCCCTGACTACTAGGTCACATCTTAGGGGCGTGTTGTCAATATGATAGTTACCTGGTGTGGATGACTTCCTGATGGATGCTATTATGCATTTCTTGACATTTTGTTTTAGTCCATGGCTCTGGCACCAGTTGCTTGTCTGTGCTAACCCTTCCTGGAGAACATTTGTGTTGGACAATTCAATGACAGCTCCTAATTTGCAGTCATCTGGAAATTTAGTTATCCAGAGACCATTGACATTGACCTGGATGTAAATGCCAAAAATGAGTGTTTCCAGGACTAATCCCTGAGGGACTCTGCTTATGACTGGCCCCCTTGTAGAGGGAGACTTTCTAATTCTAGCTTCCTGAGTCTTGACTGTGAGCTAGCTGGCTATCCACCAGGTTACATAAGGGTTTGTACTTAACCTCTTAAGTTTATCAACAATGCCTGAGTGGGGGATTGTGTCAAATACCTTGGCCAGGTTAGGGAGTGTGAACCATTTTGCCCTCATCCATTGCTTTGGTCACCTTCTCAAAGACGTCAACCAGGTTGAGTAGACATGACCAGACCTTGATGAAACTAAATTGGGTTGGGTTCAGTGTTTGTAGCTTTCCTATGTCATTATTGATCATGTACATGATAATTCTTTCCATGACTTTGCATATGAGACTAGTCAGACTTATAGATCTGTAGTTTCTAGGATCTGCAGATGTCCTACCTTTGTGCAAAGGGACGACTGTTGGTTGTTCTCCACCACGAAGCTTGCTTGGAAGCTACAATTAAATAACAATGACATAGGACCTGTCAGATTATGTTTCATGCTATTTAGAAGGCATCCTGGGATATTGTCTGGGCCCACTGATGCAGTATTCTTGGCCTTAGAGACAACATTAAGGACCTGTTTCCTAGTGATAGCAGGGGGAGTTATATTTTATAGTATTGCCTGAGGGAAGATTGATGGGAAGAGAGGGGTAAAGATGGAGCTGAATTTATCAGCCAGTTGGTTTGCTATATCTTTTGGCTTAGTATAGGTGGCTCCATTTACAATGAGTACTGCACACAATTCTGTATTACCTTTGAGGTTGCGGACATAGCTAAAGAATGCCTTGTGGTTGTTATTGGTCTGGAAGGCCAAGTTTGGCTTTGGTAGTCATTATTTGTCATCTGAGTTGTTTGTTTTATTTGGTGAGAGTGCTTTTATCCTGCTGGGTGTTACACCTCCTAATTTTTGCCATGATTTTCTTCCTTCAGTTATACAGCCTGTTGATGTTGAGATTCCACCAGGGTAGCTTGTTTTTTTGAGTTAGCTCTGTACTTCTTCCTGGTGAGTAGAACTGCCTCTGTTCTATTAACATGATTGTATAGTGTTTCTGTGAACAGTTCATGCATGTGTGAAAATATATTGATAGCCTCTGTCAGGATTTGTCTCCAGTTTTTCATCATAGTGTGATTTGTTCTCATCTTTACCATAGTTTTTATTACCTTCATATCCCTAGACATGGGTTCCACACTCAAGTGTTTGAATTTTTAGATGCTAATAGTGTTTATGCCATAGCTAGCACTGTTCAAGACTTTATAGGGACATTTTTTTCATGTTGCCTGTCACATTAATTTGTAAATCCTTTCTCATTGTCCCACCAGTTTGCTGTATTAAGCCAGCATTTGCATTAATTACAATGACATCTTTATTGCAATCAGTTAGTGTGCAGATCCTATTTAAAAGGTAGAACTGGACCTTTTCTAGCTGCTTTGCAATCTGCAAAGATGCTTCCTCACAGGGGTACTGGAGAGATGTGTAGCCTTTCTATCTCTTTGGATGCTAAGGTATGTATAGCCCTCACTTTACTTGCCACAGGGAACAACACCCAGAGACAAACTGGGGGCACATTGGGTATGTCACAGGCTTCTGTTTCAAGGATACTTCCACAGTTTCTGGATGTACTCTTGGCATAATGTGGATCAGTGCATCTATTCCTGGTGTCACCTCAAGGCCAGGCCTGGACAATGGATGCTGTTTATCGGGTGGCACATTTCCCTGAGGTGCTAGTATGACAGAATGTGCCTATATTGCAGTTAGGCCTCAACTGGTCAATTGCATGAGTGGTTCCACAATAGGAAGGGTTACCATTCCATCAATTGCCAGAAAGTGTGCGAAGCATGGGGGTGCATCACCAGCATGTCATCCCAGCATCCTGGTAGTACACATGATTCTCATAACTGGAACATAAGCTCACGCTACTGTCTCTTCCTACATTGTAGGATGTCCAGTGATCTTCTTATTGGTAAGGAGAAAAAAATATAATATATATATTTGACATTTAAGTAGTTATTCATAGTAAAATATATTGCTTAATACTAAAACACTTTTACTTTGTTTTTTTTTTTCTTTCCCCAATTTCTCTCTCTTTTTTTTTCAGGTGATGTTGGATATCCACTGGAGCTATGCCTCATAACACCATTGAGAAATCCAAGTGGAGTTGCAGTAGATTATTTTAATACAGCCCTGCCACAGAACCGAATTGTCATCAAGAGAGTCTTTGACATATTGAAAAGTAGATTTAAGTGCATGGATGATCCAGCTACTGCATGCAGCATGTTTACTGCTTGTGCATGCTGCATAACTTGATCACCCACCAGTCTGGTGGTGAAGTTACCCGTGCTGTCACTGTTGCTCCCATTTCCAGTCCCGCTATGAGTAATGATGACCAGGCAGTAGCAGTAGTTAAGGTACCTCGTGCAGCAGGCTTTTACATGGCATACAGCTGTGCAGGTAAAGAGGCAGCATCTAGTCGAGAACTATAGACCATGACATTCAGGTTAGTGCTTCCTTTCTTGTAAAAAACACATAGAGTACAACTGATGCATGCAGTGATATGTCTGGACTATGCTTTGTGGTGCATGGTCTACTGTCATTGTTTATTAGACATTCCTTCTTATCTTTAAATAACTTTTTTAATTTCAGAACAGGTACTGATATTACTGTTTATAAATGTCATCCCTGAGTGCTGACTGACATCTGTTCAGTGCTGTCTTAAGGCACCATATAAGGAATAAATACATTTTTAACTGTTTTGTACAAGAAATTATGCTTAAGGGGTGTACTTAAGTATGCATGTACTGTATAACCTGAAGTGGTACATTTAATAAAAAGTGTTGTTTCAGTATTTAACATGAGTTCATACCATGCAATTGAATAAAGAACATAGCACATTTTTTGTTGTATTATGCAATGTTTACTTAGTATTAACTATTACATATTTGAAATGGCTTTCTTTTCTTTTCTGTCTTAAGGTACTGTACATCAGATTATTTCATTTTGTCATATACAATAAATTGTGTCCTCAAAGCCATAAATCATCATTTATGCACTGCTGATGGTGAGGGGACAACAGTGCTAGTTTACATGACTGGATACAAATGTAATCTTTTTTATGTTTTATATTCTCGGTAATTGTCAGCTGAAACATTGATAATGGATAGATCATTAATAGTGCAAATCAGCGCAATCTGAATGTTATAATGTTCAGCTTTGTTTTTAGATATTTCATTTAATTGTTTTAATCATCATCATCATCGACCCCTTTTATCCATTTTCTACATGGGGTTGGGGTGTCACATCAAATGTCACCATCTCTCTCAGTTCAATACCACTCTGCTATCTTCTTTGTCAGTCACGCTTGACTGTCACAAGTCTTCTCTCACGTAATGCATTCATCTATTTGCTGGACATTCTCATTTCCTGTTGGCTTCTTTCTTTCTGTTCCAGATCCTCTTCACCAGATTTTCTTCTGCTTTCCTGCACGTGTCCAAACCACTGTAATCTGTTCACTTTGACAGTGTTTGCAATTGGATCTACTTGGGTTTCTGCTTTGATGTCCTCATTTCTTCATCTGTCCCACAGTATGGATTCTACCACCAGTCTCAGGCACTTCATCTATGTCATCTCCAGTTTCTTCAACTGTTCTGCCTTCATTGCCAAATTTTCTGTACCATACTGTAGTACTGGTTACACCATACTTCTCAATTGTCCAGATTTTAGCAGAATGTGCAGATTTTTACTTCATATTTTTGATCTGTTCCTCATAAAGTTTGTGTTTTTCTGGATTTTTGTGGCAAATCAGTGAGGATTTAATTTGCTAAATAATGACAAGCAGTTGAGGTTTTAGACTTCATATCAATCAGAAAATGCATGGTAATACAATACTTTTATTCTAGCAACTTTCTAAGTTTATAAAAGCAATATTTAAAATGTGTCCCTATTTTTGAGACTTTGTCCCTTCATTATGTTTCGCTATGTCCAGATTTTTTGTGCTAACAGGTTGAGAGGTATTGGTCACACCACTATTTGTACACATTAGTTTTCAGTTTCTTCTGTCACACTCTATTCCTGGCAGTCTGTGCCAGTTGGCTGCAGTCCCTCTGATTCTAGTTTTGGTTTCCTCATTCAGACTTCTCTTCTCCTCAACTACCCCTGAAAAGAACTTGAAGTTGTTGACTTGTTCCACTGTTTTCCTTTTTATCTCAGTTCTTAGTTTTAGTTTTTTTCTTATTTCCCCATTTGCTGTCATTACAACTGTCTTATCTGTGCAGTGCTTCATCCTGTGTGCCTTCAGTTTGGCATTCCATTCCTCCATTCTTTGCTGATGTTCTTGTGCAGTGTCCCCTTGTAATGCTACATTATCTGTATATAGCAACATTTTCACTCTGTCCTCTCTGACTTGTTTGGTTCTGTAGTCCATCACCATTATTAATAGCAGTGGGCTGACAGCTGAATCCTGATGCACCCACCCCGAATAGAAACCCTTCTGTAAGTCAAAAAACTGTTCACACTTAGGTCATTGGTTCCTTGTACAAATTCTGTCAGTGTTTCTGAGACTGAACCATCACAGGACTGCCCTAATTAACTTTCTTTGGATCTTGTCATAAGTATAGGAATGCCCAGTTGGACTCTTTCCTCACCTTTAGCTTATTCTCCACCTTCTGTCTCACTGCAAACATTGAGTCAGTTGTGATGCATTCTGATCTGAATCCTAACTGCTCATTTTCTAGCTTACATTTCTACTACTCTGCATATTCTTTTATCCTTCACCCTCACCAGAACTTGCATGCAGTGTGACAGAAGTTTTATACCTCTATACTGCCCACAGTTGTGAATGTCCCCTTTGTCTTGAACGCTGGCACTAGTATGCATATTCTCTAGTCATCTGGGATATGCCTTTCTCTCCATACTGCGTTACCCTCAGGAGACATTTCTTCTCAGTTCACCCAACATCTTGAGCATATCTGCTGTGACCTCATCTGAGCCTACTGATTTCCTAGGCTTCATTATCCTTAGTGCTTTTCTTACTTCTTCTAGGGTGGGCTCCTCTTCTTCTTTCATCGGTGGCTGAATCTGTGGAACTTGTTCCTACTTCTTCTAGGGTGGGCTCCTCTTCTTCTTTCATCGGTGGCTGAATCTGTGGAACTTGTAAGCAATACCTTTATTGAAATGAAATGCATGCAGATGCAAAGTGTTTAAATACTGGGTTACATTCTACACTGACGTATTCTGCCTTTTTTATATTTTTTTATTTAATAACTCATTACCTTTCAAATTATGCATTGACATTTCTATGTAAAAGTCAAATTGTAAGTACTAGCTTGATTGATAGTAGGTCAAGGTCAAATGTGCCATGCATGACATTTCCTGAAGATAGGGTAGGTGAAGGTATATGTGATCTTGAGGAGGGGCTGTCATGTGAGCTAGATGGTGACTTGCTGCAATGTCATGACTTCCTTGATGCAGGTGATCTTATAGACACTGATCTCATAGTGCTGCAGGACCAGGACCTCAAATGAGAGGTTCTAAATGTAGATGACTACTGACATGGCCTGCATGAAATCTGTTGCGCTTGGTCCTCCCTACTATTTCCACTACCTTCTTGAGAAGCACTTGTAGTGTGATATGATATGCCCCACACATCCCCATAGTACCCCATCCTCTATCCTCTGTCCCTTCCCAAACTAACTCCTGTTTGAGTTTAAGTGCTCACTAGTATATAAATGAAGGTGGACATGGATGCTTGGTGTGCCACTATACTACAGATCAATGTGATCCTGACATTATCCCTAATCTCTGCTATTTCCATGTAGTGCTGGAAATCCTCACTTATACTCTGGAAGACTCTGACCATTCTCAACTGACTCTCCGTGGCAGTGCACTGGGCCTTAACAAAGACACAACACATTTTCAACTGGGCATCCAGTACATATTTTCTGGGGTAGCTGTGACAAATGCTTGTGCCACTGTGGACATGGTTACTAGTGAATTTCTGCCATCATCCAGAAGGTGTACCTGAGGGTCAGGAGATACTGGTGTTGAAGTGAAGGGTTTTTCTCCCTATATAGTGTGTAGTGTAATATCACCCTGTACTTGACTTTCTGATAAAGTGTCACTTCCTGTAGAGTTACTAACATGTTACTATGTGCCACTTTCCTCAGCTGCCTCATAAATATAACTATGTTACTTTCATCATCATCTTCGACAGTCATTCTACTGCTGATATCCTCAAAATTTATAGGTATAGTGGAACTGTTTGTTTCTGCTTCTGACCCTGTAAATAATTAATTGAAAACATTACTACTCAGATGCTGAGTGCATTTTGTGCAAGGAAATATTTGGGATACTTACCATGTACTACCTCTTCAACATCATTATCCATAAAAGGGGAGGGTTCACCTGTTTATATTAACTGTCGTGTGCTACATGTAATCCATTTCAGCATTCAGTTATGTATATACAAATGTTACTGTTGTCAAACCAACCTTCATGAACAGATGTCTGTCGATGTGGTAATAGCCAGTGTCCACACCACATTTGGTTATGCCAGTGCCATTGTCATCTGTGTCATAGTCATCCCCACAAAATAGAGAGGAGGTACTCTTCATCAACTGCTAAAGGAGCAATTGTTTACGTGCCCACCCCAGGAGTTCTAAAATCAGTTTCATTCTGCTTTACCTTCACTTTGGCACATCCTACTATGTCATTGGCCTTCTTGTTGCACTATGTTAATGTGTGGTTCTTTCCACTTACATCCTTTATATCCATTACTACTTAATTCACTTAGTTCCAGGCCTTTGCCCTCTCAGCTTGTTTTTCCAAAAAATGTGTTTGCCGTATGTCCTCAGAGCTGCCATGAGGATGTAGTTCTCCTGATGGCTAAAGCTATACTTTCCCTGTCCGAATCACTACTGCTGCATCTTTGTAAAAACTAAAACAATATGAAGTCTTACACTGAAACATTTCAACCGCTCATCAGCCAAACAGCACAACAATGAAAGCATATCTGCTTTCATCACAAATAATCAAAGATCTGAGTACAAAACAGGGTTTGGTGACATAACACTCCTATTTATATACACATGCAAAGTCAAAGGTTAAAGTTGAATTGTAGCAATCTGTGTAGCAGCATCAAAACATTCATAGTACTGTTACAAGCACTTTGCTAACAGACTTATATCCTTCCCCAACACTTTCCTGTATTCATGATGTAATTTTATGATTTAGGAGTAACAAAAATCTCCCAGTAAAGTGGCACTTAAGTTGACACAACAATATTTTGTAAAAAATGCAGTACAGCAGACTATAATCACTTCAAAGTATTTATTATATCCTGTGCAGCATAATCACTAAATGCCACCAAAATGAATTTCTAAAATATGTTTTACATTGCCATTATGACTACTTCCATATATATTGTCAGTGCTGCTGTCAGGAATTCCTATTCATAAATGACACTCATTTCATCAGTATTTACATGAATCGTCTGCGTCTGACAATCAGATCAATAAAACAAACAATTCTTCTAGTAAACACTGTTATCTAATAATTTCCAGTATTTTTACTATTCATTTGCTTGACTAAGTTTGCAGTTTCCTAAACCATTTGCCATCTATCTTGAGTGTTCACAGGTTAATTAATTATTTATCCTTTGCTGATCAGATTAGTCCCACTAGGCTAGTAGCGTCTTTTCAAGGGAGACCAGAGGTAGTATTCAAACTACGAGGGAAATTTGGCCAGGGCATTGGGAACCTTCCCTTGCTCTTTTTGATAGCTACCATGGCATCTGTTACAGCCACCTGAGCTCACACCAACTCAAGCAGATGGGGCCTCAGTTTAACATCTTATCAGAAGGATGGTACACTCAGGAGTGCAGCCCTCCCCTTATACTACACTGCAATGTCAGCAGTCAATCTACCCGGTGTGGGAATAGAACTCACAGCCTTATTCACATAAATTCAAGGTCATTAACTTGTGCTGTATGCAAATTAGGTTTAGTTATGCTTATCTCTGTGAATCATAGTAATATGTGAATGTGTATCTTATCAAATCCATGCAACCAGGTATTGGGTAGTTGTGAATGTGCTGCACCGAGATGCATAAATCTTAGCAGACCTCAGCTGTCCATATGACTGTGAGATCAACCCTAGTAATTCCCTAATGTCCCTATGATTAGAAAAGGGAAAATGGAGTCAGATATGGTTGAGTCAGGTGGCACAGTGGTGCAGTGGATAGTGTTAACACCTCACAGCAAGATGTTCCCTGGTTTGATTCTTGGCTGGGGTGCTTTCTGTGTGGAGTTTGCATGTCCTCCCTGTGTTTGTGTGGATTTATTCTTGGTGCTCCAGTTTCCTCCTGCATTTCAAAGACATGCAGTAGGTAGCTTGGGCACTCTAAACTAGCCATAGGTGTGAGTGTGTGGTGTGGAAGAACTACTATGGCAGAGCTAGCCACCCAGCAGTATAAGCAACATAAAGAGTAATTATTTCATAAACAGATCTAAGCAACTTAAAAAGTAATGATTTCTTAACTGAATTTTATTCACCATGGAAATGAACTCTGGATATATTCCTTTAAAAAATATATATGCCAAAGAAGTTTGGCAAAACTATACTTACCAGTAATAGCAGTTCCATGTTTAATCTCTCTGCTTGGTAGCTGGGTTTGCTTATGGTGATGTCATACCCGAGCAGGCATGGTTCCAAACCTGTGAATCACAACCCTGAACTTACAGTCTTTATTCTGGTAGTGGCACTTCAGAAGAAGACAGCATTTGTGAAGGCATGAAGCCAAGCTCTGAGCTGGGCTGCAAAGAGATCAAAATTATGAGCTACTTTCTTAGAGATTTGTCTTGGAGAAATAGAGTGGGTAGACCAGGTGATGACGAGAAGGCTAGATTTCTAAAATCTTATCAAAAATAAGTTTAACAACATACTGGATAAATACAGCACAAACACAGTAAAAAACATGAACAAAAGTAGAAAAGTATGCATAAGTACAAATATATATATATATATATATATATATATATATATTTTATATATATATATATATATATATATATATATATGTAATCCAATGGTATGAGTAGGCATAAACATACCTGCAAAGAGAAATTCATCTGCATACATATGTTTCTCTTTAAAAAAACAAGTGTAAATCTGCATGTGCATACATACAAATTTGTTTATAGATATATATATATATATATATATATATATATATATATATATATATATATATATATATGTGTGTGTGTGTAGAGAGAGAGAGAGAGAGAGAGGTGTAGGACAGTGGACTGACTATGCACCTACAATGACACACAGAATCTTGACATGCAAATGTCAAAACTACAAATGGCGACATGTATGCCGACATGTTCTTTGAATGCCTCGGGGATTACCCTGGTGCAGAGCATACCAACTACAAGTATTTTTGTGTGTGGGGGGGCAAGGCCTGCTATACAGCCATGTGAGAGGATGCACCCCAAACCCCCCTGCTAATTTTACATACTAACACCAAGATTGCACAATCCCAAGGGAAAGGGATAATTCCCCTAGCCAGGAATTGTCAATCTCAAACACCTATCGACCATCTGTGTATGTTGATCAATTGGTGCTAACCATGTAGGTGTGGGAGTAGGTGCTCAGATGATTCAGTGACCTACACATACATATATATATATATATATATATATATATATATATATATATATATATATATGTATATATGGTTCCACTTCAGAATATCGAATTACTGAAAACTCAGACTTCATATGGTCGAGACCATATGATCGAGTTTTCAGTAACTCGAAATTCCGAAGTAAAAAAAAAACACATTGTTTCTGGAGGGGGTCAAGACCCCCTTGCACCCCCACACCTCCTCTACTTAAATGTACCAACTCCGAGATTGCACTACAGTGGGAAATCTCCCATTCTGTACTGTATGCAGAAGCGCAGAACGGGAGATCTCCCATTTCCTCACTATAGTGCTATCACGGAGATGATATATTTAAGTAGGGAGGGTGCAGGGGGGCTTGCCCCCCTGCAGAAATGATGTTTTTTTTTTTTTTTTATTTCACTTCAGAATTTAGAGTTACTGAAAAGTCGATCATATGGTCTCGACCATATGAAGTTCGAGTTTTCAGTAATTCGAGATTCTGAAGTGGAACTATATATATATATATATATATATATATATATATATATATATATATATATATATATAGTATCAACACACTCACTGCTTTGGAGTATTTCTAGTGCATCCTTCTGTAAAAGTAGATATGTTTTGTTTAATACAGGTTGAACTGGAAGTGTGTCATAACTTTCTTTCACTTGCTACATTTTGTGTATGCACAGCTTCTGAACAACTTGTCTCTGACGGGAAGGTAAAAGTCTGTTGCTTGGAGTTAATTCACATTATATTACTTAAAAGTGAAAGTAGAGTATGTAAGGTATAGTGAAAAGTAGAAACTGCAAAGGAATTGTATAAACAGGTTGCAGAAATACCCATCCCCTAAATACACAATCTGTTGTTGTTGTTGTTGTGTCTTTCGGCTTTTCCCGGTTAGGGGTTGGCACAGCAGAACTCTGATCCGCTAATGATTGGCAGTAAATTTTTACGTGCCGAGTTGCCAGCCCTGATGCACAACCTTCAACAAAGGTACGCCCATTCATGAATGTCTCCACACAGAAGATGCTTTAGCTGAGAATTGAACAGGACAACATCTTACTGTGAGGCGACAACGCTACCGCAGCACCACGACACAAGCTGTATAAAGACATAAAATCTAACAACTGGCAGGAAGTAATGCAGTTCTTTTATTTCAATTTACATTGAAAAAGAAATATTGATTAACTGAGATGGATTAGATAAAATGAAAATATTAAATTATGTGCTTTTTTATTTTCCTGCTTAATAAATGAAAGCATATAGCAAAACCCAATAGAAATGCGTAGAGAATTAAGCACGCATCTCAAGTAGGTGCAAGGATACATTCAGTGCTTTACTGAAGAGTAAATGTAATCATGTCAAAACTATTGTAAAACTCACATCTGAGATAGTAACACAACCATTCTCTACATGTCCTCTGCAACAGAAGAGGAGATTTCTTACATTATAGCCCAGGAGAACAGGAGGTTTAAGAGACTTACTAAGGGTGGTTATGAGTATACAGAATAAATAAACCAGTAAATTAAGAATTAATATTTAAAAATAAATGTTAAGTAGTACACAAAGTTTTCATAACTATAAAAGCAAAAGAAATTCATTTTTCTATAGGTCTAGTATCCTTAGGAGTAGTACAACCAGTTTCCTCCCAGGTCAGGGAGCATTCACCCTCTGCTTGTCCAGGGACATCCTCATAGGGTCAGGGCTGTGGCACTGATCCTATAGGCACCTTAGTATGTGTCAGCATAACAAGCCTCACAGATCAAGGGCTTCATGTCTTGTTTGAGAATATGGTGGATCAGGTACTGGAGAGACATCTCTGACCAGTCAACAATGCTCTTTAGTAGGTTAAACACTCACTTCAGTGCTTGCCACTACGCCACCACAGACCTCTGCCTCCTCAACAGTGGGGTCCTCCACTGCAACACCATTAGACAGTGGAAACATTTGAGGTCCTATGGACTAGGGGGGGTTCCTCCTGAGCTCAAATCTTCTTTATCCCATTTCTTATTCAGTCTCATCTGTTATAGCCTCTGACCTACTTCCTATCCAAAACAACCCTCTTAAAAAAAATTGAAAAATGAGGAGGCCTCCTTCAGCACAATCCTTGATGTTTTCCTTCTGTGTGTTCCCCTTTTTGTTATGTCTTCTCCATATCAGCCTGTCCTATCTTCCCCTTTCCACAATTTAAAGAAACCAATAAGGTGTCCACATAAATATATCCCAGTGTAACTGAGCAACAAACAAACCAAACTAATACACAATGATGAAAACTCTGATGGAGAACACCCTGTGCTCAATAAATGTATAACATGAACTTTAATAGTTAAAATATAGAACAAATAAGCACTTTCATCTAAAAGCATACAGACTTCTTCAGATCTGCATTCATTTTGCAGTGAATAATTTTAATACACATTAACTTGTTCAAAGAAACAAAATATACTTCATGTAACAATACCACAATGTACTTCACATGTACCAATATGCATAAATCTATAGTCTTACCAAGAAGGAAGAGAAGGATTTCTGAGCAAAATTTCATTATATGTAAGGAAGAAACACATGTATGTGTTTATGTGCGTGTGTGCATTTATGTTTTTTGTGTTT
The DNA here is from genome assembly GCF_019279795.1 of Protopterus annectens. Lineage (NCBI taxonomy): Eukaryota > Metazoa > Chordata > Ceratodontiformes > Protopteridae > Protopterus > Protopterus annectens. The sequence continues at coordinate 829,091,369 of NC_056745.1, read as the reverse complement.
ATGTATGTCTGCCTGTCTGTGTATGACTGGGGCTAAAAGACTTCACTCATTTTGTAACAATCCAAATCACTGCATTTAAAAACAGTTATAATGTCTAGTATGTGATGCTGTACTCAAAATGTTAACATTTGAACTATGATGGTTATGTAGGCAATGTGACAGAAGGACACCTATCAACTTTAGGAACACAAGAGAATGAGGCCAGGGGTGCAAATCACAATACGGGTATAAACAAACCCTCCAAAGTAAAACAAATTTCACTCTGTCATATGTTCTTTGCTGGTTACATTGGAATTTTTGTTGTAACTGAACAATTCATTTAGCTTCAACCAAAAGGTTTCTAGTTTGTCATGTTGTCCAGCATTTGTAACTCCCATCTTAGCTGACAAGAGAAAGCAAGTATTCACTAAATTCATTACTAGCAAATACATGGCTGCATTTAAAGTGGTTTGAAAATATTATTAAGATCAGACTTTAAAGCCCTCTTTAGTGGTAAACTGATGGGATTTCATCTCCTAACATCCACAGCTTATCATAATAATGAAATGTTTATAGTTCCTTTGCTCAGATGTACATCCTGACAGTGCATATCATGACATCACATACTGAGTAAGGTGTGTACACCTGTCTATGCTCTCCCCAGTTTTGTGCATTGTTCATAGTCTTCAAATTTCAGTTCTTATGTACTTCATTGGAAAGTTCCTGCATTTCATACTTAAATCACTGAAACCTTCGGCATGCTCAGGTGTTCATCAGATTACAAGCCAAACTCACAAAAGCATTATCTGTTTTGCCAAGGAGAGATACACAATATAAATAACTGTCACTAATGCCAAATCATCAGCCTAGTCAACAGCAGGAACAAATGTAAAAAACTTCAAAGCTCTATCATGCACATGGAAAATTATATCTTTGGAGGATGACCAATGCAGAGATCAGTGGATGGGTCCCTCTTGTAATCCAGGCTGAGGTCAGGTGACAGGAAAATGTAATGAATCCAGAGGCTAGGCAATGGCCAAAGCTTCCTTTCTTCTTCAAGTGCCATCTCTGCAAAGATCACTAAGTTCTAATACGCTATCTGCATTTCCTCAGCTAAAGAAAAACTGAATATGTAATCATAAACACATGATGAGGGAAATAGGATAAATAAACTCTTCTCAAACATCTTGGAGAAGTTTTTCCTAGTATGGCATCACCACTGTTCCCACATTTAAGCATCCAGAATATGATCACAACAATCCACTTCACACAGAATGGGTCCCAGATTCTTCCAACAAAAGCTTAGTGATAGAGCTTTAGTCTCATGAGCCTACTTCTTTTGGCTTCCCCTGAGTTATGGAAGACTTGCTGATCAGAGATAATAAGACTTCCACTGGTCTGTCTGCAAAAGCTAGAACCATGGGTACTCTGTGTTTAATGTGAAGGTGCTGTTTAACACATAATGACAGCTGTCCTTTTAGAAGTGACAGCTTATGTTTATGCTGCTCATAACCTGGCACTGCCTCTAGCTGACACCTTCCCAGGCACTGGGACTATATCACATGGTACCCAGCATCTGTCTGCTGTTTACTCCTTACCCAGAATATTGTTGTGCAATTAGCACCCATGCCGGATCTATGGGCACTAGAGTACCTCCTTGTTTGAATGGGATTCTGAGAATACTGAGGTCCGTGTTTCTAAGTCTGATGAAAATAATGAGATTTTCTCTGCCTATTATTTCCCACAAATGACACTGCCTTTGCAGAAGACACTTATTCTTATTTTGATGGCTTGTAGTTTCTCTGCTGGCTCATGCAAACAATGACAGTCCAGCTTGTAGCTCTTCTGACTTCTCCTCAAAAATAACTAAGCCGGTACTTTAAGGAAAAAAGATGAAGAATTATTAGTTGCCCTCCCATGGAATCTCTGCTGAAGGGTGCAATTAATGTAGCTCAAAAACATCCATATTTTTCTCTGTCTTCTTCTATGAAGGTGGATCTGATATACATCCTACAGCAGAGCGGAGAGATATCATGACAAAACATCCCATGGCAGATCCTTATGTGATATTTTTTGCTCCACTATAGGTCCTGGAGACCAAACAGCATCTTTCAACTTTAACCCAACTTACGCTCATTCTTTTTTCTTTTGCTCTCGTCTTCTAACTCAGAAATATTTATTTGTGTATTAAATTATACAAGCTTAACTTTGAATGCCCTAATTCTTTGCACATACTGCTTTCTGTATTTTATCTATTGTCTTTTTATGTGTGTGTGATTGAAGCACTGTCACTTCATTTTTTGTTTAAATGAATTTTTCCATCTTGCTATTTTTTTTCACTTTATCTACTAAGTCATCAGTGGCATAGCAATTTAACATTTGTTCCCTGCTTTGTGCTGATATGGCCAAAACAATACATTACTGAATATCTTGTGAACTGGCATGTCGTCTGTGTGCACACTGTATGTTCTTCCATGTCACTGTGTGAGTTTTTGTAAAGTGCTTCAATTTCCACCCATATCCCAAAGACATGCAGTTAACAAATTGGCAGTTCTCCAAATCACCCTTAGGTCTGTGTATGTGTATATTTGTATATGTGCTTGTGCATGTGTGTGTGTGTGTGTGCGTGTGTGCGTGTGTGCGTGCGTGCGTGTGTGTGTGTGCGTGCGTGCACATGTGTGTGTGTGTGTGTGTGTGTGTGTGTGTGTGTGTGTGTGCATGCGTGCGTGTGTGCGTGTGTGTGTGTGTGTGTGTGTGTGTGTGTGTGTGTCTGTGTGCATCCGCGTGTACATTTGTGTGTATTCTGTGACAGATTGATGTTTTATCTGCAATTAGTTTCCCCAGATGCTCCCACTTAGTGGTAGGGTAGAGACAAGCTCGCTGCTCACCCTAAACTGGATGAAGTAGGTAACTGGACAATGAATAATGTATGAATGAATAATTATTAATATAAAAAAGTCTCAATTGCATGTTTAAATGCAGGGATTTATTAAAGTCCTAATCTTGAAAGCCCTTAGATCTAGCCTGCTTTTCATACAAATAACTTTACACTAAGTCATGATCAAACTTAAATTTTTCAGTTAAGTGTAAGCAGAAAATAACACGAGCAGTGTTTATTTATTGTTACTTAAAACAGGGTAGAGCATAAAACTCAGCATCACATGTATTGTAGAGGAGGCTGTTGTATACACAGTGCAACCGCAGTCTCAGGTTGTATAGTATACACAGCACTGGTGAATGCATATAGACTGTGATGGGGTAAAAGGGATCCTCATTATCTAATTGATATTACATTAAACAGCATTTGTAATAGACTGAATGTACTGCCCAACAAGTAAACTAAAATCAAAGTATGAATCACTGTGCTCCTGTGGTGTATAGTTATGAATCCCTGACTGCAGCCCAGATGACCAGTGATTGATTAGTGGTAATGCTGTCTGAGGAGCCAGGTGGTAGGAAAATGAGCCTGAGTAGCTAATGCCAGCTTGCTCATCCTTGGGGAGAGGACTGCTTAGCAGTGGCTATGTGTAGTGTGTGCCTCTAGTGGCCAAGTTAATGTCAAGAGCTGTTCTGCGGAGCTGCAGAAAATAGGGAAATGTAGATGAGAACGTTTATGCTCTCTCTTCTTCTTCCTGACCAGGTAGCAACTGTAAGTCTGAACTATCTCTGGTTCAGGCAGATGAGACCTCGAGTTAACATCTGATCCAAAGGATAGCCCACTTAGCAGTGCAGAGCCCCCTGTACTGCAATCCAAGTAACAGAAAAATTACTCTAGTGGGCAGAGCTGGAAATAAAATTCAGGACCTTCTGATCTCCCAGCACTAAAGGACAGTCAGCTAAGTGTTGAGCCACTGATACTGCCATTGTCTAAGACATCATGTAGTAGTACCGCAGGGATAGCTGCATCTTATTAAGCATGTCACTGATTCTAGTTGCAGAATCAATAAAAACAGTTTTAAATCTAAGTACTGTCTACAGTCGGTCTTTTTAATTGTTATCAGTTACAGCTGATCAACTTTAACATCTTAGCTTAGAACTATAGTTTTGAGTCTAAAGTAAAGTACTAAGCAAGTTACCTTTTCAAGCCTAAAATACAATGTTGTATAAAAGGTTGCTATTAATAAAAATCAAAAAGCATGCCATTGCAAAAAGACTGGTGGATGCTATTGTCAAAAATCAGTCAAAAAGCTATAAAACCAAAGTATTCTCAATGAAGATCATTGCAGAGATACCATACATTTTCTTCTCATCAAAGCATTGTGTATCCTCAAAAATAAATAAATAAATAAATCATGGACATGAAAAACCTTGACCATAAAATGAAATCACATAGCTTGATATCCCTTATTAGACAATATTGAGTTATAAGAAACTACAGTTTAATAATCAAGGACATTAGCATTACAGAAAAGATCAAGATATGACTACCAAAGGCTATGTTTATGCTGAGCCTACTAGCCAAGTAAAAAAACACAAACGAGTAAATCAATAGTTAAAGTAATGTCTCTAGACATGCGTCAGGTGGCTATTTTAGAATAAATGCTGTTTAATTGAAATTATACAGTTAGTGCGCTCCACTGCGTATGTCATGTTCACTCCACTGCATGTGTCATGTTCTCCAATTGAATGCCCCACCAACAGCATAATAGCTATGTCCTTTCACTGAATTTAAGCACAGTCTCACTATCTCTTACTCACACACTACATATACATTCACACACACACACACACACACACACACACACACACACACACACACACACACACACACACACACACACACACCCACACACACACACCCACACACCCACACACACACACACACACACACACACACACACACACACACACACACACACACACACACTCAGATATACAGAGCACAGCAACATGATGTATATATGTTTTCATTGGGTAATATTTTTTTCAAGGTAAAGTCTGATGCCATACAAGTATGGTTGCAGGCCGAAGAGAACTACACATGTAGCTAAACCTTCCTAGTACTGTTTTAAGTAATTTATCAGTATGTACATTATTGTCAACAAGCTAAACAGTAAAAGCTCACCTCTGAATTTGTCATCTCAGGGGGACAGCAGAGGCACCATGCAGATTGTAATAGTCAAGTAACTGTACTGATTTCTGCCCCTAATGTAAAATTGTGAGCTAGTAATTCCAATACAACAATAAATGATGCCAACACTAAAAGTAGTTACCTTGCAAGTCATCAAGTGCAATGTGACTGTGTGTAGAGTCAGAAAATAAAAATGCTTGAGCAGATAGATAAAGTTTCTGAGACATAAGTAGTTATGTGTTGCTCAGTGAAGCAGGGTCAGAAAAAATATTTCTTTGTTTCAGGAAGTGGAAGATATTTGGGTATGCACAGAGTAAGAAGCAGAGTACACAGGCATAGAAGAAAAGCTGAGAGGAAAAAGATGGATAAGAAAAATATAGAGAGATATAGCTATAGATATGGATATGGATATAGATATAGATATAGATGCACACATACATATAGCTATAAATCTGCTTGTGCATTTACATAATAAAGGCAGGCAAGTGGGAAAATATCTACAGGTTTTTGGGACCTTAATGTGTACAGTGAAACAGGCCACCTTGGAAGGTCCACAGTGTGAGTAAACATTGTTTTTACCTTAGATCACTAGTGGTTGCTGGTTGTCAGCTTACAAGTATAGCAGTATTTTAGAGATAGTCAGGCAGTTGCTTTCTACCCTTTATGGTTATTAAGAACCAGCAGATAGTTATTTCCCAATGAAATGCATTTATTAGAATACAGTGACATAAAGGAAAGATAAATGCATTGGGAACAGTCCACTCCATGGGCAGGGGCAATGATTTACCAGGACCAAATCTAAACATGTTCTACAACATGAACTTAAATATGATTGGTGATTGCAATACCATAGGATATGCCTGTGTAGTTTTACCATATTGCATGGGATATCTATTTGACAAAATTATATAGTTTTTTATATACTTATCTTCCTGACTAACCGACTATATACCCAAATGTCAGTTGGTGGTACAGTGCCTCTGCACAACAATAAACATGCTGAATTACACTGATTGGATGCCAGTTGCATTTCTGAATGAAGTACCTTGTGTGTGACACATCCTTATTGCCTGCTGTGTAGTCTGTAAATTGCCTGACACTTTACAGTTGTGGAACAAGTAGTCCACTAATGGTAATAGAAGGTTAAGGAATTCTGCTGCAGAAGAGCTGCTACTTGTTGTCTGGGCTTTGGTTCACTCAGCCTTCACTTGCCTACTGAATGCATCTGCTTGTCTGCAGACATTCTGTACAGCAGAGGGTGGATGTGCACATGTATGGATCATCCCATCAACTAGCTGACCAAGAAGGAGACAAAATACTATCTGAAGAGCTAAGCAGTCAGGAAACTGCTTCCTGTACAAAATGGCTACCTGCACTTGGTGTGTACACTCGCTGCCAGGAAATATAGTGGAACCACTGAATACTTGTCTTTTGGGACAGCAAGAATTGAGGATGTTGAGGCTGTGCTCAGTAGCAATAATACACAAATAAAGATGGGTACTTTTTAAGATTTACATACTCTAATGGATGATAAATTACAGTTCATCTCCATACTGATGACATTTGTGTTTCAGCATTTCAAACAGTGGGATACCTTCATATTGTCATATGTACCAGGAATAGTAAGGCCACAGTTAAGCTATTTCCCAGCTTAATTATATCAAAACTTGCCGTGTTTGGAACCCTTACATTAAACAGTGTATGTGGAAGCCTAAGAAATTACAGAGGAAAAATATCAAATGAATAACTGCCCCCACAGGATTAAGCTATGAGAAAAGGTCACAAAACATTAGGTGCCTTTTTTATAACATTTGACAGACTAAGGTGTGATTTGTTACTTATTCATAAAGCCTTTCAGGATGTATATTTGTTTGATTATTTCAGTCTGCAAGCATCAAGTAGAAATGCCAATAGATTATTAAAAATGTAAGTTAAAACAATAAAATAATTAACTGAACTCTAAGAAAGTATTCAGTTAACAGGATAATTTACCAGTTATTTCAAACAATGTAAGAGAAAATTGGGATTATTTTAGAAGAAAGATGCTAAGATTGCTGTCTGTAAAGTGGGCTGTAGGAGACGTGCTTAACCCTTAAAGGATATGGGATGGTATTATATGATATGATATGATATCTAACTCCGTGCTATCAGACCTTAGGTGTGCTTGGAGCCTGTTCTCTGCATCAAAGCACTGTTGCAGTAATGACTGTTATGCTAGGTTTTATAATTTTCTGTCATGGATCTGGGATTTGCACAACTGCTGATACACCATGTAACCAGAGAAAATATGGTACAACTGTAGGGAGGGTGGCATAAAGGTTAAGGGGTTTACCTTACAGACACAAGGTGTAGGTTTTGATCACATTAGACAATCGGCTAAGCTTAAAATGGCCCACATAGTGCAGTTAGCTTAGTACTAACCTATAAACCTTGCATCGATTGTACTTACACTGGCTGCTGTAATCCTTTGGACCAAGAAATAAATGTGTGGATACTGGATATAGCATGAGAGTTAAGTGCAGTTTTTGTTCTTTCTACTGAAAGTATAACCGGATCATAATACATTTTACTTGTTATCTATGCCAAGCTATTTTGCTTTTGACAAGTACTATGTTTTTTTCTTTTTAACTTTTGCATTTTCTTTTGCATCTTATGCTTTTGGCATTACATAGTAAATATATTAGCTTGTTAGAGGTCTTTAAAGAAGCTCTGCATTTTCAGCCATACATTGCAGGATATATGCCACGGTATGGTGTGGAATGCTACAGCTATAGTACTGTCACAACAACAGTCATCTTACGTCTTGGGAAATGAGTAAATAGAGCCATCAACAAATCATTGCAGTGTTTCAGTGCAGGCAACAGATTAGTAATGTGCATACATTTGGTTCAGTATTATTTTGATGTAAATTAAACGCAATCTGTTTTATTGGAAGCTACTAGTTATTTGGGATCCAAGTTTTTGTGTGCAGTTTAGTAACCGGAAAGTCCAGAAAAGTGCATGATGTTAAATGTAATGTTTTTCATACAACGCTTGCTTTCTTTGTAATTCTGGCGTTCTTTACACTTCCAGATGTTGAGAGAACATTTTGCTTTTGTGATCCATTGAGGCATATGTACCTTAAAGTAAGCTTCCTTACTTCTGATTGAAAACATCATTACCTTGACTCCTATCGACAAAGAGTATCAGTAACAACTGAATGTTTGTAAGATATAATTCAAAATAATGTGCAAATGTATTGTCTGAAATAGCTAACTTAAACAGACTGGATCACAGCCTTAATTTGCCTCCCTGTTTGTCTCTTTTGACCTTCCATTTGTAAGCTGCTAATACCAGTTTAATGGAGATGTCTAGTTTTCTTTTATTCTTCATAGTCTGTGAACTTATGAATGACAGTGTCTTTATAATAATCTTGATAGGGCACTGACACTGAATATGTGGCACGTAATTAGAACATGGCTGACTTGCTAGTGAACTATTACACCCTTACTATGCTTCAATAAGTAATCAATTCAGCTTTCAGCATGCTGCGTTAATATTCATTAAGGTTGCAATTTTAGATTTTTTTGAAGACTTGCATACAAGGCAGTCCATCTTAGTCCAAGATTTTTCCCTTTCTTGCATTAGCTATTTTAGGATAAAATAGTTAATAAGATTTGCATGTAAAAAATGAACCAGGGAGTGTATACCCCTCCAGCCAAAAAGAAATAATTACACCATCTGTACTGCTAAGCAGGAGTGTCTGTTATGGCTGAGCTGGATAGGGAGTGTAGATTGATTATCCTGTGTGGTTTCATATTACATAGAGTTAGCAGCCAGGCTTCACTTATGCCATAATACAGGCCACACTTAGCAGGCCTGCATACATTATTAAAGGCTTGTGTCTGACAGAACCTAGCAGACAGACCCATAATTAGTTAGCTTAAAACCTATCACAATTCTCCCAGTCCTTGCATTGTTCTGGTATTCTTAGTTTGACTGAATATTCATTTACTGTTGGATAATTTCTGATCAATATTTTTTTCTGCATGTCTGAATGCATGGAAGTATCTATGGCAGGCATCGAAAAATACAGAGAATGCAATATTCAGTCATTTATTTGTTCTGTCCAATCCCACTCAACCTACGAGAGTTTAAGGTAGGATATCCAGATAAAGTTGCTAGCCAAACTGGTGTCCTGAAAAAAAAAAAACGTGAACCGTGAAAGCAGGGGCAAACACATTTATAGATCAGATAAAACATGTGTGTGTTGCAGCCACCCCTCAGCATTCATTTCAATAATCCTAATATGTACTTTAATATGTGTGTTGTGTATTACGAAAATCTACCATCACCATGATCCATTATTAGCAGTAAAGCATTACTTGTAATACTTTTACTAATGGATGGGAGAATTATAAGTAAATAGTGTAGATATGATGTAGCCTCACTGATGTTATGGCAGGAATTCTTCAGCAAGAGTCATGGACAGTAAGACTCAGAGCTTTATAATGACAACACAAAACAGATTGCTAAAAATTGATTTTTGTTGATATTTTATCAATTTTCATTTGCTAGATGAGAAGGGAGTACATTTATCTAGAGTGATATTGGTATTAATACAATGCTTGTTTGGATGCTATTGGGAAATTGACTACACGGTAGAAACAGCATTTGTATCTATCTAGTCTGTCTACTGGAACAGTAGTAGTCATTTTTGGCATAACTTACATGTGTTCACAAAAGTTTCATATTTGATGCCAGTAACATCAGGTAAATGTTTCAATTCCTGGCCAGACATCATTGAAATTCCACATTATGAACACTGGAATAAAACTAGAACAAAAGATTCTCGCCTTTGCCAGAAATGTGTAACATAGGTGCATCTAGGCAATATATTACTGAATGTTTAGAGGGAAAAAATAGACAAAATTAATGCTTGTAAACTGTGCATGCACAGTTAGCAGCTGAATGTCATTAGTTGGCATTGAAAAAAATATTTTTATATACACGCACACACACACACACACACACACACACACACACAAGTCAAAGCCTTTTTGACTGTATTTCTCTGTTATCACGTTTAAAAGTTGCAGGAAAAACTAGCAGGAAAAATCTATTCTGAAATTCGATAAGGAAATCGACAACAATAAGCAATGACAAAACAGAAATGCCATTAGCAATTTCTTTTTTAGCAAAGTAGTCGCGTGTTTGAGTATGTTGTTTGTGAGATAATTGCAGTGTGTGTGACATCTGTGTTGAACTAAAAATGATGAGTAGAAAGAAGAAGAAATCAGCATTCATCTCATCTGTTCTGATTTAAGCATAACACTCTGAATTTGGCTCTCAGATTTAGCCTTGCTCCTTCTGGATTTATTATGTTTCTAATATAGTCAGACCTATTTATGAGTTCATACTTTATTAAATATATAAACTAAACCTATACAAATATTCGCTGCAATTAACTATATAGGGTCTGGTATATAAAGGCCCTCTATTGTGAAAAATAAGAAAATATTTCCTTTTCAGACCCTCTGCTATGATATCTAAAGGTCATTGCTATGATTCTTAATGCTTGGAGGCTGACAGGATTGGAAAACAGTAAAGAGATAGCACATTTGTAAGCTGAAGTGTACGTTTCATGCACTGACTGAAAAAGCAGGTGTATAGACAAACACAAGCACTAAAGTGAAAAGGCAATCAGCAGTCACCTGAGAGCTGCATAAAGAAGATAGAAGAAGCATGTGAACATAAAAAGACAATGAAAGTTGTGTATTTTTTTTTGTCTTACTGTTTCTTCAGTGTGACCAAAAAGAGAGACAGGGAGAGTGTTACATCAGAGAGCTTCAGGAGGTAATGACTATTAAAGCTATCTTTTGACTTTGGTATACATTTTAAAGCTGTTATAGTTCCATTTGAAGGAAAGTAAATAGAAAAAAAACCCCAGTAAAAAGCAAACTGCAAAGTGTGATCTTCTGGATACAGACGGAAGACAGAACAGGGAGGCATCTAATCCTTATCCTGCTAGGTCAGTGTGCCACTGTTACTGTATCACATTAAGCAGAATCTCACTTGTTCCTCTGTGAAGAGGTTTCTGTCTTAAATAAAGAATAATTAAACAAAATAATTGTGGAGGGTGGAAAATATTTTTTCTGGGTTTGTATTAAAAATTGAAGAACTAGGCAAGGAAGATCTTTTCAGATGCAGGGCAGTCACCTGCAGTAGAGTGCAATGGAGCACACATACAGGGCGAGCAGCTACAGTACAGTACAGCACAGTATTATGAAGCACATCTGCAAAGCAGGCACCTAGAGCACAGTATCATGGACAATATCTGCAGGGCAGGCACCTACAGTGCAGTATCACAGACTATATCTGCGGGACATGCTTCTGCAATACAGTATCATGGAGCACACCTGCAGGGCAGACACCTACAGTATAGAACAATGAAGCAAATCTGCAGGCAGGCACCTACTGTACAGTGCCATGCAGTACACCTGCAGGACATTTACCTACAGTACAGTGCAATGGAGCACACCTGTTGGACAGGCATCTACAGTACAGTGCTGTGGAGCACACATGCAGGGCAGGCACCTGTAATACGGTGCAATGGAGCACATGTGTAGGACATGTACTTATAGTACAGTGCCATGGAGCACACCTGTAGGACAGGCATCTATGGTCCAGTGTTGTAGAGCACACCTGCAGGGCAGGCACCTGCAATACAGTGCAATGGAGTGCACCTGTAGGACATGTACCTACAGTACAGTGACATGGAGCATGCCTGTAGGGCAGACACCTACAGTACAGTGAAATGGAGCACATTTGCATGGCAACCACCTACAGTATAGTGCAATGGGGCACACGTGAAGGACAGGTACCTACAGTACAGTGCCATGGAGCATACCTGCAGGGCAGACTCCTGCAATACAGCATCATAGCACATCTGAAGGACAGGTACCTTCAGTACAGTGCCATGGAGCACAACTGCAGGGCAGACTCCTGCAGTATACCGCCATGGAGCAAACCTGCCATTGTTGTCTAGGCATTGCCCTCCTACTGTAATGTTTGGTGCTACAGAAAGGAGAACAAAAGCAAAAGATAAGAAAGTATGAGGTGCTGTACATGATATTTATATAACATTTATCTGAACAACTGAAAAGGTAGCCATGTAATATTCCTGTTGAAATAGGCAAAAGGGACATACACCTACTCCCTATTCAGTGATTCTTGTACTGATTATCTGTAGCTGGATTTTTGTTTTTAATAAAGGCTTCATTAATGTCATTGACTTCTGCAGGTACATGGTCATCCATGAGCTCCAGCTTCATCTCACCAGGTATGGTCATAACCACATTTAAAAGGCACCCTGTGTTTTATTCCCAGTGCTATGTTTGTAGGAACTCCCCCACCGGAACTGACAACTATCAAGATCTGGTGGAAAAGCAGGCCAAAGAGCTACTAACTGCTACTCATAGATGTGTTGATATGGCCTAACCAACCCCTAGTATGATGACATCATTGTAGGCTTGGAAAGCAACGAGGCATGGCAAAGAAAATGTTTGCACCCAGGGCCTCAGTGGACACACATCAGGGCAATCACAAACCCTCAAGCTAGCCATATATGCATATCCCAGCCTTTGATAGGACCAGGAGACTTACCTATCATCAACATGTTCATTACCTGTGTCATTATAAACATTCCCATACTTCCGTTACCTGTGACATGAAACACTTATGCCACTCTTTGAACACAAGTCACCAGGGTCACTGTCAGGACTTCCTCCCTCTATACCACTAGTGTGGATGATTATCTGGACTTTTGCTGGGGTGTGTTCAACTGAGAAAATGTCAGTATTTTGACACATGTGCATGTTGAGTGAAATAAGGTCAAAACGCAAACATCAATTAAGGAAATATCGATGTGTAAGAGTAAATGGCAGAGGCATGAAAAAACAAAAAACAAAAAAAAAAAAAAAAAGCTCTTCCCAATTGCAACACTGTAGTGATGGAATTATTACCATTACATCCACATCCCCATCCCAGGTAGCTCTTCCACTGAAGAACATAAAAATGAAAGAATGATGCATGGCTGATCGCTCCCTGCCAAATGCCCTTCTCACCCCTCCCTAGCTACCCTTCTGGCAAATGGGAACCTACAATGGGTGAACTCAATAAAGCGGGGATTGAAGAATTTGCCCTTTTCCACCTGTACTGCATAAAAAGCTTTTTTTACTGTTTTTTTTCCCCATTTTTGTTATTTGTGATGTTGGCGTTATAAAAAGACATGATCCATGTTCAACTATATGGACTGAAACAAGGTCATACTTTTATCTGTGTATCCTACCTACTATGGACTGAAACATTGTCCTGCAAAGATTTTTGTCTTGCCTTGAATTAAATCATTGAGTGTCATAGTTTCCAGACTGTGAGATGCTCTTTGAGGATGGGTTATAATTCAAATCCTTACATTAGGAATTGGTTACTTCTATTCTTAAAAGAAAGTGCTGGTTTCTAACCGTCTATAGAATTACCACCCAATCTTCAACCTCCCATTCATCATGAAGGCTACTGAGAAGGTAACAAACACACATAGTTATTCTTTTCTTACCTCTCATATACTCATATTTCCCTTCAAAATGTATGGTTTTATGTCTAGGAAGAGTAAGAGTATGCTTTTTTTAAATGGCTAATGGTCTCCTTATGGTGAAAGATCAATATTTATATTCAGCCCTTGATTCTACTTGACTTCCCGGTGGCACTGATACTGTGGACAATATAATCCTTATTTAAAATATGTAACACTACTGCAGTGCACAGTAGTTGAATGATTTGCATATTTTCCCTCAGGTTACTTCCAGCTGGTGGTGTCTGGAGGTGATTCCTCCAGTTTACTTCCTCTGGATTGTTATGTGCCCCAGAGTCCTATGTGGTTCTACTTTTGTTCATGGTAAATACATTATCACTAGAAAAGGTTATTACCGGGAGAGTTATTAATTATTAGTCATATATTGATGATATCCCATTTTCAACTGGATTCTCTTCCCTGCTTTACTACTCCTGAGGTCTATTTAGGTTCAAATGCCCCCTGGTTGAGGCTAAGCCAGCTAAAACTCATCCCAGCAAAAACTGAGGCTGTGCTTACATGTGCTATCATTCGCTCATTATGTTTTTCTTTGCTTTCTCCTTTATAAGTTCTGGGATAATACACTGGAAGTTGTATCTCATCCATGATCTGGATATGGTTCTTGGTAGCATCTTTATTTTATCTGAACAACAGCTCCTTGATCAAACATCTCATGCTCTCTTCAATCTTATTTATTTATTTATTTATTTATTTACATTTGTTGACCGGGAGTGTCCGACTGGACGTAGGTCCATTTTCAGCAGAGGCCCGGGGAGAAAAGCTCCACAGTTAAAATAAACAGACAGTAGTTACATTGGATTACATAACGATTAACAATTTACATAGCAATTACAACATATTTACAGATGAAGAACATAGTACATCAGTAGACAACTAGAATCTTTATCTGTGAAGTACATAATAGACATTAACAAATGTTACAATAAGAAGTTCCTGCTGTATAATAAGTACTAGGCTTATGAGCATCTGAGCTTGTTATAATCAAGGTAGTTAGTGGAGTGGAAAGAAAGGTAGTGGTTGGATGGGGTGGATGATATTAGAGTGGGAGTTGCAAGGGCATAGCCAACATGTTTTTAGGTGCACTTTTAGTAAAGTTTTGAAGTGGGTACATGATGGTACAGAGGTAATTGTGGGTGGGAGTGAGTTCCATAATTTGGCTATGGCGCAAGAGAATAGTGCTTCACCAGCAGAGTTATTGGCTTTAGTGATCTGCAAGTGATTTTTGTTGCTGGATCTTAGTGGTCTGGTGGTGCGATAGGGTTGGAGTAGATTCTGGAGGGATGGGACATTTAGTGGATGGTTTACTAGTTTGTGGGCGAGTGAGAGTTGATACCACTGAAGGAGGTGAGGGAGTTCAAGCCAGCCCAGTTCAGCAAGTGAGAGACAGTGGTGACTACGGTAGGATGCCCCTGCGGTGAATTTGGCGATTTTGTTGTAGCAGGTCTCTAGCTTGTTTAGATCACATTGCCTTAGGTTGGTATATATTGGAGAGGCATAAAGTAGGGTAGAGATAAGGTGGGAATTTGCTATTGAAATCTTTGCTGCTTTGGTGAGAAATTGCTTATTTCTGTATAATGCTCCTAGTTTTTTGTGGACTTTTTTTATGGTCATGCATATGTGAATGTCAAATTTTAGTTTATTGTCTATTTCCACTCCTAGCAATTTGGTGTGTTCAGTTGGGTATATAGTGCTGTTGTCTTTTGCTGTGATGTTAAAGTGAGAGTTGTTTTGAGTATGTTTGGTGGGTTGGAAGATGAGTAGTTTAGTTTTGTTTGGGTTGAGTATTAATTGGGCATTGGATAACCATGTTTCAACAGAGGAAAAGGCTTCCTGTGTGACTTTTTGCAGTTTTGGTAGGGACTGGGCTGAGCAGATGATGGTCGAGTCATCTGCGTATTGTATGAGTGTGCCATGTTTGGTGGCAGAGGCTAGATTATTGGTGTAAACAGAGAAGAGTAGGAGTCCAAGGATGGATCCTTGGGGAACCCCTATGGAGACAGGTAGTTGGGGAGATATGTCATTCTGCCATACAACGGATTGTTGGCGGTCAGACAGGTAACTCTGGAACCAGTTGGTGACTGATTGTGAGAAGGATAGGTTATTGAGGACAGAGATAAGTTGTTTGTGTGGGACCATGTCAAATGCTTTAGATAGGTCTAGGAAAGTAGCAGAGGAGAGATAGCCATTGTTTTTATGCTGAAGGATAGTGTTAGTAAAGGAGAGTAAGGCAGTGGTGGTGCTATGGTTTGGTCGGAAACCATGCTGAGTACTGGAAAGGAGGTTGTTAGTAAGGAGGTAGTCTGAGCCATAAGAGTGTATGCATCTCTCTAGTATCTTGGAGAGTGGAGAGAGAATAGCTATGGGGCAGTAACTGGTTAGTTCTGCGGAGGGTCCGACGGTCTTCAGACCAGGCTAGAGTGGTTCATGCACTGGTGACCTTACCCATATTCACTATAACACCCTCTACCTCAGGCAGAGGACTGGTCACCTAGCTAAACTGCAGTGGGTGAAGAATTCCACAGCCAAGTTGCTAAATATTACTATTAATATTACTATGGTCCTTTGGGACCAGTCACTGACAGGTGAGTCTAAGCTCTTGACTGTCACCTAACATGTTCTTCACAGACTGGGTCCTGTTTATCTAAAGGAACTTCTGAGATACTATATTCTAGCAAGATGCCTTAGTTCCTCAGCTGAAGGGTTGCTGGCTGATCCACAGGCCAGACTAAAATTTCTTTTCTACATCTTGTTCTTGTCCTGTCACCCATGATTTAGCTGAGTGATTCTGAGTGTTCCTTTAGGAAGTCCCTAAACTTTAATCTTTTTAGGAGATTTTACATAGACCCTTGTAGATGGTATGCTAATTGTGTTGACATTGTTATGTTTTGGTTTGTTTTTATTTAATTTGAAAGTATTTACATTTCATGTCTTCTGCGATTTTATTTTGAACTTGTCTTCTTCTTTACTTTTTTGATAAGGTGCCTGAGATTATACACCAAAATATTTAAATAAATAAATAAACAAATGTAACATTTTCTGCTGGGTATTTATTACTAATAGAAAGTCTTTGAAAAAATGATAAATATATGTATATATATATATATATATATATATATATATATATATATATATATATATATATATATACACATACACACACACAGTGGATATAAAAAGTGTACACACCCCTGTTAAAATGCCAGGTTTTTTGTGATATAAAAAATGAGACCACAATAAATCATTTCAAAATTTTCCCCTCCTTTAATGTGACCTATAACCTGTACAATTCAATTGAAAAACAAATCTGTTAGGGGAAAAATATAAAAAATAAACAACGTACAATTAGCTGGTTGCACAAGTGTGTACACCCTTAAACTAACACTTTGTTGAAGCACCTTATGCTTTAATTACAGCATTCAGTCTTCTTGGGTACACACCTGCCATCAATTAGAGAGACTCTGATTAACCCCAAATAAAGTTCAGCTGTCCTAGTACAATTTTCCTGACATTTACTCAGTTGCCTGCTACAACAAAAGCCATGGTTCGCAGAGAGCTTACAAAGCATCAGAGGGATCTCATTGTTAAAAGGTATCAGTCAGGAGAAGGGTACAAAAAAATTTCCATAGCATTGGATATACCATGGAACACAGTTAAGACAGTTATCAAAAAGTGGATAAAATATGGGGCAACAGTGATGTGTCAAAGAAGTGGATGTCCCTACAAAATTGATGAAAAGACAAGATGAAAACTGGTCAGGGAGGCTGCCAAGAGACCTAAAACAACACCGAAGGAGCTGCAGGAATTTCTGGCAAGTACTGGTTGTGTACTACATGTGACAACAATCTCCCATATTCTCCATATGTCTGAACTATGGGTTAGGGTTGCAAGGCGGAAGCCTTTTCCTACACAGAAAAACATCCAGGCTCAGCTAAAATTTGCAAAACAATACATCGAGTCTCCCAAAAGCATTTGGGAATATGTGTTATGGTCTGATGAGACCAAGGTTGAACTTTTTGGCCACAATTCCAAAAGGTATGTTTGGTGCAAAAACAACACTTCGCATCAACAAAAGAACACCATCCCCACAGTGAAACATGGTGGTCACAGTATCATGCTTTGGGGTTGCTTTTCTTCAGCTGGAACTGGGATTTTACACAAGGTGGAGGGAATTATGAACAGTTGCAAACACTCATGACTTGTGGCCCAAAACCTTCAGGCGTCTCTTGGAAAGCTGAAGATGAAGAGGAATTTCACCTTTCAACATGACAATGACCCCAAGCATACATCCAAATTAACAAAAGAATGGCTTCACTAGAAGAAAATTAACATTTTGGAATGGCCCAGCCAGAGCCCAGACCTAAATCCAATAGAAAATCTGTGGGGTAACCTGAAGAGGGCTGTGCACAAGAGATGCACTCACAATCTGACAGATTTGGAGCACTTTTGCAAGGAAGAGTGGGCAAATATTGCCAAGTCAAGATATACCATGCTGATAGACTCCTACCAAAAAAGACTGAATGCTGTAATTAAATCAAAAGGTGCTTCATCAAAGTATTAGTTTAAGGGTGTACACAATTATGCAACCAGCTTATTGTATGTTTTTCATTTTTTATATTTTTCCCCTAACAGGTTTGTTTGTTTTTCAATTGAATTGTACAGGTTATAGGTCAGATTAAAGGTGGTCTCATTTTTTTATATCACAAAAACCTGGCATTTTAACAGGGGTATGTACGCATTTTGTATCCACTGTGTGTGTATATGTGTATATACCTATATATATATATATATATATATATATATATATATATATATATATATATATATATATATAAATGAGACCACAATAAATCATTTCAAAACTTTTCCCACCTTTAATGTGACCTATCATCTGTACAATTCAATTGAAAAACAAACAAATCTGTTAGGGGAAAAATATATAAAAAATGTACAATATGCTGGTTGCATAAGTGTGCACACCCTTAAACTAATAATTTGTTGTGCGTGCACACCCTTAAACTAATACTTTGTTAAAGCACCTTTTGATTTAATTACAACATTCAGTCTTTCTTGGGTAGGAGTCCATCAGCATGGCACATTTTGACTTGGCAATAGTTGCCCACTCTTCCTTGCAAAAGCACTCCAATTCTGTCAGATTGCGAGGACATCTCTTGTGCACAGCCCTCTTTAGGTCACCCCACAGATTTTCTATTGGATTTAGTTCTGGGCTTAAATTCTTCTTCATTTTCAGCTTTCTAGCAGACGCCTGAAGGTTTTGGGTCAAAAGTGATGTATTTGGAACTGTTCATAATTCCCCTTCACCTTGACTAAAGCCCCAGTTCCAGCAGAAGAAAAGCAACCCCAAAGCATGATACTGCCACCACCATGCTTCACAATGGGGATGGTGTTCTTTTGGTGAGGTAAAGTGTTGTTTTTGTCCCAAACGTACCTTTTGGAATTGTAGCCAAAAAGTTCAACCTTGGTCTCATCAGACCATAACACATTTCCCCACATGCTTTTGGGAGATTTGATGTATTGTTTTGCAAGTTTTAGCCAGGCTTGGATGTTTTTCTGTGTAAGAAAAGGCTTCTGTCTTGCAACTCTACCCCATAGTCCAGACATATGGAGAATACAGAAAATTATTGTCACATGTAATACACAACCAGTACTTGACAGAAATTCCTGCAGCTCCTTCAGTGTTGCTGTAGGTCTATTGGCAGCCTCCCTGACCAGTTTTTGTCTTGTCTTTTCATCAATTGTGGAGTGACGTCCAGTTCTTTGCAACCTCACTGTTGTCCCATATTTTCTCCACTTTTTGATAACTGTCTTCACTGTGTTCCATGGTATATCCGATGCTGTGGAAATTTTTTTGTATCCTTCTCCTGACTGACACATTTCAACAATGAGATCTCTTTGAGGCTTTGTAAGCTCTCTGTGAGCTATGGCTTTTGCTGTAGAAGGCAACTGAGTAACTTTATTTGGGGTTAATCAGAGTCTCTTTAATTGATGACAGGTGTGTACCCAAGTAGACTGAATGCTGTAATTAAATCAAAAGGTGCTGCAACAAAGTATTAGTTTAATGGTGTGCACATTTATGCAACCAGCATAGTGTACATTTTTTATTTTTTATATTTTTTCCTCTAACAGATTTGTTTGTTTTTCAACTGA
The DNA here is from genome assembly GCF_019279795.1 of Protopterus annectens. Taxonomy (NCBI): domain Eukaryota; kingdom Metazoa; phylum Chordata; order Ceratodontiformes; family Protopteridae; genus Protopterus; species Protopterus annectens. The sequence continues at coordinate 829,071,525 of NC_056745.1, read as the reverse complement.
ATTGTACAGGTTATAGGTCACATTAAAGGTGGGAAAAGTGTTGAAATGATTTATTGTGGTCTCATTTTTTTTATAAAACAAAAAACTGGGGCTTTAACAGGGGTGTGTAAACTTTTTATATCCACTGTATACATGCACACACATATACATATATAACATCTTCATTATGATAAAAACAGACTTGTTACAATTGAAAAGTTGAATGTAATTCTGCATCATGATACCAAACTTCTTTGCGGGTCCGGTCTATGCACCTTTCCACCCCAAAATACCACTTTATGTTAAATTGAAGAAGTTCATGTGATTTTTCTAGTTGGGGACTGGAATGCAACTTGTAATAGTTATCATGAAATGCTCTTCAAAAGTCTGTTAAAGGAAAGTATTATTGCATAATATTTGAAATAATGTTAAGTTTTCACTTACTAAAGAGTACTATAATATTTGTCTTTGGAGTTCATAAATCCTGGTCAAGACCATTTTTTTTCATTTCTTCTTATCTGATATGAGGATTTAGCATATTCAGCAGATTAAAAAAAACATGTCAGGGCATTTCTGAGCATTGCATCATTTTTTACATATTCCGTATGACATGAATCGGTCTAATGATATTGCATGACATTTGAACATCTCCGTAGAAGAAAACTGAGTTACGGAACAAATTACACTGAGAGTAACTGAATTGCTTCTGTGAAGATAATAAATACAGTTATATTTACTTTAATAAAAGGTAGGCAGCTTTGAAAGCATCTGTATGTGAGTCCTTCTATATATCGTACAAGTCAGATATGAAACCCAGACACAAGATGATTGGAAAGTAAGTACCGGTAAATTCTGGAAAAGTGCATGTGTGAGAAGGAGGTAGGTTCAAGCACTGTACAGTGAAAAAATTGGATGGCAAATTATAATATTTTGAACAAATTTCTATTCCACAAAGTGGACAAAATGTTTGCTTTCATATTGCCAGAACAATGGAGGAGGGCAGCAGAAAGTATATTGTTGGCAATATTTACAACTAGGTCAGTTTTTCAGTACCTTGAATTTAAATCCCTCCACTGGATGAGAAGTAAATCATCACAGCTGAGTTAAAAAGCCACTTAGATACAGTGTGCATCACCTTATCTTACCATCAGAGATTTACCAGACTTTGTCAGAATGTCATTCTTTATATATTGATACCCAGTGGGTTGCTCAGGAAGGACAGCATAGTAAACAAAGTACAGTTCTGTACACTTACCATAAATGTAGATGTTCCAGTGTATTCACTGTTGCAGTCATCACCTTTGGATTATCCCTGCTGTGGTAGCCCTTGGATGGCCCGAATACCAGAGTCAATGTTTTTCTGCATCGGCTGATGTTGCCTGTAGTCTGACATCAGGATGTCAGTGCTATAAAGCAAGGCAGCCAATGCCATTACATCAGTTTTTCTTCCCCTAACCCATCAGAAGCACAAGGAAATATGGTAAAGTGGTCCTGGTTTCAGAAAGCCACTGTGAGAAGCTTATGTCTCCCTAAGGAAAGAGGCTATAAGGGGGAAGGAGGGAGGGAAACCAGGACTGCAACAGTGAATGCACTTGAACATCTACATTTATGGCAAGTCTACACAACTGTACTATGTTCTTCCTGTTTCACTGTTGCAGTCATCACCTGTGGGAGGATTCCCAAAGCTGAGGAGAGGGGTGGAAGGATTAGTTGGAGACCTAAGCATGGGTCAGCGTGCCCTGCAGAACTGCAGAGGCAAACCCTGCCCTAGCCTTAGAGAAAAGAGGTAGGCGGTAATGCTTTGTAAAGGAATGGACAGAGGTCCAAGTGGCAGCTTCCAAGATGTCCCTGGTGGGAACTCCTCTGAGGAATGCTGTAGAAGTGGAGGCTGCCCTAGTGGAATGGATATGAACAGACTTAGGGGGAGGTTTCCCATGTAGTCTGTAGCAGAAATGGATACAGTGTGATATCCATTTGGAAATGGTTTGCTTGGAAATGGGCTTCTCCTCTGTCCCTGGGGCAAAGCTGACAAGAAGCTGGTCTGTTTTTCTGAAGAGTTTAGTACAGTCCAGGTAGTATCTGAGCTGTCTGTGCACATCTAGTGAGTGCAGAATTCTTTCCCCCTTGTTTTGAGGGTTAGGAAAGAAGTTGGGTAGATGTATGGCCTGGTTGAGGGTCACATCAGATACCACCTTGGGTATAAAGGAGGGGTTAGTCCTCAGGGAGACCCTGTCTGCATGGAAAATGATGAAGGGCTCAACGGCCATGAGTACCTGAAGTTCTGAAACCCTTCTGGATGAGGTGATACCTAGTAGGAAAGCAGTCTTCCAGGAGAGATATCTCAGTTCTGCTGAAGCAGCAGGTTCAAATGGTGGTAAGGTTAGTTTTCTAAAACATAATTCAGGTCCCAGGCTGGTGTGGGTGTCTTTCTGGGAGGATTGATATTAGAAGCCCGTCTCTGGAATTGTTTGATCAAAGGATGTGAGAAGAGGGGCTGGTCTGTATCGAAATGAGCTGAAATTGCTGAGGCATGGATTTTAATAGAAGAGAAGGAGAGGCCACTATTGAGTAACTCGGCTAGGTAGTCCAAGATAAGAGGGATGGAAGGTTGTGAGTTACTGCCCCCTCTGGACTGGCTCCAGGAGCAGAATCTTTTCCATTTGCCTGAGTAAAATTTTCTGGTGCTGGGCCTTCTGGCCTCTGTGATAATGTCTAGGACCTGTTTGCTTAACAGGGGCTTCTTGTTTGCTTTTAAAGTATTAGCCATGCTGACAGTTTGAGAGTCTGCAAGTCTGGGTGCAGCATCCCTCCCCCCACACCTGGGTCAAGAGGTCTGAGATCAGGAGAAGATGCCTGGGAGGCTGTAATGTCAGGCTGTGCAATAAGGGGTACCAATGCTGTCTGGGCCAATCTGGAGCAGTGAAGATGGCCTTTGGTCTCTCCTCCCTTATCTTGATCAGTACCTTGGGAATAAGAGGCAGAGGAGGGAATGCATACACAAAGAGGGAGTTCCAGGGGAAGGTCAAGGCATCCACCTTCCATGCTAGGTGGTGATAGTCCCTGGTACAGACTGTTTTCAGCTGGTGGTTGAGGTGTGAAGCAAAGAGATCCACCTCCAGAGTTCCCCACTCCTGAATGACTTGCAAAAAGATTTTTCTGTGGAGCTGCCACTCGTGGGTGTCCAGTAGGTTTCTGCTTAGGTGGTTTGCCAGGGTGTTGTTGATTCCTGGTAGGTATTGGGCAATTAGGTGTAATCCCATGGATGAGGCTGTCAGCCAGAGGTTCATGGCTAGCCTGCACAAAGGGTAAGATTTGGTCCTTCCCTGTTTGTAGATATACTCCATTACTGTGGTGTTGTCTGTTTTGATAAGGAGAACCCTGGCCTGAGATGGGGTTTGAAGGTTGTCAGAGCCTTTTGTACTGCCATCATTTCCTTCTGATTGAAGTGTAAGGGAAGGTGCTGGGCATCCCAAAGACCTTCGGTGCACCTGCTGCTAGATGAGCGCCCCAAGCAATGTCTGAGGTCTTGGTGGTAATGGCCTGCCCAGTAGGGTGGAGGATAAAGTCCCCTGCCAACCAGAGAAACTCGGCCCTCATACAGGGGATCAGAGGGGGAGAGGTCTCTAGAGGCTGAGAGTGCTGACACCAAAGTTTCTTTAGATACCACTGAAGCTTCCTCATGTGAAGCCTGGCCAGAGGAATTAGAAGGCTGCAAGATGCCATGTACCCCAAGGCTTGCAGGAACTTCCTCACAGTGAGGCAACTTCTGGAATTCAGCTGGGTAAAGTAGAGAGGCAGGAAGCTCTGCTTTTCGGTGGATAGGAAGGCAATTTGGTATGCTGTGTCCAGCAGTTTTCCCAAGAAAATGATCTTCCTGGAGGGTGTTTGCTTTGATTTCTTCATATTGAAGGTGAACCCTAGGGACGTTAGGAGGGTTTTGACAAAGAGAAGGTCCTGGAGCTGCTTTTGTTTGCACTCTGCCTGAATGAGGCTGTCATCCAGATAAGGGTAAGTCTGTATATTTATATGTCTGCAAAATGCTATGGCCGGGGCTAAGCATTTGGAGAATACTCTGGGTGCAGCAGATAAGCCAAAGGGTAGCACAGAGAACTGAAAGTGTTGAGAGCCTGCTCTGAAGCACAGGAATTTCCTGCAGGATTCCCTTATGGGTATGTGGAGGTAGGCATTTTTTAGGTCTAGGGCCACTAGCCAGGCATTTTTGTTAGCATAGGCAGCAGCTGCTGCAAAGTTTCAGTTTGAATTTGGGATCACCCCGGAGGTGTTCAGAATGGATAGATCCAGGATGGGGAGCCATGTGCCCTCTTTTCTGAGAACAAGGAATAGCCTGGAATAAAAGCCTTTGCCTGTTTTATCTGAGGGGACAGGGTCTACTGTCCCCTGGGATATGAGGGCTTGGACCTATTTCAATGCCTCTGCCCACTGATTTGGATGAAAGTCCAGGTACTCTCTTGGAATTGGGAGTTCATTGAAAGAGAATTTGTATCCCTGAAAAATGATCTTTAAGACCCATTGGTCCTTTGTTACAGAAAGCCAATTTTCTTTGCAGAGGGAGAGCCTTCCTCCTAGTATTTGGTGAGTGAAAGGAGGGCAGAAGGAGAGAGGGAGTCATTGAGAGTTTTTGCCATAGAAAGATGGCTTAGAACTCCCTGCCTTTGGGGCAGAAGTGGTCCACTGTTTGGTTCTCTGCTGCCCCTGGGATAGGGCCCTTAGTGGTCTGTCACTGCAAGGCTTACCTTGGCCTTGTCTGCTAGGTGCAGGGAAGGACCAATGCTTAGAGGGGAAAGTTCCTGCTGAACCTGGGAAGTTGAACCTGAAAGAAATCTTTTACTGTTTGCATAGATTTTGCTTTGTCTGCCATCTTTTTAAGCACCTCTTCTGCTTTTACTTCAAACAAGCGGTTCTTATCCAAGGGTGTATCAATTAATTTAGACTTGACATGATCAGGGAGAGGTTATTCCTTCAACCATGCATGTCTCCTAATGACAGATCCTGACACTGCTGCCCTGCTTGAGGCTTCTAGGGCATCATATTCACAGTGTAATGAGTGTTTGGCCACTTGATAAGTAGAGTGCAGTAAATCTGCTAACTCTTTCGAATTGGCACAGTGAGGAAATGTTGAAATCTTTTGCTTTAATAGTTGCAAAGTGTGTTGTTGATATTTTAACATATGGAACTAACAGTTGAGTGCTCTGACAGCTAAGGTTGCAGAGGTATATACTTTTTTACCCCATCTTTCCAGAGCTCTGGAATCCTTGTCAGAAGGAATATGATTCTTGGCAGAACTAGTCTTAGCTCCTTTAGGTCCCTGTGTAATGACCTCTGGGTCTGCAGCAGGATTTATGTACAGGTATTTGTGAGAATCTGGTACTCTGTAACACCTATCAGGTTTACTGGGAGCAGGTGGAAGGGCATCAGGGGCTAAGCTGGATTCATGGAAAACATCATCCACCACTTCTAAAATAGGGGGGATGGCCAGAGGTCTGTGCTGGGGCAGGTCCAGAAACTCTCTTAATCTTTTCTTAGACTGGGGAAGTCCTAAGATTCCCATTGGAAATGTTCCCTGAGGGTGTGAAGGGTTTCCCCAAAGGAAAGGTCTTCTTGTGAGGAGGCAGAAGGAATGGATTCTTCTGCATCTGAATCCTCATAAGCAGTCAGAGGTTGTTGTTCCTCTTCAAAATCTGTATAATCAGATTCCTGTTCTGTCATAATTTCAGGAGAATGGTGTCTTTTCCACTTAGAAGTTTTGGTCTGACTACCCCTGATAAGGGAGATGAGATCCTCCGCCATTTTAAGCATTTGTGCTTGAGGTGGTGGAGAGGAGCAAGATGGTGGCTAGAGGAAGATTTTATAGGAGTGGCCTGGCTTCTAGTCCTAAGAGTATCCATCGGTCTGAGAGAAATGGTAGTTGTATGAGAAGACATTTTTTGTCTAGATTTGGTAGTGCGAGAGGCCTCCTCAGACGCCAGTGCCTGCATTGCGGCTCTGGACCCAACCAAGGCACAGACAGCCAAAGGCTCGAAAGACAAAGAAGATTTCTATGGCATACCAGACTCCGAAAGGGTCTCTGTAGAGGCCTGCATAGATATCGTATCGTGCATCAGGGGCTGCGAAAGCGCCTCACTGAATTCTGGAGAACTGTTGACCTGCTTAGCAGTACAGTCGTCTGAAGGTTTAACCTTGTGCGGTCTGTCTCTATCATTATCTCTGCGTTTTTTCATAATGTCCACAGATTTTTGGCTGATGGACACCATTTCAGAATGTGAAGATGGAAGATGAAAATACCTGTCTACAATAAGCGCTCTACAGCGAATGGTTCTCACATTAAAGAGGGCACAAAACTCGCAACAGGTGACGTCGTGGTCTGGGCCTAAACAAGTGATGCAGTATGAATGGAAGTCTCTGTGAGGGAATTGCTTTCCACAGGCGAGACAACTGTTAACTTTTTCGGACATCGGTTAGTGCAAGAAAAAGGGATCCCCAACGGGGTGCTTAGCTTTAGACATTTTCAGTTGTAATTCAAACTCTGGTTGTGACTGACTGGCACACTTGTGAACTGCTTTTGCTAATGGCTCCACTGCAAGAAAGACTGATGTAATGGTATTGGCTGCCTTGCTTTTATAGCACTGACGTCCTGACATCAGACTACAGGTGACAGCAGCTGACGCAGAAAAACTTTGACTGTAGTATTCAGGCCAGCCGAGGGTTACCACAGCAGGGATAACCCACAGATGATCACTGCAACAGTGAAACACAAAGAACATCTGCAGATTGCTGTGAGGGCAAGATGGCGTAACCCAATTTTTTTAATTAAAGGAACAATTAGATAGCCACTAGCTTGCCTTCACTGCTTTCAGTCTTGTACATCAATATTACAACAGTCAGTTCATGTCTAAGAAATATTTTCTCTTTTCAACAAGTCTGATGTACTACAAACCCACAGTCACTTACTTAAAAGTGGTATACTCCTATTAGGGAAGCATGGGAAAAAGAAAAGACACAGAATCTTTGGCCTTGCATCATCCCATCCATCCTTTAGAAAATAAAGGTATTTAGCTTTTGAGAATGAACCCTAAACAGTCAAATTTTGTTATGTTACAGTATAAATGGCTAAGACAAATCATTTCACTTATTATAGGGATTATTTACAGGTCCTATATGTCATTTGAATAAGATGTTACCAGACATGTACGGGGTCTGTGAGACAAAACCTGCACATTTAAAGTGTCTATATATATATATATATATATATATATATATATATATATATATATATATATATATATATATATATATATATATATATATATATATATAATTTACAACAATGGCTAGTAGAATATTTTTTGTAGTACTGGCTGTTTCTATTGTCAGACATGGTTATCATCGCTAAAACAGCTTTACTGGGAAATGTGGTTATATATTTGCAGTTTACCTTACCTTTGGCTGTATTTCTTTTTTTAATTAGTGAGCTGATGTTTATTACTCTTCTTAAGACAAGTTGTTGTTTATTTTTATTTATGTAAAGTTTTCTAGGCAACACACTTTACAGATGTTTTACATTATAATATCTATCTATCTATACACATATGCATGTATATACTTATATATATATATATATATATATATATATATATATATATATATATATATATATATATATATCTATATATATACACATACACACACCGTGGATATAAAAAGTGTACACACCCCTGTCAAAATGCCAGGTTTTTGTGATATAAAAAAATGAGACCACAACAAATCATTTTGAAACTTTTCCCACCTTTAATGTGACCTATAACCTGTGCAATTCAATTGAAAACCAAACAAATCTGTTAGGGGAAAAATATAAAAAATAAAAAAAACATACAATAAGCTGGTTGCATATGTGTGCACGCCCTTAAATTAATACTTTGTTGAAGCAACTTTTGATTTAATTTTAGCATTCAGCCTTTTTGGGTACACACCTGCCATCAGTTAAAGAGACTCTGATTAACCCAAAATAAAGTTCAGCTGTCCTAATAGGATTTTGCTGACATTTACTCAGTTGACTGCTACAGCAAAAGCCATAGTTCACAGAAAGCTTACAAATCATCAAAGGGTTCTCATTGTAGAAAGGTATCAGTCAGGAGAAGGGTACAAAAAAATTTCCACAACATTGGATACACTGTGTTACACAGTGAAGACAATCATCAAAAAGTGGAGAAAATATGGGACAACAGTGACGTTGCAAATAACTGGATGTCCCTCCAAAATTGATGAAAAGACAAGATGAAAACTGGTCAGCGAGGCTGCCAAGAGACCTAAAGCAACACTGAAGGAGCTGCAGGAATTTCTGGCAAGTACTGGTTGTGTACTACATGTGACAACAATCTCCTGTATTCCCCATATGTCTGGACTATGGGGTAGGGTTGCAAGACAGAAGCCTTTTCTTACACAGAAAAACATCCAGGCCCAGCTAACATTCGCAAAACAATAAATCAAGTCTCCCAAAAGCATGTGGGAAAATGTGTTATGGTCTGATGAGACTAAGGCTGAACTTTCTGGCCACAATTCCAAAAGGTACATTTGGAGCAAAAGCAACACTTCGCATCACCAAAAGAACACCATCCCCATGGTGGACCATAGTGGTTGCAGTATCATGCTTTGGGGTTACTTTTCTTCAGCTGGAACCAGGGCTTTAGTCAAGGTGAAGGGAATTATGAACAGTTCCAAATACCAGTCACTTTTGTCCCACAACCTTCAGACATCTGCTAGAAAGATGAAGATGAAGAGGAATTTCACCTTTCAACATGACAGTGACCCCAAGCATACATCCAAATCAATAAAAGAATGGCTTCACCAGAAGAAAATTAAAGTTTTGGAATGTACCAGCCAGAGCCCAGACCTAAATCCAATAGAAAATCTGCAGGGTGACCTGAAGAGGGGTGTGCACAAGAGATGCCCTCGCAATCTGACAGATTTGGAGTGCCTTTGCAAGGAAGAGTGGGCAAATATTGCCAAGTCAAGATGTGCCATGCTGATAGATTCCTACTCAAGAAGACTGAGTGCTGTAATTAAATCAAAAGGTGCTTCAACAAAGTATTAGTTTAAGGCATACTTATGCAACCAGCTTATTGTACATTTTTATTTTTTATATTTTTCCCCTAACAGATTTGTTTGTTTTTCAATTGAATTGTACAGGTTATAGGTCACATTAAAGGTGGGAAAAGTTTAGAAATGATTTATTGTGGTCTCATTTTTTTTAGATCACAAAAATTTGGCATTTTAACAGGAGTGTGTACACTTTTTATATCCACTGTATATATGTTACATGGATGATAACACACAGATCATGCTTAAGTGTCTGAGAGACCTTCCTGACAGGGCCAAAGCTCACAAATGAGCTCAGTTGCAGTTTCATGGAAGGTGCCATGCATTGTGTGTTGCCTGAAGAACTGCTGCAATATGACCTGCATCTGCTGTTGAAAGATGTCCTAGACAGCCCCCTGCATATATTTGCTGAAGTCCTCTAGTTATGGTATGAAGGTGGGTGCTGTCGAGCTGGAACAATTTCATGCACTGCATCTAATCCTGGTTCCTCTGGGCTGCTTCCCCTGTAAGATAAGTATCAAGTGCAAAACCTGGGACATGTACAATGAAATACTGCTATTACGATGCACTGCAATACAGTAATGCAGTATAACAGTATCATCTGTTCTGTTAATCAGAAACTCAAATAACATATCAAATATATGTTTACCATGCAAGTACTCATGAAACACATGCCACTGCAGGACATACATGTTTATACAAGTGTCATGCTACATGTAATACACCTATGTGTAATAATCAGGTATATGTGTTCAACACACCCAGTTAATACACAACAGTCACATTTGCATATGAAAGTGAGCACAACTCATACTATATACAATACACTAGCAGCAGGAGTGACAGTGCTGTACACAGTTCAGGGAATATATTCAAAAACATATATAAAGTACAGATGTAGGATAAAATGCAATGTTCATGTACCCAATACTCAAATTCCCTTATGTTCTGTACTGTACCTGTCTGTCCATCACGGCATTGCTCTGTGTCCCAGAAGCACTACAATGACTGTATTTATATGTGAAATGTGATGCATCATCCTCAATGAATAATGATGTGAATCACTGCTATACATATGTTGTACATGAATAAATAGCTGTGAGGACACATTCTGTCATGGAGTCACTGCAACAATGTAAGATTATTAGAATGTCAATGTGACAGTCACTGTGTCTGAATATGTCTGCTGCTGTCCAGGACTGAGGAGGTGAGATGTTTTAATATGCATGCATGCATGCACTGTTAACATGTCCTGAGAGTATGCAAAGAGCTGAATGGAAATAATGGTATCCTGCACAGATATAGACATTGTTGCATGCACAGTATGATCTGTCATCTATACATTGTCAATATAGTACATAATTTTACTATAATACATACCCAATAGCAATCATTGGCTAAGAGACCATGTAGGAAAACAAGGTAAATTGCCAGTATATGCATGGGAAATATTTCCTTATTCCCCACTTGTACCATGCACCTACATATGCTATCAGGTGCTCTGCCAGTCAAGGTATGTAGAATGCACCACCCGTCAGTACACTACCTGTGATGCAGCAGTACAGATGGGGACATAGTAATCCAACATATTGCAGGCACTGCAAGACTATTAACCTAGAATTAATGGCAACCATCAAGCAGAAATCACAAACCAAACTGTTGCAGCACATGTACAATCTACTAGCACTACGATTGCTGCCCTTTACAATACATGTCATGTGATCACCATTTGCGTCATGCAGACCATAAGAACAGCTCTCAACCTTTTAGCACAAGAAATCTGGACAAAATCAAAAATAGTGGGGAGCCAAGAAAGGCAGTGGATAGTGTGACTGGTGTTAACATATATTTAACCTGCTTTCATTATATGCAAGAATTATAAACATCACAGTTATTTTTAAATCTGTCCCTTCACTGCTAGTACCTAGCACCCCTTTATATCTCAATTCACAGTAATCTGTTCCTCAGCTAATGGAATAAAAGAGACCCATTAAAGTATATTACTACAACTGAATTAGACTCTGACAATATGTTTTGAAAATGTATGGCTTCAGCACCTTAGGTGGGACAGCACCCTTCCATTGCCATACCAGTATCGAATTACTTGGATGTCTCTCCCCAGTTGCAAGAAAAAAGTGTTCATGCCTGTCAGTGTGCCTACTATTTCTTAATTGCTTTTACAATAATCAGATTTTTATTTAATTTAAAAATGTTATTTCATATTTTACAGCAAAAACAATGACAGATATTTGACTAACAAAACAAGACAGCCTCAAATTGAAAGTAGACAGCATTATTAACAGTAAGCTTCTTTTCCTCTGAAAGTCACATTTATTAAAAATGCATCTGGTAACCCATTAGTCTACAAAAAACATGATGGGATTCATTCAAATAGCATATAGTGAATCATTAATTATTGGCTATGTGAAGGGTGCAGGAATTCAAAACTGTAATGCATTTGCTAACAGATTGGGACAGCCCACAGAATGTAAGTGTCCCTTTTCACGGACAGCCTAGGAGCACTGTCTGATAAAGTGACTTAATCAGAGTTACACAGTAGATAGACAAAGGCTGGATAAATCAAAACCTGCTGAAGCAGCTCATTATCAGCTCACCTTACTCATCTAAACTAAGTACCAAACAGGCTGTTGAAGACCAACACAGTGCTATTAACAGCTGTGTTCCTGCAAAAAAAAAAAACAAAAAAACAAGCTAAATTAAAAGTGCATTCATACATTCATATTCCCAATTACTCCAAAGCACTATCTGGTTAAGTGACTTACTCATTCTCATATAGCAGGAAAATAAAGGAAGAAAGATTCAAACCATGCACTCTTGCCACAGAAAGCTGCTCATTAATTAGTTGGAACTTTAGAACTCTGCCCTATCTACCAGAGTTATAGTTTTTAATTAAATGCAGAAATCTTTTATAATTTGATCTTGTAGAGAAGGCTGTATCATAGTAATATGCAAAATGTTGTTGCTCGTATAAGAAATCTTATAAGTAAGCACTAATAAACTAAAGCACTACACCCTCTTATACTCCCTTTAAGTACTTGGCTCTCTATTAGTCCTTTTTGATCAGTCAAAAAGTAGTTCCTTATACTATTCTGGCATGTCCAAAAGTCAGTTTTGGGTTTACTCTCCAGTCCAGCTGGTAAATCTGGGAATCTTGAGGCAATGTTACAACTGCCTTATGTACACAGACCACCCCCTCCTCCTCCCAACAAGCTCAAATATATGTGAGAGATGCAACTATATAGCCAAACTGGAGTCTGAGCTCTCTCAACCCAGTACTGGTGCAGTCATTCAGGAGAAGGTAACCACACACACCACAAATCCAGTCTCACATAGACCTATCTCAACAGCAAACCAAACACATAAACACACAAAAACATACTCGGAGGCTCTAAATAAAAATCTGCCCAAGCAGCAGAGACCTCCAAAGCAGACATCCAAGCAACCGCTACCTCACAACAATACCCATGTATCACATAGTTCACAAAGTCAGTGTGCCACACAGTCACAGCCCTTAAGGCTAAACAACACACCTAATACTCTTGTAATAGGTGACTCTATTGTCAGACACACTGACGTCCCACTCCCTAGGCTGAACAAGGAGAAGGTCACTGTAAGCTGCCTGTCGGGTGCCAGGATCCGCCACATAACACAAGCACTCAGGTCACTCCAAAGCAAGTACAAATATGACTCCGTCATTGTCCATGCTGGTGTGAATGACCTGAGACTTACCTCCCTGGACTACATGAAAAGAGACATAGAGGAGCTCTCTGATCATGTAGCCCAGGCCGGTATGACCCTGACCTTGAGTAGCATCTTACCCTCACCAAGAATGATGCCACAGTATAAAGACAAAATGATCAATTTTAACAATTGGCTAAAGTATTGGTGTCATTCAAAGGGGATCCAGTGTCTGTCAGCCTGGGATGACATGCTTGACAAGCCATGTTGCTTCGCTAGGGATGGCTTGCACCTGTCACCCCTGGGCTTTCGAATATTGGCTAAGGCTCTTGCCACACCCATAGTGCCTTTTTTTAGGCAAGGCTCAAAAGACAAACCCACCTCCATAGACAACACAAGGAAAAAGAAACTAAGGGTAATGCTGCTCAATGCCAGAAGTCTAAACCTCAAGATGCATGCACTCTAGGCTCTCCTCAGTATGGAGAATATTGATATCTGTGCAGTAAGAGAAACCTAGTTCAAGGCTCCAGAGAGCACCCCAGCACTACCAGGTTATACCTCATACCATGCTTTTCGGCCCCAAAACTTGGACCGAACCACAAAAGGAGGGGGGGTATCCATATTCATCAAGGATACCCACACCTCCAGGTTAGTGGCACTGCACAAAGCATCAGAGACCATCCATGTGCAACTAACAGTGGGCAAAACTGCCTTTCAGTTTGTAGCCTGCTACAGACCACCCTCCCAAACTCAGGAACCCCACTCAGCTTTCCTGAGAACACTGGAGAATATGAAGGTCTCTCCAAACAACATCATATTGGGTGACTTCAACTACCCAAACATAGACTGGGAGCACTACTCAAGCCCCAACACCCTCGCCCAATGGTTCCTAGAATTTATAAACTCAAATGCTATGGAACAACTGATCACCACTCCCACAAGATGGGAAAACATATTGGACCTGATCATCACCAACATGGGGACTCTATGTTCCATACCAGAGGTATACCCCTCATTGGTAAGATCTGACCATAAATTAATCTCTCTGGACATCCATATCCCGTCCCCACCCCCAGCCAAGGAAGCCACGGTGAAGAACTTCTCAAAAGCAAACTTCACACTTCTCAAAACCGAGGTGGAATCCTTCAAAGCCCCCAGGCTAGTGGAAAATATGGCCCAAACCGCAGAATCCTTTACAAACGCATTCTATGGACACCTACAGGAATGCATGGATCGTGCTATCCCAAATAAAACCAAGAGTCACTCCTCCAAAGGCAGGAGACCTATCTGGTGGACCCCAGCCATAAATAAGCTATACAACAGAAGGAGGAAGCTACTACATGATAGAGCAAAATCCCAAAAAGGGAAGGCATCTCTGATCAGTACTAGCAAGAAACTACGATCCCTCATAAAATCATCTAAGGCAAGCTTCAAAAGAAAAATTGCACAAGACGCTAAAGATAATCACAAGGCCTTATTTAGTTATGTCAGGAACCTGGGTGGCAACTCCCAGATATGCTCTGAGTTAGTGCAAAGTGACAAAAAATACACTGAACCCACAGACATTGCCAACATCCTGGCAGACAGGTTCAGTGCAAACTTCTCCCCCCTTCCCCCCCAAAAGAGCAAATGTCTATCCCAACAGAGTGTAGCCTCCCTGACATCACAGATGCACAGGTGAGAGCTTCCCTCTCCAAAGCAAAAAACACAGCATCAGTGGGACCGGATGGTGTCCTGGGCTGCATCTTACACAAGCTCCAAGAAAAACTGAACCTTCACATAAAGTCACTGTTCAATCTCAGCCTTACTACAGGATATGTACCCAAGGAATGGCATACAGTAACAGTGGTTCCACTCCACAAAGGTGGTGCCACAACGGACCCTGGAAACTATCGCCCTATAAGCCTGACTAGCCTGTTCTGCAAAGCTATGGAGCGTATCATCATGGAACTCATAAACAAAGACATTGGGAACCTCCAAACACTGGATCCTACCCAATTCGGCTTTGTCAAGAGCAGATCTTGCCTTTTGAACCTGGTCAAGTTCTTTGAAACAGTCACCAAGGCCATAGATGAAGGGAAGGTAGTCCACACAGCCTACCTGGACCTCACAAAAGCCTTCAACACAATACCTCACTCGGGCATCATAAATAAGCTCACCAGCTTAAATATCAATCCCTATGTCACAAGATGGGTTGCAAACTGGCTCAGGGATAGAACCCACATAGTCAGAATTGCAGGTGCCATGTCAGACTCTAAACCAGTTACAAGTGGCATCCCACAAGGCTCAGTCCTGGGACCTCTCTTGTTCGGTACATATTTCTCTGAGGTACAGGCTAACACAGGAGGACTATGGCTGACAAAGTTCGCAGATGACTGCAAACCGGGTGCCATAATCGACTCGCTGACTGACACAAGCATCCTCCAAAAGGGTCTCACAGAGATGGATAACTGGTGCCAGAGCCATGGCCTAAAGCTAAATGCCAAAAAGTGCATAGTCATCCCAAACAAAGCACCCACAAATTACCACAGAGGTGGTAATCCATTATGTACGGAAGAAGTAATTAGGGATTTGGGGACCCAAGTAGATAGCAATCTCTCCTTTGACAATCATGTTGCCAAAGTGGGTAGAAAGACCTTCTATATAGCCCACCTTATCACAAAAGGTCCACATCTAGATCAAGAGAGGGCATTGTGCCCCTCTACTCATCACTCATCAGGCCCATAATTGAATACAATGCCCCATTTGGGATGTACCTTACCCGACACCTGCAGCAACTGGAAAGACCCCAAAAGTACCTCACCAAGAGGATCAAGGGACTCAAACAGATGCCCTATGCAGTTAGGCTAAAGAAACTCCAGCTCTATTCAGTTGCTTACCACCTATTCAGAGGCGATCTGTGCCTGATGTATAAAGCCATGTACAAACCAGAATTAATGGACATGCTCCACCTCAGGAAATCCAAATCCCTTAGAGCTACACGCTCCAGGGACTTAAACCTCAGCACAGAAATAAATAGGACATGCTGGAGGGACAGATTCATATCCCAGAGGCTCCCCTCACTCTGGAACAAAATCCCAATCCATGTTAGGCAGAGCCCCTCAATGACCCTCTTCAAGAGAAATGTTGACGAGTGAATGGGAGATCGTAGGTTTACCCCTGGGATATTTTCTGTGTCCCTACTAGACAGAGGCACAGTAAACTAACCTTAAAAGGGCTATCTTCTGTGACCTACTATACAGAGGCACAGTCAACTAATCTAAAAGGGTGGCGAAAGCCAAACACACTCTGGCTAGGCTTATAAATGCCCTAGGGCAGATAGCCTAGTATCAACCTATGAACCTATGAACTTATTATATTACACAGTCCAGGCCTGTTAATGAATTATCTCATTCTTTAGTGCAATGTATAAAGCAAAACAATTAAAGACAATATAAATGCTGCAGCAACTTTTGTTCAAAAACCTACATGATGTACAGAAATCAGAAATATTACTGCATACAACATACTGCTTTTTTGTGGGTGGGAGCTTACATGATTGATTATTTTTGGCCTCCCAATGTCATCTCTGTCATCAAGAATAACTATCCCGTCTGACATCATTGAGTATGTGTCAGATCTATATGGATGTCTGATAATGTCATATTGTTGCAGCAGACACATCCAGAGTCAATACAGCCTGATTGTGGACAAATGTAGCCCTATGCAAGGTAATGAATCAGGACCCAGCCAGCCATAGCAATACCACATTACTTGGTTGTCTTTCCCCAATTACCATAAACACTGTTCAAACCTGCTAGTGTACATATTATTTTCTTCTTTTCTTTTACATTTACAAACATTATTTGGATTTCATTTGAAACATTTATTGCAAATGTTATCCTTATTGCAAACTTTACAGAAAAAGAAAAACATTGACAGACATTTTCTAAACCCAGCAAAACACTCTCACAATAATGAATGATAAACAGTTAATTTTTCTTCCCTTAAAATTCACATTTAGTAAAAATCCATCTGACAACTCCATTAAAGTGTACAATATGTGCTGGGATTCATACTCAAACAGCAGATAGTGAAGTACTAATTAGCGACAACAGCCTTGAATAGCCCACTGGCACAAGTTTCCTTTTCAGGAGCAGCCCAGATGTACTATTTAGTGAAGTAACTTGGTCAATATCTCAAAGAATACAAATGAAAGCCGAGAGACTCAAGCCCTGTACTACAGGAAGCAATTCTTTAACAGCTCAAGTGCCAGACAAACTATTGTAGCCCCAAAACAGTGTGCCTGCAAAAACAAGTGAAATTAGAAATGTATTCATGTTAAACAGTTAAAATATTAATATTAATTCAAAGTTCATGATGTCAGATGTGTTCACTGCTAAATAACAGACAACTTTCAACATTTAACAGAAGGAAAACGATCACTTCCAAAGAAAAGGACTTATATGATGATGATTCCCTCATATTATCTGACACAAAGGAAATATAATCAGCTTAGCTATCTGGAATTTTGTAAATAATTCTAATTCATTTGTGAATGTTAATATGGATTTATATAGAAATGTGACACAGGGAGATACTGCCAGCACAGCTGTCTTGGAATTTTGTAAATAGTTATGTGTCATTTGTGCAACATGATTCATGTGCATCTGTTACAAATGTATTTATAACTGCATATTATATGTATATCAAACTGCTGGTACAGAAGTGTGTGTGAAAAGGGTTTGTACAGTACTGAGCTTAAAGATGTATCCACAGTGTACCCTAATGGAAAAGAACATAAATGTGTATAAACTATTGTACCTGTGTAAATGTATATGTTTTAACAGTGGAAACAAGAACATATAGGGTTAACTTGCAAAACGTCAAGAAAATAGTTGAAATTAAATTGTTTTATAAATGCATTATAAAAGTTAGTTTCAATGCAGCAAGGAGACCAGATGTCTAAAACTAGGGAGCCTTCTGCATTGTGTTGTAAGTGTTTTATTGTTTTATGTCTTCCAGCAGCTGCAAAGATTTAAGAAGGGTCCTTCTGTATGTATTTTCACATGGAGAAGTTAAATGCTAGCAGTTTCTAGCAATGGTTGTTTTTGAGCCTGGGAACTGAAGTCAGGTGACAAAAGGTGATGTCATGCTGCAAGTATCCCAGTAGTAATATTTGATATTAATTTAAGAACTCTCTAAGAGAGTGACTGTGCACTTTCTGTATTTGTCTTTGACCTGGCAACAACATAAGCTAGAAGATCCATTTACCACTCTTGCCTTGATGTAATAGTAAGTTTCTAGGGTATAGTAATTCTTTTAGATATAGTTAGGAATATAGTAAAGATTATTTTAGATGTTTTTTGTTATTTATGTAAGACTGTCCTGCAATGTTGTTTTAAGCATTTCCTGTGATTTTGAGCTCTGAAATTTCTGTGATGATTTATTGAGTATTTTCTTATTCTTTTATTATTTATTAAGTATATTTAAACCTATCTTTGTGGCTGATATTTATGAGACATATTTACACTCAGAGTATTTGCATATTTATTTAGTATCACTGTGCAGGCCACTCCTAATAGCCTTGCTGTTGGTTAGACTACCATTTGGATTAATAGTAACATTACACAGTAGGATTGGACACCCTGTGTTAGGGGCCTTAAAGTAGCTGATAAGGGGTTTTGGTGGCAGTGATAACTACCTTATAGTCTGGACAGAAGGGGGCATAGCTAATAAACATGTGCCAGCCTTTCCTACGTGTGTGTTTGTGTGTGTGTGTGTGTGTGTGTGTGTGTGTGTGTGTGTGTGTGTGTGTGTGTGTGTGTGTGTGTGTGTAAAACAAATCTCCAAGAGTGTGTGTGTCAGCTACTTGGGCAGAGACACGAAGCACTGGTTAGACAGAGAGAGTGTTGGAGGACTTGGCTTGGAACCCTGCCTAAGGACTCAACTTTATAGCTGTGCCAGTAGGGAGTCTTACTGAGGCTATGGAGAAAGACGGACAAACCAGCCCCAGACTGACTGTGGTCTCTGTATGCTCTTAAGGGAAATTGCCCTTTACTGTGTGTGTATTTGTCATCCTCCCAGTGTGCACATTCCCCACCATTACCAGTGGTGAGGACTGAGGCTTCTTGATTACTGGGCCAGTGTTGGGGTGTCACATTTTCTACAATCAATTTTCTTCTTATACACCATAACTGTCTATCAGTCTAGGAAACTACTGAGGAGCCTAGCCTAGATTTCCAGTTGCCCCAAAGCAATGTCTGGTTAAGGGACTTGCTCAAGCATAGAATTTACAAAGATGTTCTGCAAAATTAGAGATTGGCAATGGATTTGGAGGATTAATTCTGTTGCTAACTGATACAGGGCTTGTCTCTGCCAAGCCAGTTAACCAGACAGACGCATTACTCTCACAAACACACACACACACACACACACACACACACACACACACACACACACACACACACACACACACACACTCAAACAAAACCTGCTACTTCAGGTATGTTCTGCTGTGGAAAAAAGTGTGTTTCAGACTTCTCTGCTTCTAAAAACTTTCAGATCTCCCTCACACTATGGTAATTGCTTCCTGCATCTTGTACGTGCCGATGCTGAGCTAAGACAGAGCAGTTTTATTTTACTCTATTTAAAGACAGTGCTGTGACCCCCATATAGCTTTGGGCCTTAGGCAGCTGACTAGGTTGCCTTGTGCTGGATCCAGCTCAACATACAGATATGCACACTGTCACATATACTTATATAGGTTTGTAAAGCAATGTTGTTGTAAATATACACATATATTGATTTTATCTGTTGAAATATGTATTTATGCAGCCAGGCAACACATGATAGCATATGTATATATATATATATATATATATATATATATATATATATATATATATATATATATATAAATGTCCGGATTCACGAAGGCTTGCACGGAGTCTAAGACTAGAGTAAGACTCCATGCAGCCAACATGTCTGCCGAGCGATCCAGGAACAGCTGGCAGGGGGTGTGCAAGAGAGCTCCTAAAACGACTCTTACACGGTTAGGTTATGCAAATTACCTCATTTGCTGCCGAAAGCTATGCAAATGAGGTAAATTTGCAATCCAGGAAACCCTAAGCTGTCCGAGTAAGAGTAGTGTTATTTGCAGAAATGTACTCAGTTGTCAACTGAGTACCGTTCTGCAAATAGCAAAACGGAGCCGTGACAGCTCCAAATAAAGGATACATCCAGTTGAGGAAGCATGCCAATGGCCAAATATATGGCCATTGGCATTTTTTCTCGATACAAAATAAAAAAAAAATATTTTTTTACCACGATCTCCGATGTTTAAACATAGCGCAACACCGCGCAAATGTGCTGCACTCTAAAAACCAGAAAACCAAAAAATAAAAGGCACAAATAGGAAATTTATTCAAAATATTAATTTGCCATGCAAGTGAATGGCAGGCTGAAGACAACATGGCTACTGAGTAGAGGTTGCTAAGGGGAGAAGCTCAGTCTGAGAGATGTAACTAAGCATTAGTAGGCAATCCTATGCAAATGAGAATAAGGATAGTGAATCCCAATATTTCCTGCTATGTGAACCATGTCCCTAGAGTGTAAGAGTAGGAAAAGGGGAGTAACAGAGTAGGAGATAGGTGACATCATGAGGGGGTATGTATGAAAAAGACTGTAAGCTTATTGAAGCAGAGTGGCATGTGGTTGCTGTGAGTTAGTCAGGACTAAAAGAGGTGTGTCTACAGTTGTTTAAACTGAAATCAAGAAACTGAAGGTGTACGCCATGGCTATCACTAAAGGTTCTTGCAAAGCTGCTTACACTGTGTGCTCACGTGTAAACCTGTTTAAGCCTGTGTGCGTGGGTGTGTGCCCGTGTAAGCCTGTGTAAGGCCATCTAAGCTAGTATACACGAATGTACACCCGCCTTATCCCGTGTAAGCCTGTGTAAGCCTGTGTGTGCATGTGTGAGCGTGTTTGCGCTTGTTTGCGCGGCGCTGCCCCCTGTGGAAACAGAAATGGGAAAAGGAAGGAAAGGAAGTAGTAGGAAGTTAACCAAGGAGAACTAGCAGAGCTGCCAGGTGAAATCAATCAGAATCAGCCAATTGCACAGGCAGTACACTAGCCCAGCCCAGCCCAGCACCTAAAACTCTGCAAACAACATTCCCCCATGTTTTTCTCAGAAACACTGCAACACTGCAGTCAACAAAGAGAAGTGAAAACTTAAAAAGCTGAAACTGAGACATAAAAATGTTAGGGGCTGCCATTGCTGTTAAAAGGCAACATGTGCAAGATGCTGATGGTGGTGCCATTGCAAATGCTGCCGAGCAACCCACAGTGAGGAGACAGAGAAGAGTGTACATTCCCAGGGTAACCTACCAGGGGCTACATGAGCTGGAGATAGTGGAGCACTATAGAGTGGACAGACAGCTCCTGCAGCAAACTGTTGAGCTGTGCAGGCCATGCCTCACACACAGAACCAACAGAGGGGAACCCATCCCAGTGGAAACCAAGGTATGTGTTGGCCCAAGAATACTAGCAACAGGTACCTTCCAGAGACCAACTGGTGATATGATGAGGATTTCACAGGCATCAGCATCAAGGGTACTGCACCGGTTCCTGAATGTCATGTCAGCACATGTCGGTGATCATGTATATTTCCCCAATTCCCGTGAGGTATTGGCCAGCAATATGCATCTCTTCCAGCAAATAGCGGAATACCCTGAGGTAGTGGGTGCAATTGACTGCACGCACATGCACATCAAAGCACCAGCTGGTGAGCGGGGTAGGGCCTACATCAACCGCAAGGTCTTCCACTCCATCAACTGCCAGGTCATGTGTGATGCCCAGGGCATAATACTGAATGCGTGTGCTGGCTGCCCTGGAAGCTACCATGATTCCCATATCTGGCATCTGTCGCAGCTGTACCAGACATTTGCAAATGGGGACATCCCTGACAGTCACCTAGTGGGGGATGCTGGATACGCACTGGAGCCGTGGCTGATGACACCCATCAGAAATGCACACACACCTGAACAAGAACTCCATAATGAGGCACACACACAAACACGAAATGTAATCGAGCATATGTTTGGGATGCTCAAGTCATGGTTCCGGTGCCTGGACACATCTGGTGGAGCCTTGCAGTACTCACCAACTACATTTACCCAAATTGTCATGGTATGTGTCATGCTACACAATATGATCCTGTGAAAACAGCTGCAGCAGGAACAGCATGGGGCAGGGCCAAACAGCCCCCCACCATTGCCAAGGACTGCACAGGCACAGCGTGACTCAGAGGAGGAACAACCTGAGCCTGCCCCAGTAGGCAGAAGGAGGCGTGCCCAGTATGCCTTGTCCTTGGCAAAGAGGCAATGAATAGGACATACTCTGGAAATTATACCTCTCACTGACTCGCACATAAAATAAAAGGGATGCCTAACTTGACACTACCTGTTTCCAAACATGTATAGGGAGTGTAGTATGTGCATCTGACATAGGCTGCCCTGCAGCACCACCTGAGGCATGATTGCCATGTTTTAAGCAATATAAAGCAGTGCTAAGCAGCTTTTACCAATATCTAGTATATGTAAACAAAATTGCTTGTGCAATGTTAGCCAAGGTCGGCAAAAGTTGAGTAAAGTCAGTTAAACATGCTCATATCTGTTTTACTGTACCTTAAGCAGTCTGGTATGGCCGGCATGAAAATAAAAAGCAGTGACAGGGCTTGAACCCAGGATACTGTGCACTATAGTCACAGTACTGAACCACTAAGCCATGATAGCATTACGGTGGTACAAACACAGCAGGACAATTGTACACTAATGCAAACACAAAGCAATGCTGTATAATACCCCTAATGAGGCAAATGGGTAACCTCACCCACATTCCTATGCAGACAGAGAACATCAGGCCAGGCGTTGTGATGTGGGTTGTGTAGACTATGAAGTCGCAAGCTAATATATGTTGCAATGGACGCTAAGACCTGTAGTACAATAGTGAACAGTACAGACTGTAATGGTGTCCTGTACATAGCAGTGCAGGCACAGCAAATGTGTATAAGTGTCAGGTGAAACCCACATCCTATGTACACGCACAGTAACAATCTGGTGTACTCATGGTTAGAAATTTAAAAGAATAGCTGTCTCCCCTGTATGTAGAAATGTCAATAGGTATATGACAAGTGTCTTATGGAAGCCCTGCAGGCACAGCATGATTTCTGTTGTTCTATGACACAAAGGTGAGCCCTGCTGTAGAAATACACCTTGATTTACCATACACATGGTATAAATGTGTATACTGTGCATGCTCACACACTCCAACAAATGTAGTGGATTTAATTCTGCGTCACACTGAAAGGTCATACAGGGCATGCTCACACACTTAAACAAACGAAGCAAATGTCAGGCAGGAAGATACTGAAAGGTCATACTGGGCATGCCCACACACACAGGCTAAATACGGATGTGATGATAAGGGATCTATGGATAAATGTGTATAGTCATCTCTACATCCAGAAACACATTCACAAAGTGGTATGAAAATCATGCTATGTGTACACACAAACTGCCAAGGTTTGTGCATGTAGGTCAAAAGAGGTTGCCACTACTCAGCAGCCATCAGACCAGTCAGACACTACCACAACACACTTGCGAGGAATCTGACTATGCACATTCAGCAACTAGAAAGAACAATGAAGAACCTTAACAAGAGGATTACTGGCCTCATATAGTTGCCCCATGCAACAAGAATGAATGTAACCCAAGCTGTACTCAATTGCATACTGTCTACGCAGGAGTTCGCCGCCCAACAGACAGGTCCATGTCATGGTTACACTCAGATCTGTTCTGAGTTACAGCTCAATGGCACCAAATGTACAGAGCCAACTGATATTGGCAACATCCTGGCAGATAGGATCAGTGTTAACTTTACCCCCTCTCACCCATGAAAGAGCACATGTCTATAATGGAAGACTGCAAAGTTGCAGACATCATGGCTGCACAGGTAAAAAACACTCTCTGAAGCCAGTATCACAGCAGCCATGGGACTAGATAACTTCCCAGGCTGTGTAGTATCTACTTCCCTGAAGTAAGCATTAACATGGAAGTTCTGTGGCTACTGATGTTACCAGAGGACTGCAAACTAGGAGCCTTCATTGTAAACACTAAAGATGTGGACATCCTACAAAAGTGCCTCACTGAGACAGATGGCTGTTGTCCAAGCCATGGGCTGTAGCTCAATGCCAAAAGGTGCATTATCATCACCTTTGTTAAAGTCTCTGTAGCCAAGAACTGCAACATAGGTGGTAGTATACCTCACACTTTAAGTGTGACAAGAGACCCTGGGTCATGGGTGGACAGTGGATACAACTGTGATAAGCACATTCCCACAGTAGTCAGGAAACCCTCTTATGGCA
This sequence comes from Protopterus annectens, assembly GCF_019279795.1. Taxonomy (NCBI): domain Eukaryota; kingdom Metazoa; phylum Chordata; order Ceratodontiformes; family Protopteridae; genus Protopterus; species Protopterus annectens. The sequence goes on along the minus strand of NC_056745.1, from coordinate 829,047,329 downwards.
CACATCATTACAAAATGTGTCTCATGCAGAAGAAAAGAGGACATTGTTCCCCTCTACTCACCACTCACTAGAACTATAAAAGAGTACACTGCCAGTGTTGCTATGTACCTCACAAGACAACTACAACAACTGGAAAGCCAGCAGCAATACCTCACAAAGAGCATTAGTGGCCCGAAATACATGCCATACACAAACCATCGCAAAATGTTCCATCCGTACTCCCTTGCATATCGCCTACTCAGAGGTGTTCACTGTGTAACATCCAAAGCTATGTCAAACATGCAGCTGTTGGATATGATCCACGTATAACACTCACAATCACCCTGACCTTTGGACCCAAGACCACGAGTGAAATACAAATGGAAGTGGTGTAGCCATTTACCTTATGGATATCCACACCTCCAGGTTACTGCCACAGCATGAGGCCTTGGAGTCCATGCAAGTGCAACTAACATTGGGCAAAGCTGCCCATCAGATTGTAGCTTGCTACAGATCATGTACCTTGTCTCAGGAACCTCACTCAGTAGTCTGGAGAACAATGGCAAATATAAAGGTCCTATCAAGCACCATTATATGAGGAGATTACAACTACCCAAACAATGAGTGGGTGAAATACTCGTATACAATGTTCTTTGCCCAATGTGTCCTAGAATTAAGAAACTCTAACACCCTGGAACAGCTGGTCAGAACGCCCACTAGAGGTGACAACATACTGGACATGATCATCACCAACATGGGGTACCAGTGTTCCATGACAGAGATAAACCCCTTGCTGGTAATATCACATCATTAAGTAATCACACTGGACATCCACATCCCGCCCCCACACCCAGTCAATGAAACCACTGTAAAGACATTTTCAAAAGCAAACTGCACACTTCCCAAGACCAAAGTGGAAAGTTCCAAAGCCCTCTTGGTATAGGATAATGGTATACAATCTGTAAAATCATTTACAAGTGCATCCTATGAGCATCTACAGGGATGCATGGATTGAGACATCACAAATACAACCAAGATTCACCCCTCCAAAAATAAGAAAACAATTTGGTGGTCAATGCCCATAAATAAGCTAGACAACAGAAAGAGAAAACTAACACCTAATAGAACCAACTTCACTAAAGGAAAGGCATCACTGATCATTATTAGGATGAAACAATGATAGCTTATAAAAGAATCCAAGCACAATTTCTAAAGACAAATTGCCAAGGAATGTAAGAATAACAACCACAAAGCCTTCTGTAGCTATATCAGACATGTAGGTGTCAACTTCCAAATATGCTGTCAGCTACTGAAAAAAGTAATGACATACACCAAACCAACTTTCATTCCCCACACCCAGGGGGACAAGTGCAGTGTAAACTCCCCCCCCCCATCACCCTCAAAAGGGCCTATGTCTATCACAGAAGGATGCAGAGACACAGACGTCACGGACATGCAGGTAAAGACAGCCCTCACTAAAGCTAAGAACATAGGAGCAATGTGACTGTAAGTTGTCCCAGGCTGCGTCTTACACTAGGCCCACAAGAAGCTACACCCTCACCTACATTCACTGTCCAGACTCAAGCGTATCACAGGCTATGTACCCAGAGAATGGCATACACTAACAGTCATTCAGCTCCACAAAGGGTGTGACAAAACAGAACCTGGAAACCATTGGCCAACATGTGTACTCAGCCTGGTCTACAGAGCTATTGAGCAAATCGTCATGGAACCCATACACTGAGACATTGGAGATCTCCAGACACTGGACCCTACACAACTTCGCCTTGTTAAAGGCATAGCCTGGCTCCTAAACCTAGTTGACTTATTTAAAACAGTTACCATGAACATAGATGGAGGTGAAAGTAGTCCACACAGCCCACCTGGACCTTACTAAGGGCTTACTACACCATTCCCCACTCCGTCATCATGGACAAGTGTACCAGCTTGAACATGAACAGCTATGTCACAGGATGGGTGGCCAAGTGGCTCACAGATCAAACACACATGTTCATAGTTGCGGGTGCCATGTCCAACTCTAAGCCATCACAAATGGCATCACACAGGTCTTGGTCCTGACACCCCACCTGTTCAGTCAATACTGCTCAGAGGTACAGGCAAGCACAGCAGGTGTAAGGCTGAACAGATTTGCAGATGACTGGAAACTGTGGCCCATAATTGACTGTACAGCTGACACAGACATCCTCCAGTCGTGTCTTACAGAGACAGATACCAGGTGTCAAAACAATGCCCTCAAGCTGAATGGCAAAGAATGCATAGTCATCCCCTTTGGGTAATACGAAGTGCATACAAAGTACCACACAGGTGGTAATCCAGCATGTACGGAGTAAGTAATTATGGCACTGGGGACACAGGTAGATGGTAAGGTACGGGTTTGAATCCTGCATTGGGCAACTGTGTATGTGTGTGTTTGTGTGTTCCCCTTGGGAAGGAACAACCTTTTAGGAGAGTAGTGAAACACCTCAAAAGTGGTAATGTAACCTTTGTCAAGTGTGATGATGTCACCATCCTACAAATATACCTGTGGAAAAGAAAACTGACAGTAATGTGCATAGCGCGTCGTGTTAATGCATACTCTTCTAGTATCATGAAGTAGTTAGGTAGGGGTTTAAATGATGCACTTGGTGTGTGTGTGTGTGTGTGTGTGTGTGTGTGTGTGTGTGTGTGTGTGTGTGTGTGTGTGTGTGTGTGTGTGTGTGTGTGTGTGTGTGCTGTATGTGAGTGACACTGTTGGTCAATATGTTGTGGGTTTTGCTTTTACCACTGTATGACATATCAGTATGCATTGCACATGTGAGCTAGCTGTGTGTCAAATGCATATCTGTACATGTTACCTCAATGATTGCATGTGTGGGAACCCTGCTTTCTCCAAAACGCAGCTGTCATCCTTGCCAGACTGTGCTGCTGCTTCCCAAACCTTAGGTCACATCTGTATGCTTGTGACAAGGCCAGCCACTGCAGTGATCCCTGGCCTAGGTCATCTGTGTCACACAAAGTCATTACGATTCCTATTGGAATGTGTGAGTGAGGGTCTATGGCCGAGGTATATATCAGACCTGTTCAAACGCAGCAAAGTCTGTCCATGATGACTATTCATAGATGTAGAACAAACTGTGGATATGCATGCAGACCCCTCATTGCTTATGTGAACCACCAAGGGATTCCAAAATACCTTTGGAAATGTGATTAGCAAAGGAGAGATGACATAACACTTGGTTGCATGTACACATCGGTACCTGTTCATCATGCTGGTGGCTACTACCTATGTGGTACTGTGGGGATAATATGTTCCTTAAAGGTGGATGACTATGCTTAGTTTGGCTTATAGCTTTACAGCATGGGTTTGACAACAGGCATCTGTCGGTATGATACCCTTGTGGAGTATGTGTGTGTCGTCTGGAGAATTCATTATAGGCCACAGTATGCATTACCAGATGTGGACGGACATATCCCTACTGTGATTGCGTGTACCTAAGAGAGCTATATGGCAAACAGGAGTGGTCTCAGTAATGGGTGCAGGTGAATACCAGTGGTTACTGGCATTGTATAGTACCTGAAGGATCCAACTGTTGCTGTGTGTCCTACATCTGTGTGTCGGTTGTCAAGACATCATCTAACGATTGGTTATGGTCAGGCTGTTGAAGTGATGTATACCACCAGAATGCAAAACAATGACAGATAGTAACAGTATCACCCACAGCACAGTGTCAAACCATGTCATACACACATGTGTAGTCAGGTTCCGGAATGTGTGTAGTACAATGCATACTGGCCACCAATAGAAACTATGGAGTGTTACTGTGTAATACTGAGCATGTCACCCAGGCCATGTGTCCACTATGCACGTACATGCAGACAGTGCACCTCCACCATGTTCACAATTGTACACCTGCAAATCTGTGCTATACACATCCCACACATACTGTCCACTCTATAACACATGCTGTCAATACTGCACACATCAGCCAAGTGGCACGTGGCTGGATAATGCACAATTGGAACCAACACTGGTGTAAACAACACTACAATGACAATCATAGCTTTAATGCATCATGCCTACTCAGCTACACCTTCAAGCATATCATTACACTCTACAGCTGACAACATGCTAACATTGCTATACTGCTATATAGACACCCTGTGCATCAGCACCATGGTAGCCTGTTCCTGCATCGATGTTACAGATGACAGGAGGCAGCATAGGTTTCATCATATGCACAGGGTGTGTTGTTGGTTCGCCAGAGGCCTACAGTGAGCAATCCAATTGACATGTATGTGTGTGTGTGTGTGTGTTGTGTGTGTGTGTGTGTGTGTGTGTGTGTGTGTGTGTGTGTGTGTGTGTGTGAGGGGCAAGAATACTGGAATCGGCCAATGCTGTTGTATTGTGTGTGGGTATGTGTTAGCCCTAGGTGTCTGGAGTATGTGTGTGTGTCTGCATGCACACAGTACCACCATGTGGCTGCCATATATGGGTATTTGTGGGACAGCCACAGACTGTACCTGCGAGGCTTTACAGATCACCATCTCTGGCCACAGATACGGTACCTGTGCCTGACAGGGATGCTGCTGACACTATCAGGCACTAAGCCAGACTGGGTACTATCTCCAGAGGTGGATGGATGTACACTGGACACAGGTCCCTGCTGGGACTGTCCAGAGCCACGTGCACGTGGTCTTCTATGACATTCTATGGACAGCCCACCCCCAACATTGCTGGGGCTGGTACTAGGACTAAAGAAGCAGCTGTGGCTTGAGGGACGTCAGCGGTGACAGCCAGCTGCTGATGTTGCTGGCATACGTCCACGTCGACGTCTCAACCATCCTGCTTTGTCCTGACACATGGACATGACATTGCGGAGGATGTCTAATGTCTCCCCAACATCTATCAGTGACCTCAGTGTAATGTCGGATGGCACCTGCTAGGTCACGGATACTGTCAATGACAGCAGTGTTATGGGCCCTCTGTGCCCTTAGTCCCTGTCTGGTGTACTGTTCCATACGTGCCTGTGCCTCCATGACAGCCTGGAACATGCGTAACGTTGTCAGACATGTGGCACATCTGCCAGTGGCATGATGAACAGCAGTGCTCCTACGAGAACCCCTGGACATCTGCCTATGTGGTACCCTTCCAGACATCTGGGTATGGCTGCTGTGTTGGGATGCATGGATACCACACTGTCCTGGCCAATGCCAACAGTACGCTGTCCCTCAGCTATGGGCATTGGTGATGGATGTATTGGTAGTATGACTGTATGCATGGATGGGGTGGACAGCTGTGTACTGTCGATTGGTGGCCCAATGACAGACCCTGGCAAACACGCCTGTGCCTCAACACACCTATCTTCATTATCACTATGTGGCTCAGTGACATCAGTTTCCTTGCTGCAGTAGGAACCTGCCCTAACACAGCACCTGTGGGAGGGAGATAGGAAACACACTTTATGACCTGTACATGATGTTGGCACACATGCACACATGCACACATGAACACATGAACACATGCACACATGAACACCTGCACACATGCACACATGAACACATGCACACATGAACACATGCACACATGCACACATGAACACATGCACACATTGACACATGCACACATGCACACATGCACAGATGAACACATGCACACATGCACACATGAACGCATGCACACATGCACACATGCACACATGAACGCATGCACACATGCACACATGCACACAAATACACTCCTCACTACAGCAGATATCCACACACACCACCAGCAATCCAAAACATACTTAATAGTGGTTGAAGGTGGGTTACAGTATCACAAGGCAAACAGTCATATCACACATGTCAGCATGCAGAAAGTCTGTTGCTCAAGACCATGCAGTGGGAGTGTAGGCAGCCTGTGTTAATAACAGTATACATGGCTTTGATGCAGGGTTGTTGTTGTTCAGTGATTGGCCTCACAGCCACTTGTTACATGGGTTTGTAAGGTGCCCAATAGGGAGCATTGACTAACATGAATGTGTTATGTGTTGAAGAGTGTTGCACAACCCAATGATAGGCCTCTACCCCTCAGGTATATTATGTGTGCTGTGTGGATGACATGTGGGATACTGAAGTGTGACCTTAAAGCGGGTGTCTGGATACACTATGTGTAGCATGTTAAGGTGTACTGCGTATGACAAAGTTGTGTATGTTGTGTACATGTGTATTAACTATGCCTGTCCAATGTCCAGTACGGTGTTGTCACAATTGTGTGTGATGCTCTGTGTATTGCATGTGATCGAGGCAGCTACTGTCATTACTGAGATGTGCATAGTCTCACAGCAAACATGCACAGCATGCATTATGCGTAGGTGTGTTACATGTACATGGCCTACACCTCACCTATGACATGCACATTTTATTAGCAATATTAAAAATATAACACACTCACCAGCATCGACCAGCTGCCTTGCTGTCACACCAGAGGGACCTACAAGAATATGAGACAGTTTGTCAGTGGCCACAACTGTGCCATTGCTACTGTGAGTTTGCTTAACTACAGTAGTACAGCAGTCGACAGTCACAGGTGTACAGATTATATTCCAAATATCAGTAATGCACAACACTATGCAGCACAACTGCTAAACACACAGTACACATGTCACATATGCATAATCTAACAATACAGGTAACAGTAGTCTACAGATAGGTTATGTTACCTGTACGCTCCATGTCAACATGCTGGGTGGCTCCGGCCTCCATGATGACACATGTAAGTTGCTGTTCCTTTGGTTGGCCAGGAGCCACCATGCTTAGGAGCAACTCCTCCACTCTGGTGAGGGGGGGGGGTGAATGGCAACCCCACCACCTGTGGCAAGCTGTTGTTGACGGATATCAGACGCATGCCGCTGGACATGTCTAATTAAATCACTGCAGTGATGGCGTACCTGCTCATATGTCCAGTTATGCATGCCTATGTCATTTACCCGATGAACTAGATCTTGCCACAGTGCAGTCCGCTCATGCTGGTCCTGGCTGGTTCTAGAGAACAGCAGGGTGTAGTGCTGCACCAGGCTGTTGTGTATTTCGGCTTCCTCTGCAGCTGTATAACACGGGTTTCTTTGGTGGGACATACCCCTGGAAGACAATTAAACAAGATGTGTGAGCAAGTCATGTGGCACACAACATCCTAAAGTACAGATATCAATTACCTGCCATATGTCGCATCCGATTGATTGTCAGAGGATACACATGTTCAGTACCACATATTAGTGCTCAGGCCACAGCTGGCTGACAGTGCCTGCCACGCTCTATATATCAAACCGTGTTCTGCACAGCAGCAAAGAGAAGACAGTATGTAAGACTATACACCAGTACATGGCACACTGTATGTGACACAATGCACCACCTAGCCACAGGAGGTATATATCAAGGTAATGCATAAAGAAAGATGTCATCCATTGCAATGAATGTAAAGTACAGTTACAGTATTACCAGTATACCACAGTAGTCTTTGATACCAAACCCCTGCCTAACATATGTGCACAGTTGTTAATATAGGTGGTATAATGCTGTACTAGACTATACATGTTGCTAGATTCACACGTATACTCTGTAGCACAGATATGATTGAGGGCATGGTACAGGCATAATTACACACACATCAGACATACATACAACACACAAATTTATGCCAACCCAGATGAGCTTTACCTGTGTACCATACAGTACTGTGTGTCACTACTTACAAAACCTTATGCCTGAGGTATGTAATCTGTGAGGACTACAGGGAACACACAAAACTGTGTTTCCAGGCAATGTGAACATACACCATACTGTACTGTTTAGGCCTACAGCTTCAGGTAGTACTGCAGTTCATATGGGAGTTGGATTCACCAGCAGTACCACTCACTAAGCATACATGTATTGCTTGAGCCTACAATGGGACACCACAGTCGACAACAAGGGACTGCGTCACACCATATGCCATACTACTTTTTCTGCCTAGCAATAGCATACACATTTTTTGCTGGGATCACAGCTAGGACACAAACTACCATGACAGATACAATTTCACACTACGCTATCACACCTTTACAGACCTTGCACACATTCACCAACACATTCACCATCACACTCAGTCAACCTCACATAGCCATTATTGCACTAAGTACATGCGTGTGTGCATTGTGTCATGGGTAGGGAATACACTATTGGCCCTAGGGCCTACAGCAGCCTAGCCATATGCTACCCTGGCCTTTGACACACATGTAATTTAATTTCACTTGCCCCTGTCAACCAGAGCCACAGAGGTGATTCCCGGGGTATATTTACTATCTCCCAAACAATCATCAGGAGTATTTATGACAACTGCTAATGAGGAGCTTTGTTTGCTATTGATAGGTGGTTTGTTCCAGACTATGGCATGTCTCTGAGTTAGGACTCTGTCCTTCCAGCATGTGCTGTTTAGTGAGCTGACAAGGATTAGGGCCATAGAGCGTGTATCTGGGAGGGATTGTAATATGTTTACGTGGAGGATGTCCAACAGCTATGGGTGTGACATAGCTCTGTATGTTAGGCAGAGGTCACCTCTGGGTAGGCAGTATGCAGCAGAGTGTAGCTGTGGTTTTGTGAGTCGGTCTGCATAGGGCATCTGTTTGAGGCCGGTATTACTCTTTGTGAGGTATGTCTGTGGCCTTTCCAGTTGCTGTAGTTATTATGTGAGGTACATACCACATGGGGCATTGTACTCTCTAATGGGTTTTAAATGTGATGAGTAGAGGGGAACACTGACCTATATTTCCCTAGATGACACACCTTTTGTGATGACGTGTACCACGTAGACAGAGTACATGACTAGTGTGGCACTGTGATTATCAAAGGGGAGGCTACTGTCCACCTGTGTCCCATGTTCCCTTATCACACCTTTGGTGTTAGGTAGACTACCACCTATGTGGTAGTTAATGGGTACAGTGTTCTGGCAAGAAGGGATGGCACTGTAGTGTCAACACTGACCTTCAGTCCATACCTTGTTCGCCAGGCACCTGTCACAGTAGGTATGCCCCATGTCTCTCTCTCTCTCTCTCTCTCTCTATATATATATATATATATATATATATATATGTTTATCTATCTCTCTCTCTCTCTATATATATATATATATATATATATATATATATATATATATACACATATACATACATACATACACACATACATATAAACATCCATTGCTGTACAGATAGATGTACATATAGGCACATATACAGTCCAGTATTCATGGTAGGAATATCAATTATGCGACAGTTGTGAGATATACAGTTATGTAATAATATTGCACAGTGTTGCGCAGACTGCATTGAAGGTGTCGTCAGCCCATGTAGCTTTAGCAGGCCTCACTGGCTGCAACACTGCAAAACTGACTGGGCATACCCACAGCGTTTAACCACCACACATCATATACTAGCACTGCATGCTGATTTCTTTGCCACACACTACAACCTACATAGAAATATGCACATAACAACCTTCAACAACATATATATATATATATATACACCCTTCACAAACAGTTGCAGTATGTCCCTTGCCCTATGCAAATGTACAGATACATATAGATACATACTGCTGCCACATATGGATGATTCACAGTTTGTAGAGTTCTCTTCAAAAACATCTACTACATGCCAGTAAATACATATGTGTTACATACCTTTCCTTTGTATTTCTCTGTTCCATCTGTTTTTAAATTTTATTTTATTTATTTTATTTTACATTTGTTGACCGGGCTAGTCTAGCTGGATATAAGTCCATTTTCAGTAGAGGCCCGGGGAGAAAAGCTCCACTAGTTGTAACAAGTATCATCATAAAAAGGCATTAAAAGGTTACATTAGAAACATAAGTAGTTATAACAAGTTAAACAGATAATATAAATTGAACATAAGTTTTTTTTTTTTTTTTTTTTTTTTTTACTATAGTCATATGACAACATATATTTACAAGTTTTTTTTTTTTTTTTTTTTTTTTTTTTGTGTGCAGTGAAAGTTAACAAGGGAAGGGTGAAGGGCTATGCCTACCTAACTTAGCATTTTATAGCAGTGGGCTGCTATGACAGGAAATAATTTTTTGTTTTTAGTATTTTTTTTTTTGATTTGTGTTTTCTCTGTCTGTTGCTGTTGCTCTTTCTTTTTCTGTGTCTCTCTGTTTCTGTCTCTTTGTGTCTGTGTCTCTGTCTCTGCCTCTGTCTCTGTCTCTCTCTCTCGCTTTCGCTCTCTCTCTCTCTCTCTCTTGCAGCAATGAGATTATTGCATGTGTGGACAGCAAGTACAGCCTGCTTTTCAAGGCATCTGCACATGTGCATGTGATGGCCTCTGCACCAATTGGTGCCCACCATTTCCTAATTGCATGCAGCCTGTTGTGTGGTAATTGCAGTACTCACTGTCATAGCAGCCCACTGCTATAAAATGCTAAGTTAGGTAGGCATAGCCCTTTCAGCTTTCCAAAGTGGGGGCCATGCTTGTTTGCTGTGGACACCGTTGTGTCAGTCAGAAGGTTGGTATACTTTTTATATCTGAAGCTAGGGTTGTAGCCAGTGATTTGCATGTTGTACTCAAGCCTGAATGTTGCTGCTTCTAGTACACACTTGTCAGTGTAGAATTTTACTCACCCCTCCAAATGCTTACACAAGATACATGGGAGTATGTACATTATTTTCTAATTAGACAATTAACTGCCATACTAAAGTAGTTACTGCAATGTATTCTTCTGGCACATGAACTGTTTGCGAACTACTATACTGTAAATATTAATTAACTCACTTCTGAACAGTTTGTTGTTTATTTGTGTTGACATTAGCACAGGCTGCTCAAGACAACTGGACAAATTTCAGTACTGAGTATGCCTACCTACATCCTTGGTAAAGCCTGAATACACAGGTATATTGTTCCTTTGGGTAGGGGTGCAGAAGTACAGAGAGCATTATATAGTATTGTGTGATGTTTATCTTGCTGAACATACAGGGTTGCTGTGTACCTGTTAGTCTAACAAGGCAAGTAGTCTGTCTGCGTAGCTCCCACCTGTGGACATATCCAGATAGTAGCCAGAGGTTAGCCTATTATTCTTTGTCTGTGCACCACACCGGTCTTTTCTGCACTGCAACAATGGCATTGTCACAGTTGGTTGCTACCAGTACCTGGAAACATCCTTTGATATTTCTGTGTTGTACTCCTACATAAGGGTATGCTTGTGGGACTCGTTCCACAGCTATTTGCAGAGTGTGTAACAGCAGAAAAGCTGAAACGCCTGTGTGTTTCTACCTCTGCCAGGCCTCGGATACACTCAGGTATATATTTGAACAGCCTCAGGAAAAGGTACATATAAGTGAGGTACACTTGTAATATATTACAGACATTAAGTTGAGACTGTGAGAGAATCTGAGCATATGTATTAATACACCTTTTCTGACGTGCAAGCAGTGTGTAGTCTTACTTATTGACATTATTCAGTAAGTGTAACTCCCCACTTTCCGGCCTAACGTCAGCACTTTTCAGAGGAATTCTGAGGGACACAGCTAACATTTGTTTACGAATCAGGGACATCCCTGAAAAGCAGTCACAGTTGGGAAGTATGGCCTCTGCCCTATTCAAATATGCCAGTGTTTATCCTGCTCTGATACTCTGTGGGGTTTGTAAAGTGCTACTGTAACTTTATTTCCTGCTAGAATGTCTGGTTCTCTTTTCACAGTCATGTCATGCAATTCCACAACAACTGCTGGTAAAGATTCACAGAACAAGATTTGTGTTATGGCATTCCTATTTCCCCTTTACATTCACTCATTGTAATGCATGATATATTTATTTCAGCACCAACTTGTTGTATATCTACCGTGGCTTAGTGGTACTTCATGCAGTGTAGTGTGTCCAAGGTCTGGGGTTCGAGACTGACAGAGGTGTTTTATTTTGCTGCTCAACAGAACAAGGGCCCTGCCATGCAGAGTGACTAAGGCACTTTTAAGCAGTTGTAAGTGGGTTTGCGCGGGTTTGCGTGACGCATAGATATACTTAGCTAAGCGCACACATGCGCACACTCGCTCAAACCCGCTATATACTGCTTAAAAGTGCTTACTCCAGCTCACCCCCGCGCTAATTTCTTTGAAAGAAAAGAAAATGGGGAGACAGGAAAGTGGTGAAAAAGGGGGCACAAAGAGGGAAAGACAGTAGGGAAAGCAGCTCGGGATGTGCAGGATGGGTGTAGGAAAAGTCCATAGCTGCCCATTTCTTTACCAGCAACAGCTGTGCATATGTTAGGAATTTAGAGTGAGATTTGAATCCTTCCACCCCTGAGAGAGGGGTGAGAACAACAAAGTATGTTGTACTGCCAATTTTAATTATCAGTTTACATGTCCAGCGGACATGTGTGCGAAATAGGCAGCTATGTATGGGGCGTAATTTTTTTGTGGGTACAGATTGCCCTTTTTTTTTTTTTTCAAGTGAGAGTGGAATGTGAGGTAGAGGAAGTAGGTATATTTGGGGAGGTAGGTTGGGGAGGTAAACAGACAAGACAAACAAGATGTATACAGGGGCGGAATATGACACATGGGGTGGGTGAACACAATTGATGGGACGGATGTTTGGAAATCGCAAGCCCATAAGCCCACAGATGGTAACAGTGGAACTGAGATCCCAACCCCGAGGGTGGCTGTGCTGGGGGCTGCGTAGGAGGGGCAGGCTCACCCATGAGTTGCACCACTCTTGCCTCGAGCTGGCATAGGGGATCAGTGACTGAACACTGGATCTCCCTACGCACCACAGCCCGGACCCTTTGGAGGGTGACAGGTGGCCCTTCTCCGCCCATGCTTGCACGGGGGGGATGAGCCCCATCCCCTGCAGCGCTTCGACCTGAAGGTGGCACAGGACCAACGGAGGAGGGGAGCCTGGGCTGGGCACCGGACCTGTTGGTGCCAGGTGCAATCGCCAGCTGAGGAGGGACAGGTGGGTCCGCTGGGACCGACCTTCCCATATGTTCTGTGTTTAGGTGTGTTTAATTACAACATAGACAACAGCATTCCAAATTAGTTGTGACAGCATGCAGTAATATTCCCATTAACCCAACACACCAGGGTTCCAACAGTTGAGCAGCAAGCATAACACATGCATTTATTGAACGACAGTGGACATTCCAGCAGCATGCAGGAATGATTGGTGGCAACAGGCCACCAAGATTGTGGTGTTTGAACCGGGTGCATGCATCAAAGTAAATGCAGATATTTATAGAACAATAGGACATATGTCCCAACAAATGTTTTGAGACTACACATACCCATTGAGGTGTGGAATTGCATTGTTTATGCACATACAGTAGGGTGTAAAAAGATACCTCCATTAACATCTTATAAGTACTTATAGTTTACACTACATTCCTGTTGACTGCAGGTGTATATCCCCTACAAGTATTATTACACTAGGCAACGTGCATTAGGTTGTGTGATGGGTTTGGCTAGTTCATTTTATTCCTGACCTATATCTGACATACTAATTGTCCAAGATGCAGGTGTTACTGCTACATAGTTATAAATTTTATTTATATTTATATATCTACATATCTGGATGTGTTCACGTGACATTTTCAGTTATATTTCTACAGAACCCTACATTTCAAGTAGCTCACTCACTTTTCTGGGTAACACATTAACAAGCTACTCATGTGCCAGACCTACCTATGCATGCCAGCCATTAACCAACTGTTGTGGACTGTATATATGCTTCACAGTTACTGCCACTTCCTTCATCCACTTTATATGGGACTGCCCAACTGTGGGTTGACAGCCTTAATACAACAGTACTATTTATATAATGCAAGAGTACAACAACATTTCAAAGTAAGTGACACAGACACACTCCAGGTATTACACCTTTATTAATTACATTACACACTTTTCTAGAGGCTCTCTCATTTATTTGATATTACAGTGCATGCAGAAGACTTATTCAAGACGTATTATACCTTTATTAATAGGTTACAACACTCTTTTTTCAGGCTTGCTCACTTATTTTATATAACAGTGCATGCAGAGATATTATTCAGGACTTATTTTACCTTTATTAATGGGTTAAAACACTCTTTTTCTGGCTCTCTGACTTATTTTATGTAACAGTACATGCAGAGAAATTATTCAGGGCATTTTATGGCTTTATTATTGGGCTACAACACATTTTTTCAGGCTCCCTCACATATTTTATATAACAATACATGCAGAATAATTACTAACCTGCCTGGTGGCACAGCCTTAGCAGCCTATCTGCATAGGCTTGCTGATTCGCAGCACGGACACCTGCAGCTGTGAAGTAAATGAAGGGATATTGAGACATACCTATCCATTATATAGACTACATTAGCATGTCTTACATACTTCATTCCATGGCTACCTACTCAGTAGTGGGGCATCTTGCATGTCACGGGCCTCCTGTATCCATCGGTTCAGTAGGTCCTGCTTCCATCTCTTCAGGTCTGCATGGTGGTGACGGACCTGCTCACCAGTCTGAGGGACACCTGTGGCACTGGTGAGATCATGAGCTAACCGGTTCCAAGCCTCTGCTTTGTACTCCGTCCCTTGGAACTGGCCCTGCAGGAGTCTTGACTCATGATGGTGGACAAGGAGCCAAACCATGTATTTTGATTCCTCGATGCCCCAGCGTTGTACTCGAAAGTGTGTACCCTCTCCAGCACCAGCCATTCTGACTGCAGATGGGAGCTACAATCAGTTATGGCAAGTATTCCTGCCTATGGAGCTTAAATATGCCGCATTTCCCGCACTTTTTTGTGATTGGCCGTTTTTGAAAATTCTCGGCTGACTGCAGACCTGCTTAACAATGGTTAATCTTCCATTTATAAGTATATGTATGTTAACAGCACATGTTTATCCTGAGCTGTCGTGACTTAGTGGTTCAGTACTTTGATTATGGTGCACAGTGTCCCAGGTTTGAACCTTGTCATTGCTTTTTATTTTACTACTGTCCAGACAGGCTAGGGGGTGTGTCTGTGTTTAGGCCACTTTGCACTACGTTGCTCCACGTTGCCTGACGGTGCGCTGGTTAGCGCAGCACGCAGCTCCACGCAAACGTATTGCACTGGGTAAAGCGCTGCTTAGCTATAAGCAATAATATTGCGCTAGGTAAAACCCTGCTTATCTATGGGCAATTTTATTGTGCTAGGTAAAACCCTGCTTAGCTATGGACAATTTTATTGCGCTAGGTAAAACACTGCTTAGCCATGGGCAATTATATTGCACTAGGTAAAACACTGCTTAGCCATGGGCAATTATATTGCGCTAGGTAAAATGCTGCTTAGCTATGGGCAATTATATGTCAATATCCTCAATACTGCTCACCTTCTTATCTTTATACGTATACATTTTGTTCACTAATACATAGGCCATTTCAATGCTTTTTACTAAAATTTCATTCATATATGTCAGGAATTATTTTATATACTAATTTAAAACATAAAATAGACAGGGGAGTGGTGGGACTAGAACTGGGAATGCCTCCTCTTTTTGCGAACGCTCTACCACTACGCTATTGCTATTTGGTGTGATTTGCATAAACATTTCTTATTATGCTCTTCGTTGTCGATATTTGCTAACTGCAGCTAAGCAATGGGCACACTCGTGCACACACACGCAAATATGGGCAGCTACATCGGGAATTATAAAATAAAAAAATTAGTTTACATTTTACATTTACAAAGAGGTTTAGTATGTGGGGATGTGTACTGTTTGCTATGTGTGCATTTCAGCGGACTCGCTTCTTGCATTTCTCATTTTCACTTTATATGGTTGCAGGGGCGTGGATATTTGGACTGCTCGGCAGTCCGACACGCCCCCTGCAGTCTTACACACTCCGTGTAAGCCTTCCAGTTGAGTCAGCACCCTCATGCATATGCATGATGCGCTGACATCGTAGGCTTAAATGGCAGTCTCCGAGTAAGACTTGGCTAGTCTTACTCGCAGGATTACTGAATCCCGGCCATGGTTTTGTGTGTGTGTGTGTGTGTGTGTGTGTGTATGTATATATATATATATATATATATATATATATATATATATATATATATATATATATATATATATATGGTTTACTATTATTTAGCTGAATTAAACAATGGTGAATTGCTACTAATTCGAAACAAAAATGCAAAATTTATAATGTTGAACACAAATAAAGTCGCACTCCAAAGTGGTGAATGTTCAAATCTGACATAACTCGAACATTCACCACACTTCCAGGAACAGTATTACTGTGTTTGCAGGGGGCAAATCCCCCCTGCACCCCACATGTGGTGGGCTGCACCCCCCCCACCCCCTGCTACTTAAATATACAAACTCCGGGATCGCACTACAGTTAGGGAAAGGGTACATTTCCCGATCCCCACCATAGTATGATCTGCATCACAATGTCAAACCTTACAACAGCAAATGCTGTATTGCATTTGCTGTTGTAAGGTTCAATATTGTGGTATTTGTTTTTTCATCGTGCAAAACAGCACTTTCACACAAATGTAAATCACATGAAGTGCAATCGACAAAATGACATACAGGCTATATATATATATATATATATATATATATATATATATATATAGATATACATGGAGTCTATATTAAATCAGCGAACGCTTAAAAGAGCAAATGCTGATTTATCGACCCCATGTAAGTGAATCCTTACAGTCCCGAACACTTGGAACAATAATTTTTTTTTCCCCAGGGAAAAAAATTGCTGTTCCATAACAAAAAAATATAAATAAATAAAAATAAAAACTTCAAAACATTTCATAAAGTGGGGGGCTTTGCTGGACAGGAAGAGAGAAATGTAATATATCCTGTGCGAATTTTTAGTTCTTTCTAGGAGAATTATGGCTACTTTGAAAGATCAGTTTGTTTTTATCTTAAGTATAATGCTTTGGCACTATTAGCCTCTATCTTTCTTAATATCCTGACAGCAAGAAATGGCACTTTCGCACAAATGTAACTCGCATGAAGTGCGATCGACAAAATGATGTACAACCTATATATATATATATATATATATATATATATAAATATATATATATATATATATATATATATATATATATATATATATATATATATATATCGGGTCTATATCAAATCAGCGAATGCTTAAAAAAGTGAATGTTGATTTATCGACCCTATGTACGCGAAAGCTTACAATCCCAAACACTTGGAACAGTGATTTTTTTCCCAGGGAAAAAAATCGCTGTTGCATAAAAAAATAAAAATAAAAATAAAAACTTCAAAACATTAAATAAAGTGGGGGCTTTGCCCCCCACATCCCCCACCTTAAATATACTAACTCCGAGATTGCACTGCAGTGAGGAAAATGGCAAAGTAACGGAGGCAGCCAAGTGATTTCGTTCCCAGGGAAAGATATGCTGTTTCGCTATTTTGCTGCTTCATGCTTTCAAGTTTGATCAAGACGCATTTGAAGGATTGCGTCTTCGATTATATAATAGGAACCATATATATGGATCTACTTTGAAAGGTTGAAACTCATTTATTTATTTATTTATTTATTACAGTTTGATGACCGGGCCTGGAAGAGCCTGTTTTCAGTGGAGGCCTGTCGAGAAAAGCTCCACAGGCTATAGACAATTTTACAATAGTTATACAAAAGTAAATAAAGTAGTAGAATAGTGAAAAATACAGAGATAATATGCAATTTGTTAAAAAAAATCATAACATTTCTAATCCTAGGTAATGATTTACAAAAGTGAGATTCATGTAGTCTAAACGTATTAAAAGTACAGGCATTTCAGATGAAAAAAATATGTAAGTAAAACATTTATTTACAGATAAAAAAACAAGCTTTTTTTTGGAAGTTAGAAATATGAGGAAAGGACAGAGAGAAGAAGGTGAGGTGGGAGAGGTAAAAGTTGGTATATAGTGGAGAAAGGGAGTGGGCTGGGGGAAGTTTATGAGGTATAGGGTAGGAGAGGAAGTAGAGACAAAGGGTAAGAAAGCACAGTGATAGAAGGTTGAGGTATATAGTGCATGGGAGATGGTGTTAAAGAGTTTATGTGGTAGGGTACAGGAACATTCCCACTTTGAAAGGAGGTGAGATTGGAGAAGTGTTTTGAAATTTGAGTGGCTCTGAGTATTTCAAAGGGTGGTAGGGAGAGAATTCCAAAGCTTAGCTAGGGAACAGGATAATAGTAGGTGGCCAGGGGGTCAACGAGGCTTATATATGTTTAGAAGATTGTGGTTTTCTGATCTTAGAGAGCAGTTGGGAATGTAGGGGGTTAAAGAAGTGGACAGAGAAGGGTAACTAGAAAGTTTGAATATTGGCTTGTGAGCAGTAGTAAGTCTAAGGAGTTTAAGGTAGTTAGGAAGTTCAAGCCATTTCAGGCAGTGAAGAGAGAGATAGTGATGCTTTGAGTTTCTGGACGTGGTGATAAATTTGGAGATTTTATTGTAACAGGCTTTCAACTTGGCCACCTGGAAGCTGAAGATTAGTGAATAGGGGGGCATCGTACATAAGAAATAATCAAAATCCATTTTCACAAGATGAAAATTGCCAAAGCTTAAATACCCTAATGGCAAATTTTTCCCAAAGTAAGTAAAGACTTGCCCAACATGCCCTTTTCTCCACTGTAGTAGTGTAGTGCGATTCCAGAGTTGGTATATATAGTTGGGGTGTGGGGGTGTAGGGGTAAGTTCAGATGTGTGGGCTGCTTTGCACCCACATTGCGGGTGCAGGACGGCTTTCAACCCTGAAAAAGAGAAGTTTAAATGAGAAGAGCGATGTTCAAAATTTGCTTTTCTCCTGTATTTTTTTATCTATTTTGGTGGTTGTCGGCTCTTGACATTTCGGGTGCCAACTTTTTAATATAGAGTTATGAGTCGCTACAATGTAAGGAACATTCAGGCAAGGTCACACTTCAGCTGCATGTTAGTAGAGAGCAGAAGATTTTAAGTGATAAAGGCACCAAGCATAAAGTATGCTTGCAAACAACTTAATGATTAAAGGCACAAATGTAGATTAATCCAGCATCCTAATATTCTTTAGTGTTGTAGTCTGGTCACTGGACCAACTTTAACTACTTGGGACCATACCACATAGCCACAGAGACAGTAGGATGGAAGATCCCTATGTGATTCTATTCTGATTTTTGAAATAAGGGTGTGAAGCTGGTTAGTAAATAAAACAACATGTAGAAGTTTGACAGGGAAAGAAAAAGATTAGACATAGTAAGATGAAAGATTCAGAGACAATAAAATAAGCAGTAGTAGAAAGAAAGGAGCCACGTTTCAAAATGACACAAGCTAATTAAAAACTAGAAGTTAAAATGGAACTAAAGCATTATCTACAACAGTGATATTTATTGTAGCATTTGTAAATGGGATAGAATGACAGTGTCAGACACTCTATAGTTTAAACCTGTCAAGGGGTGGTACATCTCCAGATACCATGGCAGTAAACCCTTAAACTAATACTTTGTTGAAGCACCTTTTGATTTAATTACAGCATTCAGTCTTCTTTGGTACACACCTGCCATCAAATAAAGAGACTCTGATTAACCCCAAATAAGCTTCAGCTGTCCTAGTAGGATTTTTCTGACATTTACTCATTTGCCTGCTACAGCAAAAGCCATGGTTTGCAGAGAGCTTACAAAACATTAAAGAGATCTCATTGTTGAAAGGTATCAGTCAGGAGAAGGGTACAAAAACATTTCCATAGCATTGGATATACCATGGAACACAATGAAGACAGTCATCAAAAAGTGGAGAAAATATGGGACAACAGTGATGTTGCAAAGAACTGGACATCCCTCCAAAAATGATGAAAAGACAAGACGAAAAATGATCAGGGAGGCTGCCAAGAGACCTACAGCAACACTGAAGGAGCAGCAGGAATTTCTGGCAAGTACTGGCTGTGTACTACATGTGACAACAATCTCTCATATTCTACATATGTCTGGACTATGGGGTAGGGTTGTAAGACAGTCTTTTCTTATACAGAAAAACATCTGGGCCCAGCTAAAATTTCCAAAATAATACATCAAGTCTCCCCAAAACACGGAGAAAATGTGTTATGGTCTGATGAGACCAAGGTTGAACTTTTTGGCCACAATTCCAAAAGGTACGTTTGGTGCAAAACAACACTTTGCATCACCAAAAGAACACCATCCGCATTGTGAAGAATGGTGGTGGCAATATCATGCTTTGGGGTTGCTTTTCTTCAGCTGGAACTGGTGCTTTAGTCAAGGCAGAGGGAATTATGAACAGTTCAATATACCAGTCACTTTTGGCCCCAAACCTTCAGGCATCTGCTAGAAAGCTGAAGATGAAGAGGAATTTCAACTTTCAACACGAAAATGACCCCAGACATACATCCAAATAAACAAAAGAACATCATCAGAAGAAAATTAAAGTTTTGGAATGACTCAGCCAGAGCCCAGACCTAAATCCAATAGAAAATCTGTGGGATGACCTAAAGAGGGCTGTGCACAAGTGATGCCCTTGCAATCTAACAGATTTGGAGCGCTTTTGCAAGGAAGAGTGGGCAAATATTGTCAAGTCAAGATGTGCCATGCTGATAGACTCCTACCCAAGAAGACTGTTGTAATTAAATCAAAAGGAGCTTCAACAAAGTATTAGTCTAAGGGTGTGCACACACAACAAAGTATTAGTTTAAGGGTGTGCACACTTATGCAACCAGTGTATTGTACATTTTTTTATTTTTTATATATTTTTTCCCCTAAAAGATTTGTTTGCTTTTCAATTGAATTGTACAAGTTGTAGGTCACATCAAAGGTGGAAAAAGTTTTGAAATGATTTACTGTGGTCTAATTTTTTATATCACAAAAACCTGGCATTTTAACAGGGCCGTGTAGACTTTTTATATCCACTGTATGTATATATATATATATATATATATATATATATATATATATATATATATATATTTATATAATGTATATGTGTATTTGTATGTGTACATTTATATATATATATAAAAATATAGATTTACTGAATTTCATCAACAGATCCAAATGTCAATGTCTACAAAAATGACCACAAAACCTTGATAATGTAAATATCAACAAGCAATTATGCCCGAGTATACTTTTCTGTATTATTCTGTATTATAGAGCTAAATTGTTTGCTTAGATATCTGTTGTGTGTATATATATATATATATATATATATATATATATATATATATATAGAGAGAGAGAGAGAGAGAGAACAGTATATATTTTTTGGCTTTATAATTTGCACATTCCTCACATCTGTGTTGAAACTTTTTCCCCACCCCCCCCTCATTTCCTGCCTTGTCTTCAGCTATATAATTGAGCTAGTGTTGTGTGTCCTGTTAATTAACAATCTGCATTCAAACTGGAACCTTAGTTTGAGAGACAGCCTTACAGAACTATCTGCAAATATATAGAGCTGAGTATACTTTTCTGTATTATTCTGTATTATAGAGCTAAATTGTTTGCTTAGATATCTGTTGTATATATATATATATATATATATATATATATATATATATAGATATATGTAGAGAACAGTATATATTTTTTGGCTTTATAATTTGCACATTCCTCACATCTGTGTTGAAACTTTTTCCCCACCCCCCTCATTTCCTGCTTTGTCTTCAGCTATATAATTGAGCTAGTGTTGTGTGTCCTGTTAATTAAAAATCTGCATTCAAACTGGAACCTTAATTTGAGAGACAGCTTTACAGAACTATCTGCAAATATATAGAGCTGAGTATACTTTTCTGTATTATTCTGTATTATAGAGCTAAATTGTTTGCTTAGATATCTGTTGTATATATATATATATATATATATATATATATATATAGAGAGAGAGAGAGAACAGTATATATTTTTTGACTTTATAATTTGCACATTCCTCACATCTGTGTTGAAACTGTTTTTCCCCAGCCCCCCTCATTTCCTGCCTTGTCTTCAGCTATATAATTGAGCTAGTGTTGTGTGTCCTGTTAATTAACAATCTGCATTCAAACTGGAACCTTAGTTTGAGAGACAGCCTTACAGAACTATCTGCAAATATATAGAGCTGAGTATACTTTTCTGTATTATTCTGTATTATAGAGCTAAATTGTTTGCTTAGATATCTGTTGTATATATATATATATATATATATATATATATATATAGAGAGAGAGAGAGAGAGAGAGAGAACAGTATATATTTTTGGCTTTATAATTTGCACATTCCTCACATCTGTGTTGAAACTGTTTTCCCCCCCCTCCCAGTTCTTGGTTGTAGTTTAAATTTGGTAGCTTTTGCAGTGCCCGCCCACTGTAGATTTGATCTAAGACACTCCCCCAGGCCCATCTCTTTACCGCATTCTACCTAATTAACCCTTTCTGCACTTGCTATTAGTCCTTTTTAATTTAATTACATTTTTTCAAACTGTGTGTGGACTAATATTGCTACATATTCAAGTGTGCCAGCTTGCACTGCATGAGAATTGTATTTACTACTGCTTTTGCTACTTTTCTGAAAAAAAAATCATCTGCTTTTACTGTACTTGTGTTTCTTCCTATATTATTTTGCTTTTGCGTCATCTTAAAAGTACTCAATTGTATTTATTACTGCTTGGTGTAACTCATTCTAAGCCTTTTAGTTTCAACACTTGGGCTTCAGACCAGTTGTTTTACATTGAGAGGGTTTGTGGTCTGCACTGTAGTGGCAGAACAGGTAGCTTACATCCTTCTAAGTTGGGAACTGCTGATTGAGGGCTCAGTGTCTGTTATTCTAAAAGTGTATTAATTCTGGTTTAAGCACTTGGGCTTTTAGGCCAGTTATTTTACATTAAGAGTGTTTGTGGTCTGCACTCTTGTGGGAGGAGAGGCTGGACTCTGCCCTTCTGAGCTGGGAATTTCTGGTTAAAGGCTTATAGTGCATGCATATCTGAACTGCTTCTTACTGAAATTGGTACATCTTGTTTGCTGTAGCATAGACTAGATCCAGGCCTGCTGAATCTAGCTTTGTTTGTATAACTTGAGCACTAATCCAGGCATTCTTTAAAGTATTCAATTGTATTTATTACTGCTTGGTAGTAACTTGATTAAAGTGTAGCTATCATTCTAAGTCTTTTGCATTAAGCACTTGGGCTTCAGACCAGTTGTTTTACATTAGGAAGGTTTGTGGCATGCACTGTGGTGGCAGGACAGGTAGCTTTCATCCTTCTAAGTTGGGAACTGCTGATTGAGAGCTCAGTGTCTGTTATTCCTAAAGTGTATTAGTTCTGGTTTATGCACTTGGGCTTCAGGCCAGTTATTTTACATTAAGAAGGTTTGTGGTCTGCACTCTTGTGGGAGGAGAGGCTGGACTCTGCCCTTCTGAGCTGAGAATTTCTGGTTAAAGGTTTATAGTGCCTGCATATTTGAACTGTTTCTTACTGAAATTGGTACACCTTGTTTGCTGTAGCATAGACTAGATCCAGGCCTGCTGAATCTAGCTTTGTTTGTATGCTTGTTGTTTGTTTGCTTGTTATTTGCCTGGAATGCTAATTCCACCTAAAACGCGGCTTCTCAGTGCTTCTGTGGATATCTGCATTGCTTACTGTACTTATTTCCTTGTTTCACTTGAAAGAAAATTACTGTTTGTCGTTTTTGCATTTAAGTTACCTGTAACACATTGCACTTAAGTTACCTGGCACTTGCTCACTAAAGCAATTATATAAGTCAGCACTAACAATTAAAAGCACTACACCCTCACTCCCCATTGGCCCTTGTTTTCAATTATAAAGGAATTCCCAATATTATTCTAGCATGTCCAAAGGTCAGTTGTCAATCTCTTCTCCGGTCCAGCTGGTGAACCTGGGAATCTTGAGGCAATGTTACAACTGCCTCATGTACACAGACAACCCTCTCCTCCTCCCAACAAATTCCAACACATGTGAGAGATGCAACCATATAGCCAAACTGGAGGCTAAGCTCTCTAAACTCAGTACTGGCATAACCAGTCAGGAGGAGAAGGAAACCACACTCACTACAATTCCAGTCTCACATAGACCTACCACGACAGCAAACCAAACACATAATCACACAAAAACATACTCAGAGGCTCTAAATGAAGATCTGCCTAAGCAGCAGAGACCTCCAAAGCAGACACCCAAGCAACCGCTCCCCCAAAGCAAAACACGTGCAACACATATCTCACAAAGCCAGTGTGCCGAACAGTCACAGCCCTTAAGGCTAAACAACACACCTGATACACTTGTAATAGGTGACTCTATCATCAGGCACACTGACGTCTCGCTCACCAGGCTGAACAAGGAGAAGGTCACGGTGAGCAGCCTGTCGGGCACTAGGATCCGCCACATAACACAAGCACTCAGGTCACTCCAAGGCAAGTACAAATATGACTCAGTCATTGTCCATGCTGGTGTGAATGACCTGAGACGTACCTCCCTGGACTACATGAAAAGAGACATAGAGGAGCTCTCTGAGCATGTAGCCCAGGCCGGTATGACCCTGACCTTGAGTAGCATCTTACCCTCACCAAGAATGATGCAACAATATGAAGACAAGATGATCAATTTCAACAATTGGCTTAGGTACTGGTGTCATTCAAAGGGGATCCAGTGCCTGTCAGCCTGGGATGATATGCTCGACAAGCCACGATGCTTCGCTAGGGACGGCTTGCACCTGTCACCCCTGGGCTTTCAGATATTGGCAAAGGATCTTCCTACCCCCATAGTGCCTTTTTTAGGCAAGGCTCAAAAGGCAAACCCACCTCCATAGGTATCACAAGGGATAAGAAACTAAGAGTAATGCTACTCAACGCCAGAAGTCTGAACCTCAAGATGCACGCACTTGAAACTCTCCTTAGCATGGAGAACATCGATATCTGTGCAGTAACAGAAACCTGGTTCAGGGCTCCCGAGAACACCCCAGCACTACCAGGTTATACCTCATACTATGCTTTTCGGCCCCAAAACTTGGACTGAACCACAAAAGGAGGGGGAGTATCGATATTCATCAAAGATACCCACACCTCCAGGTTGGTGGCAAAGCACGAAGCATCAGAGACTATCCATGTGCAACTAACAGTGGGTAAAACTGCCTTCCAGTTTATAGCCTGCTACAGACCACCCTCCCAAACCCAGGAACCCCACTCGGCCTTCCTGAGAACACTGGAAAATATGAAGGTCTCTCCAAACACCATTATATTGGGCGACTTCAACTACCCAAACATAGACTGGGAGCATTACTCTAGCTCCAACACCCTAGCCCAAAGGTTCCTAGAATTCATAAACTCAAATGCTATGGAACAACTTGTTACCACTCTCACAAGAGGGGAAAACATACTGGACCTGATCATCACCAACATGGGGAGTCTATGCTCCAGACCAGAAGTGAATCCCTCACTGGTAAGATCAGACCATAAACTGATCTCACTGGATATTCACATCCCGACCCCACCCCCTGCCCAGAAAACCACAGTGAAAAACTTCTCTAAAGCAAATTTCACACTCCTAAAAACCAAGGTGGAATCCTTCAAAGCCCCCGGGCCTGTGGAAAATACAGCCCAGACCACAGAATCCTTTATAAATGCATTCTATGAACACCTTCAGGAATGCATGTATCATGCAATCCCAAATAAAACCAAGACCCAATCCTCCAAAGGTAGACGTCCTGTCTGGTGGACCCCAGCCATAAACAAACTATACAATAGAAGGACCTGATCATCACCAACATGGGGAGTCTATGCTCCAGACCAGAAGTGTATCCCTCACTGGTAAGATCAGACCATAAACTGATCTCACTGGATATTCACATCCCGACCCCACCCCCTGCCCAGAAAACCACAGTGAAAAACTTCTCTAAAGCAAATTTCACACTCCTAAAAACCAAGGTGGAATCCTTCAAAGCCCCCGGGCCTGTGGAAAATACAGCCCAGACCACAGAATCTTTTATAAATGCATTCTATGAACACCTTCAGGAATGCATGGATCATGCAATCCCAAATAAAACCAAGACCCAATCCTCCAAAGGCAGACGTCCTGTCTGGTGGACCCCAGCCATAAACAAACTATACAATAGAAGGAGGAAGCTACTACATGATAGAGCAAAATCCCAAAAAGGGAAGGCATCTCTGATCAGTATTAGCAAAAAACTAAGGGCACTCATAAAATCATCTAAGGCCAGCTTCGAGAGAAAAATTGCACAGGACACTAAGGATAATCACAAGGCTTTCTTTAGTTATGTTAGGAACCTGGGTGGGAATTCCCAGATATGCTCAGAATTAGTCCAAAATGACAAAAAATACACCGAACCCACAGACATTGCCAACATCCTAGCTGACAGGTTCAGCGCAAACTTATCCCTCCCCACCAAAAGGGCAAATATCTATCCCAGCAGAGTGCTGCCCCGCTTGACATCTCAGATGCTCAGGTAAGAGCCGCCCTCTCCAAAGCAAAAAACACAGCATCAATGGGACCAGACGGTGTCCCGGGCTACGTCCTACATGAACTTCAAGAAGAGCTAAACCCAAACATAAAATTACTGTTCAATCTCAGCCTTACTACAGGATATGTACCCAAAGAGTGGTGTACAGCAACAGTGGTCCCTCTCCACAAAGATGGTGCCTCAACGGACCCTGGAAACTATCGCCCCATAAGCCTGACTAGCTTGGTCTGCAAAGCTATGGAAAGGATCATCATGGACCTCATAAATAAAGATATTGGGGACCTACAGACACTGGATCCTACCCAGTTCAGCTTTGTTAAGGGCAGATCCTGCCTCTTAAACCTGGTCGACTTCCTTGAAACAGTCACCAAGGCCATTGACGAAGGGAAGGTGTTCCACACAGCCTACTTGGACCTCGCAAAAGCCTTCGATACAATACCCCACTCGGGCATTATAGATAAGCTCACCAGCTTAAATATAAACCCCTATGTCACTAGATGGGCTGCAAACTGGCTCAAGGACAGAACCCACATGGTTAGAATTGCCTGAGCCATGTCAGACTCCAAACCAGTTACAAGTGGCATCCCACAAGGCTCAGTCCTGGGACCTCTCTTGTTCGATATATATTTCTCGGAGGTACAGGCCAACACAGAAGGACTGTGGCTGACCAAGTTCGCAGATGACTGCAAACTGGGCACCATAATCGACTCTCCAGCCGACACAAGCATCCTCCAAAAGGGCCTCATAGAAACAGACAACTGGTGCCAGAGCCATGGGCTCAAGCTAAACGCCAAAAAGTGTATAGTCATCCCCTTTGGCAAAAACAAAGTGCCCACAAATTACCACATAGGTGGTAATCCATTAAGTACAGAAGACGTAATTAGGGACCTGGGGACCCAAGTTGATAGCAATCTCTCATTTGACAACCACGTGGCCAAAGTGGTTAGAAAAACATTTTATATAGCCCACCTAATCACAAAGGGATTCACATCTAGATTAGGGGAGGTCATCGTGCCTCTTTACTCATCCCTCATCAGGCCCATAATCGAGTACAATGCCCCTTTTGGGATGTACCTTACCAAACATCTGCAGCAACTGGAAAGACCCCAAAAGTACCTCACCAAGAGGATCAAAGGGCTATATGCTGCCCGGTTAAAGAAACTCCAGCTCTACTCAGTGGCATACCGCCTGCTCAGAGGCGACCTGTGCCTGACGTATAAAGCCATGTCCAACCCGGAATTAAGGGACATGCTGCACCTCAAAAAATCCAATTCCCATTGAGCTGCACGCTCGAGAGACTTGAACCTCAGCACTGA
>NC_056745.1:828974578-829017078 GCF_019279795.1 Protopterus annectens | reverse complement strand
TTTTTCTTGGAAGTTTTTAGAACTCTGCTATATACTTTTCTAGGTACATTGAGTAACAGTATTACAGGTAGGCTTTACATCAAAATAATATTTTCCAAAAATTAACTGCTTTGCAGCTTCTTATCTTTTCTTTTGAATTCCTCTTTTGAAAGCATCTTGGTCATGTAAGTCATACATGATAATGCCAACAACTTGTTTCTTCAGTTTCATTGCATTTGGCAGATTTCTAATTACTCACATAGTTACCTCATTCCAACATTCCAAAAAAAAAAATCACTCTTTTGATTTCAGGCCATTAATGATAACAAGGGTGATTGTACATGGACAGGCGATGCCTTCTGTGGTATGTAACATCCTACAGCAATAACCCATGACTGGGTGTGGGTATCACAGGATTTCCTCATGATTAGTGTGGTCTGATCCTGTGAGTGAAGCCCAAGTGATTTAACAAAGCCAGACGTGGTAAGTCCTTTGATACCCACACCCAGGGGTGGTTTACTGCTGTCATACAATGATATTATTTAAGAAAGAATTGCTTACCTTTTATTAAATAATGTCTCTGTATAACAGCACTTTTGTATTCTTATGCCTTTTTCACCATTTACAGATGTACTGTGAATGCATAAGGTATGTACATCCTCACACACGTTGAAGTGGGAGGGAAACACTAGAGAAAAGAGGAATACTGAAGTGATTCTGTCTCCTTGTCTGTGTCTCTTTTTTCCTCTCTCTCTCTCTTTGTTTTTTGTATGTAGGTGTGTGTGTGTGTGTGTGTGTGTGTGTGTGTGTGTGTGTGTGTGTGTGTGTGTGTGTGTGTTTGAAAGTGTAATGCCTCAAATTACTGCATTTGTTTGTGATTTATATGAATATTTAAAATTTCACAAGGAACAGGACATTCTACTAAAGTCTAGACAGTTGAGAGGTAAGGTTAATAGCAGTACTACTGATCAAACTACCTGTAACTATACCTTTTTACTGTTTAAAACTTTGAAGTATGTCCTGAGGTTTCTCATGTTTTGCATTGTCCCACATAAAAATATGTGTAGATGGCTTTACTGACAATATCCAGTTGCTCAACAATTCTTCACTGATCAGACATCTTTCTATTGGAATATGCTCATTTTAAATGGACACACTGATTGGGCTGTCCAATCAGCATTCATGCTTTTGAATATTAATGGACACTTATTGTATACTGATGATTAAGGTGTAAAACTCTGCCCTAGTTAGTGGGGTCATAGAAAATCTTTACCTTGTTCTATGGAGTTCTTTAATCAAAAGTTGTGTTGCTAAAGGTATGAACGCCTAAATGGTTGCACTGACTCAGTAGCAATGCCTAATCTTGAAGAAATTAACATGAATCCAAGACTGCCATAAGTATAATTGCTTACCATGTTCCCTTTTGAAGGAATGCATTCCTGACCCATATAGATACTCCTGCATATCACCTGTGGCACAAACAGCACTTATTGAATGAATTCCAGTGTATTGATTACACTTTAATAATGCCTTTGTTTAAACATTTAATAAAAAAAAAATATATATATATATAAATATATATATATATACATATATATATATATATATATATATATATATATATATATAGCTTTTGGCCACCCCATTGAACATTGTCTATGCACCAAATCCAAAAGAGCAAATGCAACATCTCACTATAAATCAATGAAACTACTAACAGATAGGGAAAAGCAGAGAAACAGTAAACAAAAAAAAAAAGCCACACACACTGAAATTAACCACTTGATCCTCTTAATACAAACCTGACATCCAATCCTCGTAGCTATCCTGACTGACATACTTTTCTGTCTCTACCCTCTACTTAAAAGCATGAAGAACATCAAATCTAAAGGGTGGGAATTAACTCAGGCAAGCCCTCTCAGATGAGGAGATTCTGAAAATTCCCCTAATCTGTATGTGAACCACTGCTGTCTCAGCATTGCTGAACTATACAATCAGGACCACAACTACCACCAGAGAAGATACCATAAAGAAATTAATTATGTTAAATGCATGCAAACACATACTTTCCAGCCCTAAGTCCACATAGCAGGTGACTCTACTAAATAAAACTTTAGTTATTTTATTATTATTTTTTTTTTATCTTCACATTGTTCACAGTTAACATTCTACCTCCATTATAAAACCAAGGCTCAGCCCACTGGGCACTGCTCCAGCTACTGTCATGAATGCAGTTGCCACCATCCTTTACCCTTGCAGGCATTCAACCCACACGATTTCTCACTGCCCGCTTTGCATGCCAGGATCTCCAACCAAAATTCCGACAATCACACACCCAGACAAATATGTCCTAACTAATATAATACCTTAATTACCTATCTCATACAAATTATGCCTCAAAGCACACATATGTCCTCCAAATCACTAGTTTATAAATGTATACTGCAGTTTAACCCCCATGGTATCCATACAAACAAAAATCTACCTGGAAGGACAACTACGTACTTTATTAGGCCAACAAACCCAATAATGCCAATGAACTCAAGTGAACCAAGTCCTCTGCTACCAGAAATGGCAAGCCACAAAATTGCTGAAACAGTTATATGCTCCACAGGGGTACCCTGCCTCCAAACTGTAACCCAGGAAATGATCTTACAACAAAAGTCCTGAAATGTATTTACATTACGTTGGTGCATTTAAAACAAAACACTTTACAAGCAAGTTATCCTTTGCCTTTTTCTCCTTATACCGGCACTCACTGTCTCTTACATTGTATTATATACACACAACTTGGTATCATATCTCGCTTTGCTCAAGAATCAGTGACGAAGCCGAACATAATGGAGGGGCCGTACAAAGGCCCAAAACATGGGACGATTTATGAATATTACTCCACTCATTTAAAAAGTTAATAGGATAACAGGTTTTGAATCAAGATGCATTGCGTTTTCTGAACAATATATATGAAACTGCAAAGTCTGGCATTGTTGACTGAATGTAATCCTCAATGATTTACCAGAAAACCTATGAGACATGGCAAAAATATGAGGCACAATCAAGGAAGTTCTCGAAAATCAAGAATAGTTGAGAGGAATGTTTGGTATTGTAATGACTGGGACTTGCAAACCCTAATAAATACATTACATTATTTACTAAAAATCTTCATGCTTACTAATTATGACAATACATTTGGCAAGATTTAAAACATTTTATATTGCTGTTGCTTCTAGTGATCAAACAGACTGATTCATATTCAGAATATTTTAGATAAACATTTATCTATAAATAACACTTTTAACTTTGCAGTTATTCTGATAATTGAGTGTTCCAAATGAAGAACAGTACTTCATTTCTTTAGCGTTCTACTTCCGCGCAGAGCTGCTAAATGGTTTGGCTGATACTAAAGGTATTGCAGATGGTTAGCTTCAGAGCATTTGGAGGACAGTTCTAATTCTGCCAAGTCACACATATACTGTGCACCGAGAACTGTACCGTTATTTTTCTTTTATTAATTGCTTTTTTATTGTTTCACCTAGCTAGACTTTTTAAACTGAAGTTGTTTCTGTTACTGATCCATTTGAAAAGTTGTTTACACAGTCATGCATGATACACAGAAACAAAGAAAGAATAGAGTCCTCACTGTATCAAACTGCACAGTGAAATCAGTAAAGGAGGGGAATGTACACTTTGGCTTGGTGTGTAATAACTTTACATTAAAGTACAAGCTATTGTTTTTTATTTTAGAGTTTATATCATAATCATGTCAATAATCATGTTTTTAATTGATTAAAGTTTAATGGCAGAGCCAGTTGCTTGGCACGGTGACAGCAGTATTTTACCATGAAGCTGATGGCCAGGTTCTAAAATACACATTAAGTATAAGACAGCTCCCTGAACATTTGGTAAGATGCAAGAAATCATGCTAACTGTTGTCAGACCCTTAGCTTACTATTGGAAACACAAAACATACTGCAAAGAATTTAAATTTTGCTTGTGTTTGTGTGTGTTTGGGGACAAATCAGCAATTATTCTGTATGTAGAGCTACACAGAACCACAGGGATATTATAGCAATAACCCACGCCTGGGTGTGGGCAATGCTGGATTTACCCACGGTTGGTGTGGTTTGGTCACGAGGGCGAAGCCCGAGTGGCCAAACAAAGCCAACCGTGGGTAAATCCAGCATTACCCACACTCAGAAGTGGGTTATTGCTATTATACAATGATATTATTTAAGAAAAAAAATAATTACTTTTCTTAAATAATGGCATTGTATAATGCCTCCTTGCTGCCCTTTCGCAGCTGTTTGGGTATTCTGCGGCAGTTCTGATGTACTGCCCATGCACATATTTGTGCAGTACATTAGAGCTGTGGGCAAAAGCAATGGAGAAAGCAAGATCTCCATTGCTTTTTACAGCCTGTCTCGCTATGTTAAACGAGTTTAACATAGTGAGACAGCTTTAATCTCCGTTGCTTTTTTTAAAGCTGTCTCGCTAGGTTAAACCTGATACAGTTTTGAAAAAAGCAACGGAGAAAGCAAGATCTCCATTGCTTTTTAAAGTGTCTCGCTATGTTAAATGGGTTTAACATAGCGAGACAACTTTAAAAAAGCAACTGAGATGCTCCATTGCTTTTTTTAAAAGCTGTCTCGCTATGTTAAACTCGTTTAACATGGCGAAACAGGTTGTAACAAGCAACGGAGATTTCCGTTGGTGTAAAAAAAAAAAAAAAGAGTTATACCAATGGAAAAAGTCCGGGCAACCGGACCTTTTTCCATTACTATAACTCTGATTTACAACGTGCACGCTGACCAATCAGCGTGCGTTTTGGAATATTAATGGGGGGGTCGTTTTATAATTGTAAATATTTATGCATCAAGACATTTGCATATGTCAGTAATTGGGACATTGTTAAAATTTGTTTCAGGAATTCTAGTAGTAGTAGGCAATGAAACACATTTGCCTCACAAAGAATGAACTCTAAGAAGACAGATTGGCAGATCATTTTCAAATGAGTTTCTGTAGGACTCTAGTTTGAAGCAGATGACAGACTTTTATTAAAGTACAGCATGCCTTGTGCACAATACGTTTGCTTTATTTTGTATTCATAGTCAGAGATAGAGCTTGGTCAAGTGGGGCCCTAGTAAGGGTAATGGATTGGGACACCCTTGCCATTATCTGATGCATAACAAATGACATTATGTTATAGAAAGATACATTTTTTCAAAATCTTGATGCAAGAAAAAAGATTCTTAAGGTTAGCCAATAATGAAACATGTTTTTTGTGTTACTTTGAACTGTGCTTTGTTAAAGCATTCATGATGTTTGCAGAAAATTTTTATTTATTTATTTATTGACATTTGATTTCCAGGAAAGTCCAACTGGGTAGGAGCCCATTTTCCGCAGATGTTGTTGTGTCTTTTGGCTTTTCCCGGTTAGGGGTTGCCACAACGGAACTCTGGTCTGCTAATGATTGGTAGTTAATTTTTACGTGCCGAGTTACCAGCCCTGATGCACAACCTTCAACGAAGGTATGCCCATTCACGCATGTCACCACGCAGAAAACGCTCTAGCTGAGAATTGAACCGGACAGCGTCTTACTGTGAGGCGACAACGCTACCGCAGCACCACCGGAGCGAAAAGTTCCAAAGTATTACAAAACATTTTAAGAACAATAAATTTTACAGTCTTTAAAATAATACAAAAAACAACTACAGTTTAAATAATTACACCAAATTAGACATACAGTGGGATTCGTGAACAATCATGTAAGTTTTGCGTGAAGCCTAAATGCTGTTTACATGTTAGTCCAATGAGCAGCAGTGCTAATCACATATGCGTGCTGGTCATCATGCTTGTATGAATACAACAAGGTTTAATGGCCAGCTACAGTATTGGTGGCCAGGAAAACATGTTGAGCAGCATGCGCACACACAGTAAACAAACAAGCTTGGCTATGTGCAGATCTGTTAAGTGTGCTTCCGTGGACAGCAGCACAGGGCAAATAATGCAAGTTGTACCAGGCAGGGAAAGTGTACTGAGTGTAATGTGCATTTAAATGAAACGTATGAATACAGAAATAACTAAGAGGGAGGGGAGGGTGAATGGCAAGGGCAACTACAATAGGTGGGTTGCAAGGCAGGGAAAATGTACTGAGGACAATGTGCATAGAACTCAAACAGATGTATACAGAAGTATGTTAGAGGGGAGGGAAATCATTCAAATTGTACTAAGATAATTGATTTAAAGATGCTCATGTCACAAAGACAGTCTTTTAATAATGAAATTGTGCAATATTTATGTCATAATAATTAACGGTAGTCACACATCCTGAGTAAATATAAGTAAATAAAAGCAGACATGATATTATAGGATCTGATCAGTTACAGAAATTAGCATTGTAGCAGAGGGGAATTACATGACATATGAATGTCATTAACATGCTGAGCTGAGATGACAATTAGGAATGACAGGGCATACATTATGGGATATTTACATAGCAAACATTTTGCCAATGTAAAATATGAATGGGTTAGAAGCCACAATCTCCTTTTGCCATAGGACATAAATAGCCATTCACCATCTCTTGACATTGGTGCATGTTCAATGGCCTTGCAAATGCTGTATGTGGTTTCAAGCTGGATTCAAACCCTGCATCCTCTTTCCTGTTTCTTTAAACTCATTTCATTTACACTGATACTTAGGTGAGGTATGGAATTTCTTCTTTTGTTGCTATTCAGAGTGCTGTAGCAAAGCGCACGTGTGCCAATCTAAAATGTGCTAAGATGGCATGCCAAATTAAATGTCTCAGTCTGTACCTTGGGTTGTATACTTTTATTCACTGGTACAAAATGCTGCCTGTCCAAAGTGCACTTTGCCAAATTGCTCACAAATGAGGAACACAATAAACGAAAAAAAATGTTAGAAGTAACAAATATTGTGGAATAATAATGAAAATGCAGGACTGTGAAGTTTCCTAAATCTGTGCATGTTACAATCCAATCTTATCCTCAGGAAATATGCATTAACTCTCTCAGACAGCACACTATCTGAATTTAAACCCTTAATTCAGTGCAATAATAACACAGATTCAGTTGTGTTTCTTAATTTTCTTTGCCATCAACACAGGCTTAGAGTATCAATTAGAAAATGTACATACCATACAGATCTGACTTAGAACACCATCAAATTACAGGTCCAGCAGTAGAAAGACCAGAAAATGTTCCTTGAACATGTCTAGATCAATGCAATATTTAAATATACTTTATGGTACTAATAGCCCATACAATATTAATGTTAGGTTGCCAACACTGCCAGCTGTTTCTTTTCTTTATTTTCTGAACATATTCCCTTCCTCTCAGCTTAACTACATAAATGTAGTGTCATGGGCATTTATTTGCATCTTTGTTTCAATGTGTAATATAGTTGATCATCATTTCAGAAAGATTTTTTTTAAGCAGAGGATGGACAGTACAAAAATATCAATGTTGTTAAGGAAGGTTGTTCTTATAGCTCTCAAGGTGCTTCCACTTTTTATTTTAAGTCTACTCTGCATGATACACACACTTCAGAGAGACCAGTCTGTTCAGCATTGCCTGCAGTTGTAGTCAGAGTAATCACTGACACTTGCAAGTCATTAGAAGATAAGAATTGTCATTGCTCCTCCCTTCAGATCTAAGGCATGTGCATTGAATTGTGTAGCTTTACACCCCCTACATCAAGTGACATTTTGGGGTATTCAGGAATGCTAATGATTTCATACCTCATTTGCATCTTCACAGTGCTCAGAAGATAGAATATAGAAGTGGAAGGAGGGGAGACTGATTAGATAGAGACAGACCATTTCTGCCAGTTACTTGGAGGAGATTTTGCTATGAATTACAACGCTGTTTTACAAGGCATGTTTGTCCTTTTTATAAACTGTTTACATTTTCATATTTAGAATGTATTTCAATATGCAATAGAAAAAGGAATTTTGATATGTGTGCATTTTTTTCATTCACTGCTGATACACTGTACATATATTAGTTCTTGCTGTGCTTTCCACATCAGTCAATAAGTGGTATGGCTACATCACAGTATTGTGTTGCCATTTACTCTTGGAATTTCATCAATTACTGCAAACAACTATATTGTGTTTGCATCTGTATCTAATGGAGATGATAGGCTTCTCAGATGTCAACAGTGGAGACACCAAAGGAAATTGTCTGGGTAGTTTGACTTTTAATTTTTGCCTAGTTATTGATATCCAGTAGTCAGTTACAGAACTGCTGTTTTCATAGGTTCATAGGTTCATGGGTGTGTACTAGGTTAATGGTCCTGGAGCCTATATAAGCCTAGCCCAAGAAGATTCCCTGGCATCATGCCACCCAAAGTTAGTTCCCAGTGCCCCTGTCAAGCAAGGCCACTGAAGTGATCTGGGGGTGAACTTCCTATTGCCCACCCACTTAAGATTTCTCTTAAAGAGGGTCAGTGAAGTGCTCTGTTTGACGTGAATGGGAAGTTTGTTCCAGAGTATGGGAAGGCTCTGGGTTAGGAACCTGTCCCTCCAGCATGTTCTGTTTATTGTGGTAATGAGGTTAAGGTCCCTGGAGCATGTGGCACAAAGGGATTGGGATTCCTTTAGGTATAGCATATTTAGCAGCTCTGGGTCAGACATGGCTTTGTAGGTCAAGCAGAGATCGCCTCTAAGTAGGCAATAAGAGACAGAGTATAGCTGGAGTGTTTTGAGTCTGTCAGTATAGGGCATGTGTCTAAGGCCTAAGATCCTCCTAGTGAGGTATTTTTGTGGCCTTTCCAGTTGTTGTAGGTGTCTAGTGAGGTACATACCAAATGGGGCATTGTATTCTATAATAGGTCTAATGAGGGATGAGTAGAGAGGGATTATGACCTCTTTCTTCCTGAATGAGAAACCTTTTGTAATGAGATGTGCCACATAGAAGGACTTTCTGACTACAGTGGCAATGTGGTTATCAAAGGAGAGGTTGCTGTCAACCTGTGTCCCCAGGTCTCTTATTACACCTTCGGTGTTTAATGGACTACTGTCTATATTGGAGTTCATGGGCACCAAATTTTTCCCAGAGGGAATGACAATGCACTTTTTGGCATTGAGCTTAAGGCCATGGTTCTGGCACCAGTCATTGGTATCAGTGAAGCCTTTTTGTAGAATGTCTACATCAGTTGGAGAATCAGTAATGGCTCCCAGTTTGCAATCATCTATGAACTTGGTCAGCCAGAGTCCCTTTGTGTTGGCTTGATCTTCAGAGAAGTAGATGCCAAACAGGAGAGAACCTAGGACTGATCCCTGTGGGACACCACTTGTAAATGGTCTGTAGTCAGATTTGGAGTCTGCTACTTTCACAGTGTGGGTTCTATCAGTGAGCCAGTTGGCAACTCATCTTATTACGTAGGGGTTTATGCCTGGTTTAGTGAATCTATCTATAATTCCTGAGTGAGGGATGGTGTTGAAGGCATTGGCAAGATCTAGGTAGGCTAAGTGAACTACCGTGCCCTCATCCACACCTCTGGTGACAGACTCGAAGAAGTCTATCAGGTTGAGCAGGCATGATCTACCTTTCACAAACCCATACTGCGTGGGATCCAGAGTTTGGAGATTTCCTATGTCCTTATTTATAAGTTCCATGATGATGTGCTCCATATCCTTACATATCAGACTCGTCAGACTAATGGGGTGGTAGTTCCCAGGGTCTGCAGTCGCTCCTCCTTTGTGGAGTGGGATGACCATAGCAGTGCGCCATTCGGTAGGAACAAAGCCTGAAATGAGGCTGTGATTGAACAGGGTGCTCAGGTGTGGTGCCAGTTCACTTTGTAATTCATGTAGAACACAGCCAGGGATATTATCAGGTCCCGTGGAAGCTATATTCCTGGCTTTGGACAGTGCGTTTTTTACCTGTGTAGCTGTGATAATAGGGACTTGGCATTCCTCAGGTATTGTGATAGGCCCTTTAGGGGGTGAAAAGGGGGTAAAGTTCGCACTGAACCTGTCACCCAATATGTTGGCAATATCAGTTGGTTCTGTATATGTATTGCCATTATGCTGTAACTCAGAGCAGATCTATGTATTGCCATGTAGATTCTTGACATAACTATAGAATGTCTTGTAGTTGTCTTTAGAATCTGCAGCAATTTTTTTTCATAGCTAGCTTTCGAGGATTTGATGATGGATCTCATTTTTTTGCTGAGGCTAACAAATGAGTTTTTCCAGTCTTGGGACTTCACCATTTTCTGCAACAGTTTTTTCCTTCTGTTGTAGAGTTTGTTTATGGTGGGGGACTACCAGATTGGCTTCCTTTTTTTGGAGGAGGGCGTCTTGGTTCTGTTTAGTATGGCCCATTCCATACACTTGTGTATGTGCTCATACAGTGCATTGGTGTATGATTCAACAGTCATGCACCTATTTTCCATGTGCATGGGTGTCATGAAGTTAGCCACCTCTGTTTTTAGCAGCCCAAAATTGGCTTTGGAGAAGTTTTTTATGGTGGTTTCCTTTAGAGGGGGTGAGGGTGGGATGTGGATATCCATGGAGATTAGCTTGTGGTCAGATTTGACCAGGGATGAGTTGATTACTGGTATGGAACAATGGTAATCCATGTTAGTAATGACCAGGTCAAGGATGTTTCTACTCTGGGTGGGGATAAGAATGAGTTGGTTCAGGACATTGGAATTAATGTATTCCAGAAAACGTTGAGCAAGTGTGTTGTTAAATGAGTAATATTCCCAGTTAATGGAGGGTTAGTTAAAGTCTCCCAGTAAAAGGGTATTGGGTTGTACCCTAATATTTTCCAGTATGTTTAGGAAAGTGGAGTGGGAGTCTTGGGACATGGTGGAGGATCTATAGCAGGCTACAACCTGGATTGTAGTTTTACCCAGTGTTAGTTGTACCCGAAGTATCTCTTATGCGTTATGTCTAGTCTGAAGGTGTGCATATCCTTTATGAATATGGAGACACCACCGCCTTTAGTGCTTCGGTCCAGGTTCAGGGGCCGAAAGGTGTGGTATGAATTATAGCCTGGTAGTGCTGGGGTGCTCGCCGCAGCCTTGGACCAGGTCTCAGTCACTGCACAGATATCGATATTCTCCATTTTAAGGAGTGCTTCAATCAAGTGCATTTTGAGAATTAGACTTCTAGCATTGAGTAGCATAACCCTCAGATTTTCTTTACTTGTAGCTGTTATGGTGGTAATTTTGTTTTTAGGACATTGCCTAAAAAAGGGGTGGCAAGAGCCTTGGCCAGTATCCGGAATCCCTGGGGTGACAGGTGCAGGCCATCTCTGGCGAAGCATTGAGGTCTGTCAGTCATGTCATCCTAGGCAGACAGATACTGGATCCCCTTAGGATGACACCAGAAACTTAGCCAATTGTTGAAGTCAATCATTTTCTGCTTGTACTGTGGTATCATTCTGGGTGACAGTAGGATGCTACTCCGAGCTAGAGTCATACCTGCCTGGGCTACAAGATCCTCTATGTCTCTTTTCATGTAGTCTAGGGAGGTACGTTTCAGGTCATTCACACCAACATGGACAATGACAGTGTCATATTTGTACCTGTTGTGGAGTGACCTAAGTGCATGTGTTATGTGGAGGATCCTGGCACCTGACAGGCAGCTGACCGTAACTTTCTCCTTATTCAGCCTAGTGAGTGGGACATCAGTGTGCCTTACTATTGAGTCACCTATGACTAGTGTATTGGGTAAGTTGTTTTGCCTTATGGGCTTTGGTTGAGTGGCACACTGTTTATGTGAGCTATGTGTCTCATGGTTTGTGCTGGGATGTGGTGGTTGTCTGTGTTTTTGCCTCAGAGGTCTCTGTTGTTTGGGAAGATTTTTATTGAGAGCCTCTGCGAAAGTAGGTGTGTGTTTTGTGTTACTATGTGAGGGTTGTGGTGGTGTATGTTTTGGAGGGCTATGTGTTGAATGTGGTGTGGTGCAGGTATTATCCTTTTCCTCTTGACTGGCTAATCCAGTCTTGGCTGGAGAGTGCTTGGCTTCCAATTTGGCTATATATGTGCATATCTCACAAGTCATAGTGTTGGGATGTAAGAGGAGAGGGTTGTCTGTGTACATGAAGCAGCTGCTACACTGCTTCCGGATTCCCAAGCTCACCAGGTTGACAGAAAAAGCACAGGGAACTGACCTTTAGACAAGCCTGGATATGAGCTCACTATATTAAGTACTGAAGCTATTCATTACATAGATGTTAACAAAATGGATGCAATGTTAATGAATTACAATGTTTCTTTTTGGAGGGGGCTCCCTTAGCTTGTGTTTGGTGTGAAATTAGCATTGTGTTCAGTTATTTTGTGTTGAGGATGGTCGCACAGATTTTCTTTGAGGTGAATGATTTCTGTATGTGCTACAAATATGTTTTGTGTTTTTTCATGACATACAGAATTATGGCTCCTAGACTATCTATTCCATGCAAGCCACCATTCTGTGATGCAGAGAATGAGGTCATCATTGAAGCCTTACATGCCATGGACCTTTCCTGCTACACAAAGGCAGAGGTAATATGTCTGCTAGAAAAAGCATATAGCAGCAGGTGGTCACTGGCATAAATGCAGTGGGTAGCCATGCCAGAAACTATGATAAAGTGAGACACTGTTCCACTGATATGATTACAATGGCATGCAAGAGAGCAACTACGGTAGCACAAGAACAGATAGCTATGGGAGGGTCCTACTATGAAACCACCACTCACTGAAAATGAGCATTTTCTGTCCACTGTCAGAGATCCAGACAGTTCAATAGAGGGTTCTCACACTCTTTGATGTTGGTGATGATGTAGACAACAGTTGATCAAGCATGTCCCAAGAAGAAATTCCAGGTATGCTATATATAAGGCATTTACTGCTATTCTAGACATCTTTATGTGTTACTGTTTCCACATCTGTAAACATTGAGATGTGTGCCTTAGAAGAAACAAGAGTCCAACAGAGACTGTGTTGGGGAAGGGATGACCAGTCTGATTGATTCTGAGGAATTTCTAAAGGGGAAGATAGGCAGAGCATTATTCTCCGGTCATTGTATCATTTGCATTGTGATGCCTTCTTTCCACTGCCTTCCCCTTTTTACAGGGCCATCAGAATTACTATATGAAAGCAACCCTGCAGATGGTAAGCACAAACTTTTTTGAATAGTAATAACCATTACTTTGATGTAAGTCTGAGGAGAGAAGAAAAGCATTGTATTCCTTTAACATCTAAAAATGTTTACCATGAGTGTGTAGAATAAAGCTAGAATTATTTCTACTCACTATTGCTCTCCTTCTTGTGTTTATTGCTTATTAAAACAGGTGATCCTGTCAGTGGCAGTATGGGAATCGTACTACCTGATGTCAGAGTACTGGTAGCCTCTGATGATAATGTTGGTGATATAGAGGCATAGTCAGGGGTGCAGATGTTCAGGCTGATAGTACAGTATTGGCTAACATATCCACTGGCCTTAGAAAGTATTTTAAGAACTAAGCCAATATGGGATTGGAGAAAGGAAATTCTGCTGATAGGGATGACTGCAATGAGGGATATAAACAATCGGCAAGATGGGGCTGGAATTTATTGAAGAAAACTGGCAAAGGAACCAAGGTATTGGGAGCAAATAACTAGAGAAGGAAAGGTAACAGAATGGGAAGGCAGCAAGAATTTATTTGGACTGCAGGTTAGAGATGACCTTCCTTATCGGGGATTGCTATCAGAGTATAGGTAAAAGAGGAAGAAATAGGGAGCTCCTTAATGAAAGACCAGCACTGGTAGAGTTTTTAATAGATTCTAGAATAGAATCTGCCATTAAAAAAGGAATAATTAGTAGAGCATATAAAATATTGCATGATAACTATAAGAATCAGAGGAGTTTAGAAAGGATTGGGAAGAGAGATTGGACAAGAAATTCACAAAGAACCAATGGGAGGATATATGTATGTCTCCCAAATATGTAACAAAATCTATAAGATTTAGGATTTTTGCCTGGAAATGTTTGTATAGATATTTCTATACTTCAGGTAGATTCCAGAGAATCTTTCCTCAAGCAGGCAGCACATTTTGGAGGTGTGACAGAGAAGAAAGAAGTTATTGGGAACACATTTTCTGGGAGTGTGGTGAATTGATGGACTTTAAGGATTCCCTGCGGGATGCACTGTTGGTGATGCTGGGTGGGCAGAGTGGTCTGATGAGGGAGATGATTCTTCTGAGCTACGATACAGAATTGGAATTGCCTAGACATTGTAAGGTCTTGCTTTGTCTAATAATGGTGGCTGCCAAAAAAGCAATTACTAGAACATGGAAATCTAAACCAACTATACTAGAAGTAATGAATACAGTAACATAAATAAAACAACTGGAATTGAGATCTTCGGAAAAGAGTAGGAAAAAACTACATAGTCAAAATGGAAATTGTGGGAACAATACATTCAAGGAAAGAATGAGGTTTAAAAGACTGCAGGACTTGAATGTAATGGTTGACTGAAAAAGATTAGGTAGATTATAAGTGATGTTCAGTGTTTGCAGCTGGGAGTGTGTCAGTATAGTTTGTGATGTAAAATGCTTGAAACTAGGATTGTTTCACTGTGGTTTATTTTAATTTGTATAAATGTATGATTGCCTATGTAGTAAGTGATGGTTTAATAAAGATGTTTCTTGTTTAAAAAAAATGCATGAATTGAATAATTTATGTAATGTTGCTTAGGTTATATGATATATAGCAATATATGTGAAGCAAAATGCGTGCTATGTTATAGTGTGATTACTTTTATATGAATGTAGATTTGCCTATATCACAAGTCATACTTCAATAAAAGTGTTTAGAAAAGAACACATCTACTGGCCTTAATTTGGACAATGTCATTATGCCTATGCATACCCATTCCACTGAGCCCTCAGTTATCCCCTACACCAAATGATTTTTTTTGGTATTCAGGAATGCTAATGATTTCACACCTCATTTTCATATTCACAGTGCTCAGAGGATTGAATCTACACTATATAAATGTAATGGTGTAGCTACTGAAGTCGAAGGAGGGGAAATTGATTGGAAAGAGACAGACCATTACTACTAGTTACTTGGAGGAGATTGTTCTATAAATTACTGCACTATTTCATAAGGTATGTTTGTCCTCTTCATAAACTGCTTACATGTTCACATTTTGAATGTATTTCAATGAGCAATAGAAAAAAGAATTTTGATATTGTTTGCAATTTTAAAAATTTACTGCTGGTATAATGCACAGTTCTGGTTACATCATAGTATTATGTTACCATTTGCTCTTTGAATTTCATAAGCTTCTACAGACAACTGTATTGGGTTTACTAACAACTTCAAGGGGTTGTGCATGTGTAGCTAATGGAGGTATTAGGCTTCTTGGATGTCCCATGTTGACCTCTAAAACAGCAGAGAGACCAATGCATATTGTCTGGGCAGTTGGACTTTGAATTTTTGCCTAGCTATTGATAATCCTGCTAGCCAGCAGTCATTTATACAACTACTGTCATCATTACAGAAATGTTTTCAGAATAGATGTAATGCCAATGTATTATTTCTTTTTTTTTTCTGGGGGGGGGGGCTCCCTTAGCTTGTGTGTGGTCTGAAATAAGCATTTTGTGTTC
This sequence comes from Protopterus annectens, assembly GCF_019279795.1. Taxonomy (NCBI): domain Eukaryota; kingdom Metazoa; phylum Chordata; order Ceratodontiformes; family Protopteridae; genus Protopterus; species Protopterus annectens. Next base: position 829,001,490 of record NC_056745.1, on the reverse strand, counting down.
AGTTGTTTTGTGTTGAGGATGGGTGGTCTGGTTTTGTTTGAGGAGAATGTTATCTGTATGTGCTGCAAATGTGTTTTTTCTGTTTCATGTTATATGGGATTATGGCCCCAGTCCATCGGTTCCACACAAGACAGCATTCGGTGATGCACAGAATAAGTTATCATTGAAGCCTGACATGCCATGGATCCTTCTTGCCTGACAGAGGCAGAGGTGATATGTCTGCCAGAAAGAGCATATGGCAGCAGGTGGTTGCTGACATAACTGGAGTGGGTGGCTGTGCCAGAAACAGAAATCAGGTGTGGCACCATGCCCCTGATATGACTACAGCAGCACACAGGTGAGAACTTGCAGTAGCATGAGAACAGATTGCTGTTGGGGGGGTGTCCTGCTACAGAGCCACCACTCACTGAAAATGAGAATTTCCTGCCCACTGTCAGAAATCCTGACAGTTCAGAAGAGGATTCACACAGACTCCTTGATGTTGGTGATTATGTGGACAACAGGCCAAGTGTGTGTCCTAAGAAGAAATTCCATGTATGCTATATATATATATATATATATATATATACATATATATATATATATATACATATATATATATATATATATATATATATATATATATATATATATATATATATGCCATTTAATACTATTCTAGACATCTGTATGTGTTACTACTTCTGCAGCTGAAAACACTGAGATGTGTGTATTAGAGAGAAGAGTCCAGCAATGATTGTATTGGGGGGTGGAATAGTCAGTCAGATGGATTCCAGGATATTTCTTAACAAGAAGATAAGCAGAGCATTATTCTCTTGCCCTTGTGTCACTTGCATTGCGATGCTTATTAGCCTTCTTTCCACTGCCATCCCCTTTTTCGAGGGACATCAGAATTACCATATGAAAGACCTTGACCTCAACCCATTAAGCTGTCTGCTTAACATATTAGGTCATGGCTATAATTTGGCTCCCAGAAAGCAACAAAGTGTAAAGACTTCTCATCTTCTCTTTCTAGATGATTTAAAACTGTATAGCTCATCATATGAAGAACTGAAAGCACAACTACAAGTAATCAAAACCTTTTCAGATGATATAAGAATGTCACTTGGTCTTGATAAATGTGTTAAAGCAACCTTTAAAGCAGGAAAGCTGCAGCACCAAGAAAACATCAGTTTGGTACAAGAATGTCATATAAAAGAACTTGAGCAAGAGGGAGTGTATAAATATGTGGGAACTGATGAAGGATCAGCAATAAAACATGAACAAATGTGAATAAAACTTAGTAAGGAATATTTTACAAGACTTAAATTAATCCTGAAAACAGCATTGACATCTAAGAACAAAATTCAAGTTATAAACCAATTTGCTCTTCATGTCCCAGCTTACAGTTTTGGAGTGATTGACTGGCCCCAAAAGGTGTTGGATATATTATATAGGAAAACAAGAAGGAAAACAAAAAGGACGCTTCATGCTCATCAAATGATTTATAAAAATCAGTGCATACCAAGAATATGTATTCCCTGTTCTGAGGAGGTATGGGCCTACTTGAAATTGATTACATGTATAGATCTGCAATTGTGGGACTGCATACATACCTGCTGACCTCACAAGACCCAAATATAGTGAACATTTTGAAACATGAGGAGAATAAATCTAAGATGACTTCCCTTCCTAGTCTAGCAGAACCATATTGGCATCAAGCGAGAGTGGAAATCAAACCAGAAGTAGACAAAAATCAGGCAGCAACTGAATGCACCAAAAAACAAAAAGAATATAGAAAGAATATAAGGTGAAGGATCAGATGAGAAGGCAAGAAATGTGGAAAATGCATACATATAGTTGCAAATATAGAAAACTCCTGGAAGAACCTCATGTTGATTAGGATCGAATGCAGGAATGGTTAAGGAGAGGCAAATTCAAACCAAAAAATGAAGTGTTAATATTGGCAGCCCAAGATAGTGGGCTACGTACACACTGGTGTACAAAGTCCATTGAACATATGGGAGAAACAGACAGATGTTGGTTCTGTAAAACAGAACTGGAAACAGTCACACACCTTGTTGCTGGTTGTGACATACTAATGGCAGAAGGACTGTATACTGAAAGGCATAATAATGTGGCAAGACTGTTGCACTGGGGATTGTGCAAATATTATAATATTCATTGTAATATTGAAGTAGCTGAAAAACACTGGAAACATGACCCACAGAGCATCAGAGAAAATGATGAAGTCTACATCACATGGGATCACCCATTACCAACAGTTCAAAAGATAGATGTGAGAAAAACAGATATAGTGGTCCATGAAAAGAAGACAAAAGTGGCATTGGTCATTGAAATCGCTACACTCAGTGACTACAATGTCTTGCATACAGAGAGACACAAAGTCATCAAATATCAGGATTTGCAGGTAGAAATTAGAGCAATGTGGAAGAAAGATACCCAGACATTTCCAATAGTAGTAGGAGCAACGGGTCTTATACAAAAGAATCTACAATTGTATTTAGATGTGTTACCAATACATGTAACTCCATACGGACTGCAGAAGAAGTCATTACTGGGCACACTGTGGGTGCAGCAAAGAGCACTTCTGGCTGACATCAAAGATTGAAACAATACTAATTTCACAAATTTTAATTATACTTTGACTTAGGAATGGGGTCCATTCCCATTATGGTATTAGAAACCCAAAATATTTGGAGAAATTAAAAAAAGAAAGACAAAAGGACAAACTTTCTTTGATTAGTAATAACCGTTACTTAGATGTAAGTCTGAGGAGAGAAAAAGTATTGTATTCTTTTAACATCTGACATTGTTTAACTTGTATGTGTAGAGCAAAGTTTGGATCATTTTCACTCACTATTTCTCTCCTTCTTGTGTTTTTTGATTATTGTTATAGGTGATCCTGGCAGTGGCAGTGTAGAACCCATATTACCAGATGTCAGAGTATTGGTAGCCTTTGATGATGATAGTGGCAATATAGAGGCACAGTCAGGGGGTGCAGAGATTTCATCTGACACTGAAGTTGTGGCTCACACATCCCCTGGCCTTATTTTGGACACAGTCAGTGTTTCTATGCACACCCATTCAACTGAGCTCTTAGATATAGGACAGGTTAAGGGTGACACAGTTGATCAGGGTACAGTGGTTACTCTAGTTGCACAGCTGGTTGGGTCTGCCTGTAGCCATCGTAAGGGCATGGTACCACACAGGAGGGTTGTTAGAGATGCTTGGAGGAGGCCCACTGTCCACCCTAGTCCTGATGCTGTTGTGTCATTACATGCAACCAGATGTATGCATAGTGCCATCATGGAGGTGCAGACATGTTCCACAAGGGTCTCAGAAGAGATTGTGTGAGTCCTAAACATGGCACATTCTGATGTGTGTGACTGCCTCAATCATGTGGCTGACTCATGGGATGAGTAACACACTAGATCGGGCAGTGTCTGTGATGGAGCATCTGCTGGGGGATGACCAGTATCCATGTGTCCATAGAGCTGCAACACCCTCTGGTGTTAGCTGACATGGCCATGCCAGATACTGCTTCTGTATTGGCACTACTTCCACTGTTCCATCAGTGACTAAGGTGTCCACACCCAGACATGGTAGGCCATGGTTCATCATCCTGGACATAGTCATGAAAAAAGCTCATCCAGCAGACATTGATCATATTCAGGTAGCACCCCACTTCAAACTGGGGACATGGAAGTGGCAATGTAACTCCTGTCAGAGGCTGACACTGAACTGACAACTCTATCATGCATGACTTACATATATCCAACATGGCAGGATGTAGTGCTAGCACAGAGCTTCATTGTGCTCATTTAGACACACACACATTTCACAAAAACTACCCATACTACCCCACGCACATACAAGCTAAGGAAACCTTAATGTTGATTGGGATACATATCCTGTTAGTAGCCCTGAGATATTTCCTGCTTTACTGAATGTTTTGTGTTTCTTACTCTCATACACTCACTACTTTGGTTTCAGCCCTGGCATACTGCCCCCCCCCCCCCCCCCCCATCCTGTGCAAATGATGATGACTGTGCCTTGTCCTTTGATCATTTGTTTTGACTTAGGGTTGTGTATATGTCTGATGCACAAAGTGGATAGTTAAGAGAGTATTTACTATGTTGATTATATGCATATTTATTACTTAATTATATTTTGGATGTTTTTGTACCTACTCATTTCGGAAGGCATTTTTTCAGTTAGTATTGTAAGTTATGCATTCAAACCAGTGATATTGCATTCCTGCTTATTGCTCTACTTGTGAAACTGTTGCTATAATTGTCCTGTTGACTGTTTTGAGTACAGTAAGTGACCAGCTTGATACCAGTTATTGTATACAATATATACCTGTATATTGCAGATGCCATTCCTATAAGCCAAGAATGCCATAGGTGGACACCTCAGACAGGTTATGCTTGAGTACATTTATGACTAATAGTATGCAGGTAGTTTATCTTCTTACACATTTGTTTGTATAATACAAGTTCCACACTTACCTGGACATTACTGCAGTTATGAGTTGTGTGCTTTGGGTATTTTTCCATCTGATGCTATTGTGCACAGACATTACATGGCTAAATAAAGTATGTGGACATTAGATTGCATCACTTTTAATAGTACGTGCTTAGGTTGTTTTGTGTATTCCTTCACTGGTATGTGTGTGTGTGTGTGTGTGTGTGTGTGTGTGTGTGTGTTTGCTATAATTTGCCTCTTAGCTACTTAGTGTGTGAGCTAACCTTTGAGTCTTAGGTGGTGAGTGTGTGTGCTATCCTTTGCCTCCCTCTTAGCCAGGACAAGGACATATTGTGCACTCCCACATCTGCTGGCTACCTCTCTAGCTGGAGGTTCTTACTTAGAATCATTGTCTGTATGTCCTGCAGATGCTGGCCCTGCCTGTGGTCCAGGTATGTGTAGTCCTGGCCCTTGCTGTCCCTGTTGCAGCTGTTTCCTCAAGATGATATTGTGTGACGTGGCACAGACTGTGAGAATGTCTGCACAGGTGCCTGGGTCATACTGCAGGGTAACTTCTGATGTGTATAGACAGCCGAACTGTGCCTTCAGCATGCCAAACACATGCTCTATAATTCTAGTTTGAGTGTAGGCATCATTGCATCCTTCTTCTGTGGGCATGTATGCATTTCTGATGGGTGTCATTAGCCACAGTTCCAGTGCATAACTTGCATCACCCAGTAGATAGCCTTGTGGGACATCACTCCTCCTAGCAAACCTTGTGTAGACATACGAAATATGCCACATATATGAGTCATGGTAACTGCCTGGGTTGCTTGCACACACACACATTGAGAATGATCCCTTGGCATTACAGATAACCTGGTAGTTGATTGAGTGGAACCCCTGCCTGTTGATGCATGGCCTTCCCTGTTCACCAGGTGGGGATTTTATTTCTATGTGAATGGAGTTTAAGGTCCCCAAAACATCAGTGAAGTGTGCTACAGCATAAAATTCCTGCATTCTTCTTGCTCTTTCCTCTGGTGTGCATGGAAAATAGATGTACTCCCTTGCATGTTCTAGCATAGCATTAAGATATTGGTACAATATTCTGGAGGCTGAGGCCTGTGATACCACAGTATTTCCTCAGTGGGTCTCTGGAATGTACCATTTGCTAATATCCCTAATGCTACACATACCTTTGCTTCCACTAGTATAAATTCCCCTCTATATCCCTTGGATCTGAGGTGGGTCAGCAGAAGTTGCAGAGTTCCTGTAGTGTTTCTCTATCAACCCTGCATTATTCTACTCTTTCAATATCAAGCAGTCCATGATATGTTAAATGGGGTCTGAGCACCCTTCTTCTGCTTGGACGAGGTCAATCATCATCATCAGCAGCAGCAACATAGATTCATTTATTATTTATTTATTGCAATTTGCTGACTGGGAAAGTCCACTGGGGTTGAGACCTATTTTCAGTGGAGGCCGGGGGAAAAAAGTTCCAAGTTACATGAAAATCATTACATTAATTTGTAAGGAAACACTTACTTATAAAGCAAGTGAAATAATACAGAAAACTATCTAAACAGCACATATGTTGTAAAAAAGCACAATACAGTAACAATGGAGCATTAACATGTAGGTAAATGTAAAAAGGCACAATACAGTAACAATGGAACATTAACATGTAGGTAAATTATACAGTTAGAAATATTTAACAATGCAGCTCAATTTTTGGGGGGGGTAGAAAAAGGGAAAGATAAGTGTAATGGGAAGGTAGAATTAGAGTTAAACTTAAAGGTAAGATAGATATAGTTAGAATATTATAGGTGGTGGGAATATGTAGATTATAAGTGACGTATTTAATGGTAGTAATAAAAGTAGAAAGTGACAGAGAAGAGAAAATGTGTTAAGATAGTTGTATAGATGTGTGGACTAGGATACTAAAGATTAGGGATAACTCATATGGTGTAACAGTATGACATGTACTCAAGTATATTTGCTATGTGAAACAGTTTTGCTAGATTAAGGAGGCTGTGGATATGTGTTGCATGAGCAGCTGGGTTATCAGTGAGATGTTTTAGTTTTATTTTAAAAGAGATTATGTTGTATAATTCTGTAACTGATGATGAGAGGGAGTTCCACAGCTTAGTTATGGAATGGGAATAGAGGCAGCTACCTGCTCTTTTACTAGGTTTTGATACTTTAATTAGGTGTTTGTTGTTAGAGCATAGATTTTTGGATGGGACATAAGGTTCAATGATATTTTTCAGGGAAGGGCAACACTCGGGTTTATAAATGAGTTTATGGGTAAAGGTAAGTTGTGTGTAATGTAGATAATGTGCAAATTATAGCCAGTTTAGTTCTCTAGTGGCCTGGCGATGTTGGGTACGATTTGGTTGGGCTGATGTGAATTTTGCAATCTTATAATAACAGGACTGCAGTTTGTGTTGCAAAGAGTTATGAAGATTAGTGAAGATAGGAGACCCATATAGTAAGGTTGGAAGGAGAAGACTTTTTGAAAGTTTTATTCGGATGGATTTGTCTAAGTATTATTTGGGGATGCACAAGCCAGTGCATTTCTTTGTGCCGGTCCCAAGCACAGATAAATGGGGAGGGTTGTGTCAGGAAGGGCATTCGGCGTAAAACTTTGCCAAAACATTCATGCGGACAGCAGTAAATATTTACATACCGGATCAGTCGAGGCCCGGGTTAACAATGACTGCCACCAGTACTGTTAGCCAATAGGGTGCTGGTGGAAATTGGGCTACTGTTGACCGAAGGAGGAGAAGAGGGGGAAGGCATAGCTGAAGGCTGGAAGAGAGGAGAAGAGCTAGGACTGTGGTAGTGAGGGTCGGAACTTTGAATGTTGGCAGTATGACTGGTATAGGGAGAGAGCTAGCCGATATGATGGACAGAAAGAAGGTTGGTATATTGTGTGTGCAAGAGACCAGATGGAAGGGGAGTAAGGCTAGGTGTATTGGAGGTGGATTCAAATTGTTTTATCATGGTGTGGATGGGAGGAGAAATGACGTAGGAGTTATCCTGAAGGAACAGTATGCTAAGAGTGTTTTGGAGGTGAAAAGAATGTCGGATAGAGTGATGTTTATGAAGCTGGAAATTGATGGTGTAATGATGAATGTTGTTAGTGCATATGCTCCACAAGTTGGGTGTGCGATGGATGAGAAAGAAACATTTTGGAGTGAGTTGGATGAAGTGGTGATGACTGTACCCAAGGGTGAGAGAGTGGTGATTTGAGCAGATGTCAATGGGCATGTTGGTGAAGGGAACAGAGGGGATGAGGAAGTGATGGGTAGGTATGGTGTTAAGCAAAGGAATGCAGAAGGTCAGATGGTAGTGGATTTTGTGAAAAGGATGGGCATGGCTGTGGTGAATATGTATTTTAACAAGAGGGAGGAGCATAGGGTGACATACAAGAGTGGAGGAAAATGCATACAGGTGGATTATATCTTATGTAGGAGGGCCAGTTTGAAGGAGATTGGAGACTGTAAAGTGGTGACCGGGGAAAGTGTAGTTAGGCATCATAGGATGGTGGTTTGTAGGATGACGTTGGTGAGCAAGAAGAGGAGGAGGAGTGTAAGGGCAGCACCAAGTATCAAATGGTGGAAATTGAAAAAGGGTAATTGTGAGGTGGAGTTCAGGGAAAAGTTAAGACAGGCACTGGGTGGCAGTGAAGAATTACCAAATAGCTGGATAACTACAGCAGTGCTAGTAAGGGAGACTGCTAGAAAGGTGCTTGGGATGACATCTGGACAGAGGAAGGATGACAAGGAGACATGGTGGTGGAATGAGAAAGTACAGGAGAGTATACAGAGAAAGAGGATGGCAAAGAAGAAGTGGGATTGTCAGAGAGATGAAAAAAGTAGACAGGAGTATAAGGAGATGAGGTGCATGGCAAAGAGAGAGGTGGCGAAGGCTAAGGATAAGGCATATGAAGAGTTGTATGAAAGGTTGGACACTAAGGAGAGAGAAAAGGACCTGTACAAATTGGCTAGACAGAGGGACTGAGCTAGGAAAGATGTGCAGCAGGTAAAGGTGATAAAGGATAATGAAGGAAACATACTCACAAGCGAGGTGAGTGTGTTGAGCAGATGGAAAGAGTACTTTGAGAGGCTAATGAATGAAGAGAATGAGAGGGAGAGAAGGATGGATGATGTGGGGATAGTGAATCATGAAGTGCAATGGTTTAGCAAGGAGGAAGTAAGGATAGCTATGAAGAGGATGAAGAATGGTAAGGCTGTTGGCACAAATGACATACCTGTGGAAGCATGGAGGTGTTTGGGTGAAATGGCAGTGGTGTTTCTAATCAGATTGTTTAATGAAATCTTGGAAAGTGAGAGGATGCCTGAGGAATGGAGAAAAAGTGTTTTGGTACCGATTTTTAAGAATAAGAGTGATGTGCAGAGCTGTAGTAACTACAGAGGGATTAAATTGATCAGTCACAGCATGAAGTTATGGGAAAGAGTAGTGGAAGCTAGGTTAAGAAGGGACGTGATGATTAGTGATCAGCAGTATGGTTTCATGCCGGGAAAGAGCACTACAGATGCAATACTTGCTCTGAGAGTGTTGATGGAGAAGTACAGAGAAGGTCAGAAGGAGTTGCATTGTGTTTTTGTAGACTTAGAGAAAGTATATGACAGGGTGCCTAGAGAGGAGTTGTGGTACTGTATGAGGATGTCGGGAGTGTCAGAGAAGTATGTAAGAGTGGTACAGAATATGTACGAGGGTAGTGTGACAGCGGTGAGGTCTGCAGTGGGAGTGATGGATGCATTTAAGGTGGAGGTGGGATTACATCAAGGATCAGCTCTGAGCCCTTTCTTATTTGCAATGGTGATGGACAGGTTGACAGATGAGATCAGACAGGAGTCCCCGTGGACTATGATTTTTGAAGATGAGATTGAGATCTGTAGTGAGAGTAGGGAACAGGTGAAGGAGACCCTGGAGAGATGGAGATATGCCCTAGAGAGAAGAGGAATGAATATCAGCAAGACTAGGACAGAATATATATCCGTGTGAATGAGAGGAAGGATAGAGGAATGGTGAGGATGCGAGGAGGAGATGTGGCAAAGGTGGATGAGTTTAAATACTTGGGATCAATAGTTCAGAGTAATGGTGAGTGTGGAAGAGAGGTGAAGAAGAGAGTACTGGCAGGATGGATTGGGTGGAGAAGAGTGTCAGGATTGATTTGTGACAGACAAATACCAGTGAGAGTGAAAGGGAAGGTCTACAAGAGGGTAGAGAGACCAGCTATGTTATATGGGTTGGAGACAGTGGCATTGTCAAAAAGGCAAGAGTTAGAGCTGGATGTGGTAGAGTTAAAAATGTTAAGATTTGCACTGGGTGTGACGAAGGTGGCCAGGATTAAGAATAAGTATATTAGAGGGTCAGCCCAGGTTGGAAGGTTTGGAGACAAAGCCAGAGAGGCAAGATTACGTTGGTTTGGACATGTGCTGAGGAGGGATGCTGAGCATTTTGGGAAAAAAGATGCTAAGGATGAAGCTACCAGGTAACAGGAAAAGAGGAAGGCCTAAGATAAGGTTTATGGATGTGGTGAGAGAGTACATGCAGGTGGTTGGTGTGCCAGAGCAAGACACAGAGGACAGGAAGAAATGGAAACAGATGAGCCACTGTGGCTACCCCTAATGGGAACAGCCGAAAGAAGATGATGATGATTGTTTGTTTTTGTAAAGTTTGACTAATTTGAAGTGAGTATTTTTTACTGCATTATTAATATGCAAGTCAAAGCTAAGTTTGCTGTAAAAAGTATTTCCTAGCAATTTGGCCTGATTTACTAACTCTATTTGGGTTTTGTTTATGGAGAATATAGTAAAGTCTGTGGGAACAAGTTTAGATGCAAAGATGAGTAGTTTAGATTTATTAGGGTTAAGTAATAGCTGTGATTGGTTTAGCCAGAGTTCTATGGATGTAAAGGCCTTTCATGTTAACTTTTGGAGGTCAGAGAAGTTATTGGAGGTACAGATTATGCTTGAATCGTCTGCACATTGAATGGGTGTACAGTCAGAGGGAACTTTATGTAGGTCATTTATAAAAATGTTAAATAGTAGGTGTCCTAAGATTGACCCCTGGGGCACTCCTATGTTATTTGGGAGAAAGCTAGAGAGGTTATTCTGCCATTTTATGGATTGCTGTCTGTTTTCCATGTAGCTAGAGAACCAGGTTAGGGTGGCATCAGAACACCCTAGTGATTACAGTTGCTGGATAAGTTTGATGTGGGAGACTGTGTCAAATGCATTTGAGGGCAATGCTACTCAATGCTAGAAGACTACATCTCAAAATACACTCCCTTGAGGCACTCCTTAAAATGGAGAACATCCATATCTGTGCAGTGACTGAGACCTGGCTCAAAGCTCCAGAGAGCACCACTGCATTACCAGGCTATAACTCATGCCACACTTTTCAGCCATCTAACCTGAACCGGAACACCAAAGGCGGAGGTGTGTCCATATTCATTAAGGATATCCACACCTCCAGGCTAGTTGCACAGCATAATGCATCTGAGGTTATCCAAGTGCAACTAACTCTGGGCAAAACTGCAATCCAAATTGTAGCTTGCTACAGATCCCCCCCATGCCCCAGGATTCCCACTCTTTTCTTGATATACTGGAAAATATTTGGGTTCAACCAAACACCCTAATAATTGGCGATTTCAACTACCCCACCATTAACTGGGAAAACTACTCATGCACTAACTCCTTTGCTCAATGCTTTCTGGAATTCATAAATTCCAATGCCCTGGATCAACTTATCCACACCCCCAACAGGGACAACAATATCCTAGCCCTAATCATTACCAACATGAGTGACTGGTGTTCCATACCTTAAGTCAACTCCTTGTTGGCCAGATCCAACCATAAGCTAATCACCCTAGATATCCACATCCCAACCCCACCCCCCATTAAGGAAACCACTGTAAAAGATTTCTCCAAAGTCAACTTCATGCTTCTTAAGACAGAAGTGGCGAACTTCATGACACCCATGCAGATGGACAGTACAGTTACGACTGCTGAAACCTACACAGATGCACTCTATAGGCACTTACACGAGTGCATGGATCATGCTATCCCAAACAGAACCAAAATGCTGCCCTCCAAAAAAAGGAAGCCAATCTGGTGGTCCACAACAGAAGGAAGAAACTGTTGCAAAAGAGAGTAAAATCCCATGAGTGGAGGAGCTCCCTGGTCAGCCTCAGTAAGAAGCTGAGATCCTTTATAAGATCCTCCAAAGCTAGCTACAAAAACAAAATTGCCACTGATTTTAGGGACAACCACAAAGCATTCTATAGCTATGTCAAGAATCTCAATAGCAACACCCAGATCTGCTCTGAGTTATAGCACAACGGCACGAAAATTACAGAACCAACTGATATTGCTAACATCCTTGCAGATAGGTTCACTGCTAATTGTACTGCCCTCTCACCCTCTAAAGGGCCCATATCTATACAGGAAGAATGCAGATTCCCTGTAATCACAACTATGCAGGTAAAAGCTGCACTCTCTAAAGCCAAATTCACAACATCCATGGGACCAGACAACATCCCAGGCTGCGTTTTACATGAACTTCAGAATGAACTGGCTCCCCACCTAAGCACCATGTTCAATTATAGCTTCACGTCAGGCTTTGTGTCCACTGAATGGTGCACAGCAACAGTTATCCCACTCCACAAAGGGGTAGCCACCACTGATCCCGGGAACTATCGGCCTATTAGCCTGATGAGCCTGGTCTGTAAAGCCATGGAATGTATCATTATGGAACTCATAAACATAGACATTGGTAACCTCCAAACTCTGGACCCCACCCAGTTCGGGTTTGTGAAAGGCAGATCATGCCTCCTGAACCTGATTGACTTCTTTGAGGCAGTCACCAAAGCCGTAGATGAGGGTAAGGTGGTTCACACAGCCTATCTTCACCTCGCCAAGGCTTTTGACACCATCCCCCATTCTGGAATTATAGCTAAACTCACTAAAATAGGTATAAATCCCTATGTCACAAGATGGGTTGCCAACTGGCTCACTGACAGAACCCACACTGTAAAAGTTGCAGACTCCAAATCTGACTTCAAACCAGTGACAAGTGAAGTACCACAGGGTTCAGACCTGGGACCTCTCCTGTTTGGTATCTACTTTTCTGCAGTACAGGTAAACACAGAAAGCCTTTGGCTAATGAAGTTCGCAGATGACTGCAAACTAGGAGCCATAGTCAAGTCCCCAAATGATGTGGACATCCTACAGAAGGGCCTCACTGAGACAGATGCCTGTTGTCAGAGCCATGGTCTCAAGCTCAATGCCAAAATATGCATTGTCTTCCCTTTTGGTAAAACTCTGTACACATGAACTACCACATAGGCAGCAGTCTACTTAATGCCAAATGTGTGATAAGAGACCTTGGGACCCAGGTGGACAGTAGTCTCTCCTTTGATAATCACATCGCCATAGTAGTCAGGAAATCCTTCTACCTGGCATGCCTAATCACAAAAGGGATCTCATCTAGGAAAAAAGAGGTCATTGTTCCCCTCTACTCGACACTCATCAGACCCATTATAGAGTACAACCACCCTTTTGGAATGTACCTCACAAGACAGCTGCAGCAGCTGGAAAGGCCACAGAAGTACCTCACAAATAAGATTACTGCCCTCAAACAGATGCCCTACACTGATCATCTCAAAAAACTCCAACTTTACTCTGTAGCATATCGCCTTCTCTGAGGTGATCTCTGCCTAACATATAAAGCTATGTCAAACCCAGAGCTGTTGGGCATGCTACACCTAAAGAAATCTCAATCCCTTTGAGCTACATGCTCTAGAGACCTAAACCTTGTCACCACAATAAACAGGACATGCTGGAGGGATAGATTCCTGTCCCAGAGACTTCCCATACTCTGGAACAAGCTACACATCTATGTCAAGCAAAGCTCCTCATTAGCACTTTTCAAGAAAAATCTTGATGAGTGGATGGGAAATAGGAAATACACCCTGGGGATCACTTCTGTGGCTCTGCATGACAGGAGCACAGTAAAATTGCTTTCTTGGGTGGTGTAAGCCAGGGAACCTTGTTGGCTAGGCTTACTTAGGCCCTTGGGCAGATAGCCTAGTACCTACCTAAGAACCTATGAACCTAAGGTACAGTAACAGGGCTGATGTAAGTAGGTTACTATCTAGGACATTATAGATGAAATTTGTGAAGGAGACTAGGGCAGTAATGGTACTGTGGCATGGTCGAAAACCATGTTGTGAAGGCGATAGTAGGTTGTTGCTGGTTAGATATTCAACAAATTGTTTGAGGAGGGATGCTGAGCATATTGGGGAAAAAAGATGCTAAGGATGAAGCTACCAGGTAAAAGGAAAAGAGGAAGGCCTAAGATAAGGTTTATGGATGTGGTGAGGGAGTACATGCAGGTGGTTGGTGTGACAGAGCAAGATGCAGAGGACAGGAAGAAATGGAAACAGATGATCCACTGTGGCTACCCCTAATGGAAACAGCTGAAAGAAGATGATGATGATTGTTTGTTTTTGTAAAGTTTGACTAATTTGAAGTGTGTATTTTTTACTGCATTATTAATATGCAAGTCAAAGTTTGCTGTCAAAAGTAATTCCTAGCAATTTGGCCTGATTTACTAACTCTATTTGGGTTTTGTTTATGGAGAATATAGTAAAGTCTGCGGGTACACGTTTAAATGCAAAGATGAGTAGCTTAGATTTATTAGGGTTAAGTAATAGCTGTGATTGGTTTAGACAAAGTTCTATGGATGTAAAGGCCTTTTATGTTAACTTTTGGAGGTTAGAGAAGTTATTGGAGGTACAGATTATGCTTGAATCATCTGCACATTGAATGGCTGTACAGTCAGATGGAACTTTATGTAGGTCATTTATTAAAATGTTGAATAGTAGGTGTCCTAAGATTGACCCCTGGGGCACTCCTATGTTATTTGGGAGAAAGCTAAAGAGGTTATTCTGCCATTTTATGGATTGCTGTCTGTTTTTCAAGTAACTAGAGAACCAGGTTAGGGTGGCATCAGAGCACCCTAGTGATTACAGTTGCTGGATAAGTTTGATGTGGGAGACTGTGTCAAATGCATTTGAGGGTAATGCTTCTCAATGCTAGAAGTCTAAATCTCAAAATACACTCCCTTGAGGCATTCCTTAAAATGGAGAACATCCATATCTGTGCAGTGACTGAGACCTGGCTCAAAGCTCCAGAGAGCACCACTGCATTAAAAGGCTATAAATTATACCACACTTTTCAGCCATCTAACCTGAACCGGAACACCAAAGGTGGAGGTGTGTCCATATTCATTAAGGATATCCATACCTCCAGGCTAGTTGCACAGCATAATGCATCCGAGGTTATCCAAGTGCAACTAACTTTGGGCAAAACTGCAATCCAAATTGTAGCTTGCTACAGATCCGCCCCATGCCCCTGGATTCCCACTCCTCTTTTCTTGATATACTGGAAAATATTTGGGTTCAACCAAACACCCTAATAATTGGTGATTTCAACTACCCCACCATTAACTGGGAAAACTACTCATGTACTAACTCCTTTGCTCAACACTTCCTGGAATTCATAAATTCCAATGCCCTGGATCAACTTATCCACATCCCTACCAGGGACAACAATATCCTAGCCCTAATCATTACCAACATGAGTGACTGGTGTTCCACACATGAAGTCAACTCCTTGTTGGCCAGATCCAACCATAAGCTAATCACCCTAGATATCCACATCCCACCCCCACCCCCCATTAAGGAAACCATTGTAAATAATTTCTCCAAAGCCAACTTCATGCTTCTTAAGACAGAAGTGGCGAACTTCATGACACCCATGCAGACGGACAATACAGTTACAACTGCTGAATCCTACACAAATGCACTCTATAGGCACTTACACGAGTGCATGGATCGTGCTATCCCAAACAGAACCAGATGCTACCCTCCAAAAAAAGGAAGCCGATCTGGTGGTCCCCTGCGTTAAACAAACTCTACAACACAAGGAAGAAACTGTTGCAAAAGAGAGTAAAATCCCATGAGTGGAGGAGCTCCCTTTTCATCCTCAGTAAGAAGCTGAGATCCCTTATAAGATCCTCCAAAGCTAGCTACAAAAACAAAATTGCCACTGATTTTAGGGACAACCACAAAGCATTCTATAGCTATGTCAAGAATCTCAGTAGTAACACACAGATCTGCTCTGGGTTATAGCACAATGGCACAAAAATTACAGAACCAACTGATATTGCTAACATCCTGGCAGATAGGTTAAGTGCTAATTGTACTGCCCTCTCACCTTCTAAAGGGCCCATATCTATTCAGGAAGAATGCAGAGTCCCTGTAATCACAACTATGCAGGTAAAAGCTGCACTCTCTAAAGCCAAAATCACAGCATCCATGGGACCAGACAACATCCCAGGCTGTGTTTTACATGAACTTCAGAATGAACTGGCTCCCCACCTAAGCACCATGTTCAATCATAGCTTCACGTCAGGCTTTGTGTCCACTGAATGATGCACAGTAACAGTTATCCCACTCCACAAAGGGGGAGCCACCACTGATCCCGGGAACTATCGGCCTATTAGCTTGATGAGCCTGGTCTGTAAAGCCATGGAACATATCATTATGGAACTCATAAACATAGACATTGGTAACCTCCAAACTCTGGACCCCACCCAGTTCGGGTTTGTGAAAGGCAGATCATGCCTCCTGAACCTGATCGACTTCTTTGAGGCAGTCACCAAAGCCGTAGATGAGGGTAAGGTGGTTCACACAGCCTATCTTGACCTCGCCAAAGCTTTTAACACCATCCCCCATTCTGTAATTATAGCTAAACTCACTAAAATAGGTATAAATCCCTACATCACAAGATGGGTTGCCAACTGGCTCACTGACAGAACCCACACTGTAAAAGTTGCAGACTCCAAATCTGACTTCAAACCAGTGACAAGTGGAGTACCACAGGGTTCAGTCCTGGGTCCTCTCCTGTTTGGTATCTACTTTTCTGAAGTACAGGTTAACACAGAAAGCCTTTGGCTAATGAAGTTCCCAGATTACTGCAAACTAGGAGCCATAATCGAGTCCCCAAATGATGTGGACATCCTGCAGAAGGGCCTCACTGAGACAGATGCCTGTTGTCAGAGCCATGGCCTCAAGCTCAATGCCAAAAAGTGCATTGTCTTCCCTTTTGGTAAAACTCTGTACACATGAACTACCACATAGGCAGCAGTCTACTTAATGCCAAATGTGTGATAAGAGACCTTGGGACCCAGGTGGACAGTAGTCTCTCCTTTGATAATCACATCACCACAGTAGTCAGGAAATCCTTCTACCTGGCATGCCTAATCACAAAAGGGTTCTCATCTAGGAAAAAAGAGGTCATTGTTCCCCTCTACTCGACACTCATCATACCCATTATAGAGTACAACCCCCCTTTTGGAATGTACCTCACAAGACATCTGCAGCAGCTGGAAAGGCCACAGAAGAACCTGACAAATAAGATTACTGCCCTCAAACAGATGCCCTACACTGATCATCTCAAAAAACTCCAACTTTACTCCGTATCATATCGCCTTCCCTGAGGTGATCTCTGCCTAACATATAAAGCTATGTCAAACCCAGAGCTGTTGGGCATGCTACACCTAAAGAAATCCCAATCCCTTTGAGCTACATGCTCTATAGTCCTAAACCTTGTCACCACAATAAACAGGACATGCTGGAGGGATAGATTCCTGTCCCAGAGACTTCCCATACTCTGGAACAAGCTACACATCTATGTCAAGCAAAGTTCCTCATTAGCACTCTTCAAGAAAAATCTTGATGAGTGGATGGGAAATAGGAAATACACCCTGGGGATCACTTCTGTGGCTCTGCTTGACAGGAGAACAGTAAAATCACTTTCTTGGGTGGTGTAAGCCAGGGAACCTTGTTGGCTAGGCTTACTTAGGCCCTTGGGAAGATAGCCTAGTACCTACCTATGAACCTATGAACCTAAGGTACAGTAACAGGGCTGATGTAAGTAGGTTACTATCTAGGACATTATAGATGAAATTTGTGAAGAAGACTAGGGCAGTAATGGTACTGTGGGATGGTCGAAAACCATGTTGTGAAGGCGATAGTAGGTTGTTGCTGGTTAGATATTCAACAAGTTGTTTGAGGAGGGATGCTGAGCATATTGGGAAAAAAGATGCTAAGGATGAAGCTACCTGGTAACAGGAAAAGACAAAGGCCTAAGATAAGGTTTATGGATGTGGTGAGGGAGTACATGCAGGTGGTTGGTGTGACAGAGCAAGATGCAGAGGACAGGAAGAAATGGAAACAGATGATCCACTGTGGCTACCCCTAATGGAAACAGCTGAAAGAACATGATGATGATTGTTTGTTTTTGTAAAGTTTGACTAATTTGAAGTGTGTATTTTTTACTGCATTATTAATATGCAAGTCAAAGTTTGCTGTCAAAAGTAATTCCTAGCAATTTGGCCTGATTTACTAACTCTATTTGGGTTTTGTTTATGGAGAATATAGTAAAGTCTGCGGGAACAAGTTTAGATGCAAAGATGAGTAGCTTAGATTTATTAGGGTTAAGTAATAGCTGTGATTGGTTTAGACAAAGTTCTATGGATGTAAAGGCCTTTTATGTTAACTTTTGGAGGTCAGAGAAGTTATTGGAAGTACAGATTATGCTTGAATCATCTGCACATTGAATGGCTGTACAGTCAGATGGAACTTTATGTAGGTCATTTATTAAAATGTTGAATAGTAGGTGTCCTAAGATTGACCCCCTGGGGCACTCCTATGTTATTTGGGAGAAAGCTAGAGAGGTTATTCTGCCATTTTACGGATTGCTGTCTGTTTTCCAAGTAACTAGAGAACCAGGTTAGGGTGGCATCAGAGCACCCTAGTGATTACAGTTGCTGGATAAGTTTGATGTGGGAGACTGTGTCAAATGCATTTGAGGGTAATGCTTCTCAATGCTAGAAGTCTAAATCTCAAAATACACTCCCTTGAGGCATTCCTTAAAATGGAGAACATCCATATCTGTGCAGTGACTGAGACCTGGCTCAAAGCTCCAGAGAGCACCACTGCATTAAAAGGCTATAAATTATACCACACTATTCAGCCTTCTAACCTGAACCGGAACACCAAAGGTGGAGGTGTGTCCATATTCATTAAGGATATCCACACCTCCAGGCTAGTTGCACAGCATAATGCATCTGAGGTTATCCAAGTGCAACTAACTCTGGGCAAAACTGCAATCCAAATTGTAGCTTGCTACAGATCCCCCCCATGCCCCTGGATTCCCACTCCTCTTTTCTTGATATACTGGAAAATATTTGGGTTCAACCAAACACCCTAATAATTGGCGATTTCAACTACCCCACCATTAACTGGGAAAACTACTCATGTACTAACTCCTTTGCTCAACGCTTTCTGGAATTCATAAATTCCAATGCCCTGGATCAACTTATCTACACCCCTACCAGGGACAACGATATCCTAGCCCTAATCATTACCAACATGAGTGACTGGTGTTCCACACATGAAGTCAACTCCTTGTTGGCCAGATCCAACCATAAGCTAATCACCCTAGATATCCACATCCCACCCCACCCCCCGTTAAGGAAACCACTGTAAATAATTTCTCCAAAGCCAACTTCATGCTTCTTAAGACAGAAGTGGCGAACTTCATGACACCCATGCAGATGGACAATACAGTTACAACTGCTGAATCCTACACAAATGCACTCTATAGGCACTTACACGAGTGCATGGATCGTGCTATCCTAAACAGAACCAGATGCTACCCTCCAAAAAAAGGAAGCCGATCTGGTGGTCCCCTGCCATAAACAAACTCTACAACACAAGGAAGAAACTGTTGCAAAAGAGAGTAAAATCCCATGAGTGGAGGAGCTCCTTTTCAGCCTCAGTAAGAAGCTGAGATCCCTTATAAGAGCCTCCAAAGCTAGCTACAAAAACAAAATTGCCACTGATTTTAGGGACAACCACAAAGCATTCTATAGCTATGTCAAGAATCTCAGTAGTAACACCCAGATCTGCTCTGGGTTATAGCACAATGGCACAAAAATTACAGAACCAGCTGATATTGCTAACATCCTGGCAGATAGGTTAAGTGCTAATTGTACTGCCCTCTCACCTTCTAAAGGGCCCATATCTATACAGGAAGAATGCAGAGTCCCTGTAATCACAACTATGCAGGTAAAAGCTGCACTCTCTAAAGCCAAAATCACAGCATCCATGGGACCAGACAACATCCCAGTCTGTGTTTTACATGAACTTCAGAATGAACTGGCTCCCCACCTAAGCACCATGTTCAATCAAAGCTTCACGTCAGGCTTTGTGTCCACTGAATGGTGCACAGTAACAGTTATCCCACTCCACAAAGGGGGAGCCACCACTGATCCCGGGAACTATCGGCCTATTAGCCTGATGAGCCTGGTCTGTAAAGCCATGGAACGAATCATTATGGAACTCATAAACATAGACATTGGTAACCTCCAAACTCTGGACCCCACCCAGTTCGGGTTTGTGAAAGGCAGATCATGCCTCCTGAACCTGATCGACTTCTTTGAGGCAGTCACCAAAGCCGTAGATGAGGGTAAGGTGGTTCACACAGCCTATCTTGACCTCGCCAAGGCTTTTCACACCATCCCCCATTCTGGAATTATAGCTAAACTCACTAAAATAGGTATAAATCCCTACGTCACAAGATGGGTTGCCAACTGGCTCACTGACAGAACCCACACTGTAAAAGTTGCAGACTCCAAATCTGACTTCAAACCAGTGACAAGTGGAGTACCACAGGGTTCAGTCCTGGGTCCTCTCCTGTTTGGTATCTACTTTTCTGAAGTACAGGTTAACACAGAAAGCTTTTGGCTAATGAAGTTCCCAGATTACTGCAAACTAGGAGCCATAATCGAGTCCCCAAATGATGTGGACATCCTGCAGAAGGGCCTCACTGAGACAGATGCCTGTTGTCAGAGCCATGGCCTCAAGCTCAATGCCAAAAAGTGCATTGTCTTCCCTTTTGGTAAAACTCTGTACACATGAACTACCACATAGGCAGCAGTCTACTTAATGCCAAATGTGTGATAAGAGACCTTGGGACCCAGGTGGACAGTAGTCTCTCCTTTGATAATCACATCACCACAGTAGTCAGGAAATCCTTCTACCTGGCATGCCTAATCACAAAAGGGTTCTCATCTAGGAAAAAAGAGGTCATTGTTCCCCTCTACTCCACACTCATCATACCCATTATAGAGTACAACCCCCCTTTTGGAATGTACCTCACAAGACATCTGCAGCAGCTGGAAAGGCCACAGAAGAACCTGACAAATAAGATTACTGCCCTCAAACAGATGCCCTACACTGATCATCTCAAAAAACTCCAACTTTACTCCGTAGCATATCGCCTTATCTGAGGTGATCTCTGCCTAACATATAAAGCTATGTCAAACCCAGAGCTGTTGGGCATGCTACACCTAAAGAAATCCCAATCCCTTTGAGCTACATGCTCTATAGACCTAAACCTTGTCACCACAATAAACAGGACATGCTGGAGGGATAGATTCCTGTCCCAGAGACTTCCCATACTCTGGAACAAGCTACACATCTATGTCAAGCAAAGTTCCTCATTAGCACTCTTCAAGAAAAATCTTGATGAGTGGATGGGAAATAGGAAATACACCCTGGGGATCACTTCTGTGGCTCTGCTTGACAGGAGCACAGTAAAATCACTTTCTTGGGTGGTGTAAGCCAGGGAACCTTGTTGGCTAGGCTTACTTAGGCCCTTGGGAAGATAGCCTAGTACCTACCTATGAACCTATGAACCTAAGATACAGTAACAGGGCTGATGTAAGTAGGTTACTATCTAGGACATTATAGATGAAATTTGTGAAGGAGACTAGGGCAGTAATGGTACTGTGGGATGGTCGAAAACCATGTTGTGAAGGCGATAGTAGGTTGTTGCTGGTTAGATATTCAACAAGTTGTTTGTGGATGCATTTTTCCATTATTTTAGATAGAGGAGACCATTTGGAAATGGGTGAAAATTAGATAGGTCATGAGAGTTTCCACCTTTATGAAGTGTGGTGATTATTGATTTTTTTCCAGAGCTGGGGGACTGTGTGTTCTGCAAGTGACCATTTTATAAGGATACTTACTTGGAAACCTATTGCCTTAGCACTAATTTTGAGGTATTCTGGGGGAGATTATCAGCTGATAAGGATCCTCATTTGAATTTGCCAAGTAATGTTTGTATTTGAGAGGTTGCTACAGGTTGGAAGTTAAAGGATGGTATTGAGCTGAAATTGCCTTGAGGTATGGTGGATGGGTTAATGGGGGTTGGGGTATTGCATGAGTTTACTAATGTAAGGATAATATCAATAAAGTTTTTATTAAATATTTCAGTGATTTCAACTGAGCTTTTGTCTGAAAATGGAGATAGGTTTTGGGTGCTGCCAGGATTTAGTAATGAGTTGAGAGATTCCCAGAAAAGTCTGGGATTATTACTGTGGGTGCTTATTTGTTGAGAGAAGTAAGTCTTTTTGTCCTGATTAATGACCTGTTTTTCTTTGTTTCTAAGTATTTTGAAGGCGGTTTCATTGGGTGGGGTCTTATCTTGTCTCCATGTGTGCCATGCTCTGTCTCTATTAATCAGTCGTTGTTTGGTTGACTTAGATAACCAAGGAGCATGGTTATGTTTAACTCTCTTTTTTCTTATGGGGGGGGGGGGGCTATGGAGTTAAGGGTGTCTAGGAAGACAGAACTGAAATAATGTACTGTTTCATCTAAGGGAAGATGTTTCAATGGGTTCCAGTTTAGTGTTTATAATAGGTTACAAAAGTGAGAATGGCTAAATTGGCTAGATTTCTGGTATATTTGTATGAATGAATGCTTGGGGTGGAGGTTGATAGTCTGTGTATCAGGGCTGGTAAGTGGTCACTTAGGGTGTTTGAAGCATGTTGGGATTGGAGTAGTATTGTGGGTGTGATACTAATATCCAGTCTAGGATGGATTCAGGGTAATTGTTTGTTGTGTGTATTGAGGTTTGTATAAGTTGTGTAAATTTGAACAGATTGATGGAGTTTGTAGAATTGTTTGGCGCTAGTTTAAGCCAATTTATATTAGTGTCACAGAGGAAGACCTTGATAGGAAGTCTTCCAGTGTTGGGATATTGGGACCTGGAGGAATATAGATGGTGGCAATAGATATTTGTTTATGGTTGTTGAAAAATTGTGATGCTGATAGAATTTTCATATTATTGAAGGTGGGAACTATTTTTGGGGTGGGGTACTATGTTTAAGTGGTTAAGGTATATTAATGCTTGGTCTCCCCCTTTCTTATGAAGTCTATCTTTTCGTAATATTTGATATCCAGGGGGAAGTATTTCTGAGTCTGATATCTGGGATTTGAGCCATGTTTCTGTTAGAGCAACTATATCAGGTGTATACTGTGTAAGCCCTGCATGTAATAGAGTAACTATTTTGGGATGAGTTATGGTGTCTGTATACTGTAGTGTATGTTGGGGTTAGTTGATGTAGCGTGGTGTTTTCAGAAGTGAAGTGGTAGAGAGTAAGTAGGTTAAAGAAGGTTAAGGATGTTACTAATAGTATAGTTAGAGTGTGCATGATGTGAGATATAGGAAGGTTTTAGTTGTTTTGGGTATGGGATGTGATGAACTCAGGGATTTAGAGCCTACGAGGAGGTTGGAAGGGGTGGCCTGTGATGTATAAAGCTAGAGATAGTGGGGGTGGTAGGGAATTGGGGGCAGGGTAGGGGAGTGGAGTGAGTGGAGTGAATGGAGCGAGCTTGCCCCTGCAGGGCTGAGAGTGAAAAAAACATCAGTGGAGGACTAAGGAAAGGTATGTGGAATCAAGCATTTGACTTTATTGAGTGGGGTTATCAATGATACACTTATGGGGTGACTGTGCACTAAACCTAATTAATAGGGTTGGGTAGATATTTTAATAAGTTTGCAGCAATTATTTAACTGGGATAAATATGTTACTGTAAAATATTAGTAGGCTGAAATATAGGCGGGCAGCGTCATTTAGTGCTGACTATGAGGAATTTACTTTAACCAGATAGTGACAGGAGCTTAGGTTGGGGTCACTTTTAGGAGCCCTAACTGTCATGCACACCGTACAATTAGAGAAAAAATAAATGCTCTAATCTCTGATTATGTATACAACTACAGTATTCACCTATATGAAAATGTTTAAATAGTAGCCTTGTTGTTCATTTTCCTTTAGTGTGAGACCTGTCCCGCAACTAGCGAGTGGTCGAAATCTATTTCTGTTTATGTCCAGGAAGTGGGGGGGGGGGATCTTCAAGGAGAAAATGTCCTGTAATTTCCTAGAAAAGACAAAACAACCCAATAAGGTTATGAGCAGGGAAGAGGTAATACAATAAGAGGTCCAGAGAATACATAAGACAGATAAACAGTACAAGGAATTGGTATTCAAGCAGAAATAATACTTAACAGAATGAAGTCATATTTTAAGGTATATATAGATTCAGACTGCACCGTGCCAATACAATTCAGTAAGCATTAATCTTGGTTACAGAAGCAATGCATATGGTAGCAATACCCAGTTTAAATAATAAAAAGACCACTGATGCCGTTGCTGTTCCTATGAAGCCCTTGTACTGGCTTTGGACTCAAAAAGTTCATCTGTCTTAGTAGACACAGTATTAGCAGAAAAGCAAACCAATAACTCAATTCTATACAATGTTATCAAAATGCATGTAAAACATGTGAGTTTTGAACTAACTCCACGTCTATATTAACAGAATTATTAGGTTGCAGCAAGCCACAATAACATTAAAAAAGCACATTTAGCATAGCATTGCAATTGTTATTCAAATGCAGTTTGTGAGGGTAGGTACGCTTATAGTGAAAGTGCAGTCTAAAAAAGCTAGGTAACAAGTTAAGGAACGACAACATAAAATCACAGATTCAGTAAAGTAGAATATGTTTTAGTAAGCTGCAGTTTTTTAAACTCTGGACAATGTCAGCTCTAGTGTGTAATTATACTCTATGCAGTATGCTTATGAATAAAATCTTAAAACATGCCAAGTTATACAAGTTTAACATTATTACTTCCATAAGCAGCCTGAGCAAGAGAACTGCATATATCAATCGTCATAAAAATGAGCAGCTTGTTTAAATACACAGTAATGAGATATAATGCTTTGAGTGGTACAGTTGTAGGCCACAGACACATGTAACTACATCTAAGGTATAGATAACACTGATACAGACATTATCAGGATTTTCACAAAGTAGTACAAAAACATTTGAAAAGAAAATACAGTATTCAACTTACTATTGGTGTGCACAACAAGCAAAGGGGCTGTGGAGTAAGTGGCTTGAGCTTGTTGCACAAACACATGCAGCACAACAGCAGCACCCCCAACATTCCTTTTTTCTAAATGTGATGGTGAGTGCATTCCAGTAAGTTTTGCAGTTAATGGCAAAGAGCTATTGTGAAGATTGGGTAGAGATGGGTGAAGGCTGCCAGCCTAGCCAAATAGAATTTGATACATAATTCTGGCATTTGTAAATATAAATGTAAAATACAGCCTTGTGTCTTAAATGTAAAGAAATGCTGTTTCAACAATGTGGCAACATTGCCATCTGCTGTAAGGAAAACTAAGTCAAGCATTTCAAATCTTTCTTTTGAAATTAAAATGATTTCATCACTGCCTTTGATGTTTTACAATTTGGCTCTGGTCCGGCTAGATGAAGGCTTCCTGCCTATTGTTTTAAGGCTACAGTTAATGACCAGAATTTACACGTGGAATGTCCTTTATTGCTCTAAGTGTAAAATAATGTAAATGCAGTTTCTGTGTGGCCTGGGAACCAGGAAGGTGTAAAAGATGATGTAATGTTTAGCAGAACTGCAGTTTCAATTTAAACAGTGAGAACCAGAGATTATTAAGCATTTTTGTCTTGATATCCAACCTACAGCATTGCCTGTCTTACGTAAGTTATCTTAGAAGTGCGTTCCCTTGTAGAAATAGCTAGGACTA
Source organism: Protopterus annectens (assembly GCF_019279795.1). NCBI lineage: Eukaryota > Metazoa > Chordata > Ceratodontiformes > Protopteridae > Protopterus > Protopterus annectens. The sequence continues at coordinate 828,975,947 of NC_056745.1, read as the reverse complement.
TGAAGATTAGACTAAGTGTTTTTCTGTTATGTCAGAACTGTACTAGTGAATTATTTTAAGTTTCTGTGTGATCTCTGAACTCTTGAATTTGGTGTAGTAGTATTGTCTTGTGTTTTTAGTATTTATTATTAAATATTTTTAAACCCTTTTCAACTGTGGCTGGTTTGTGTAGAGATAAGTTAAGCTCTAGAGTACATTGCATATTTATAGAGTTTATTGTACAGAGCCACTCTAATAAGCCTTAAGACTGTTTAGTCACATTACCAATTGGATAATAATATTGCACAGTAATAATTGGACACTCTTTTGGGTAACTGATAATTATTAGCTGGTGGTGGTAGGAATTACTACTGTATAGTCTGGGTAAAGGGGCACAGCTGGAGAATCTGTGTCAGCCTTTCCCAGGAGTGTCTGTGAAGTTGTATAAATACTTATCTCAAAGTGTGTGTGTGTGTGTGTGTGTGTGTGTGTGTGTGTGTGTGTGTGTGTGTGTGTGTGTCAGTTACTTGGGCAGGGACATGAAGCACTGGTTGGACAGAGAGGGTACTGGAGGTTAGCTTACCAGCTAGGCTGAGATCTGGACCCTATAGCTGTGCCAGTGGGGAGTCTTATTGGGGACCTGGGGAGTAAGGGAGTGACCAGCCCTGGACTGACAGTGATCTCTGTGTGCTCGTAAGAGAAATTGCACTTTACTGTGTGTATTTGTTATCCTTTCCTCTTATATGAGACTTCCTCTCTGGTGTTACTGGTGAGGATCGAGGATCCTTGATTGCTGGGCCAGGGCATGGACGTCACAGCTATACCAACTCTACAGGATTACTTTATTGCTACCTTGATGGCTCTACCATCTTGGATTGGTTAACTAGCATCTAATTCAGCTGATTATTCTTTTACTAGAATGTTCTGCTGTTTACCTTTGATGAGACCTGGTGGAATAGACTCGGTACTTTGGGTAATTGTGTGGCTGTGCTAGAGAATTGCAACCTAGTATAATTGAATGGTACTCATTACTTGCTAGTGCAAGTCCTACAGGTCCTAGAGAGAGACTTAGTGAGTGAGAGAGAGAGAGAGAGAGAGAGAGAGAGAGAGAGACAGAGTTGGAGGCATTTTGTATTTAATGTCTATTTTTTGCTCATGTTTTAAATCAAGTACGAGTTTCTTATGAGTGTAGCAATTCTGTTCCAGTTAGTCAAACTAAATGATGGGATGGACATTGTATGCTCTGAAGTTATACGGCATAAGAGAAGGTGCTTCAAATCAGCAAATGCTTTAAGGTCCTTATGTTACTACATTTCAGTTCTTGTGGGCAAAGACATGTCAGTTTTGGGTTAAAAATAAAAAGAGTTAATACAGTGAACTCTGTCAGAGG
>NC_056745.1:828779578-828972078 GCF_019279795.1 Protopterus annectens | reverse complement strand
ATACTTTATCGAAAGCGCTTTTCACCGAAAAAGCGCTTGCGGTAAAGTATGTTTAAAAAGAAAAATACAACATTAAACCTACTTCTATGCAGGGGTGCTTGCCCCCCTGCACCCCCCATGTGACGGGGGGACTTTAATATTCTCACTCCGAGGTCGCACTACAATGGGGAAAAGGGAATTTTCTCTTATCTGCATGACCGGCACAGCGAGCATACTTCTCTGAAAGTACTTCTTCGGTGAACAGCACATTCGATGAAGTATTCTCGGTGACTTTTGCTTCAGTAGAAAGTGCATTCGAGGATCTGTACAGATGCACGGATTCCATATATGTATATATATATATATATATATATATATATATATATATATATATATATATATATATATATATAAAATGGGGAGTATTATCTCTCATGTTACAGAAGACTTGTCCCCCCAAAAAAATGATTTTAGAACAGATGTGCTAGTCTGGATAAAATATACAGCAGTTGAGGATTTGGTCCCTCAAGAATCTGAGAGTGAAGGTAAGATCAACACGCTGATGAGATTAGATGGCTGAAACTCATAAAGAGCAGTTTTTCTTTCTTAGGAATTCAGAATGCTCATAATCAGTTTTCATATCCATGGAAAATAAGGCATCTTGCAAATTAGGATTAGTTCCTACATCCCCTACTTTCTTGGAAACCATTATTGCTGTGGCTTCTTTCTGAGTCATAATGTACTTTTCTTTGGCACTGTCCCATGATTATATTCCAGCTGTGGATGCTGAAGATTGTTCTTAGTGAAGCTGCACATCTATGGTGAGTTGCAGTGAGTTATACCACAGCAACAAAACCTGCACTAACAACCCTGAGCTCTAGGATTTTATTTCTCATAATTTTAGAATTATAATGCTGTGTGATCCATTTACTTTTGTCGCTTAAATAAAAAAATGTTTTAGTGTACTTTTTTGCAGTGGAATTAAGGTAGAAAATTTTACTAGCAGCTTTGAAATTGGTCTTTGTTGTCTCTGTTAATACTTCAAGAATCAAAACGTCAAAATTATATTGATATATTTCATTTTAGTTAGCTAATTAAAAACAAGCAAGAAGTAGGCATTAAATGTTGCCTCTATGGATGTAGCAAGATTTATTAGATTACCTAGATTTAAATGGCATTATATAGATTTCCTTTTTGTTGCCTTCGAGATATGAACTTTGATCCAGCAATAATTAAAAATGGTTATTAGACTGTGAAATTATGGTATATTTCTTATTGATTATGTCAGCAAAATGAACAATGAATGCCTTTATTTATAATTTTACCTTTATTTTTGAGTATCTCTGATTTATAACTGTATTATCAATGAGATAATTCTAGTTTCGCTTTTCTGTATTTCCCTCATTTGTTTGCATATTATCTTAAGACCATTTATTTGCAATTTGTTTAAGAAAAAATTGTTTAAAATGCATTTAACAAAATTAATTATAACAACTCGTAATACAACACTGATTACCCAAAGAGTATCTGAACACATGTATGGAATGTAAGTTAGTCATTCAGTTCTAGTCTGAAAAATGAATGCACACAATTGTATTAAATATTTAGCTTTCTGACGAGATGTATACGATATTATATGATGTGATCCGAAACCCAAAGTGATGTTATACAGATTTGCACTAAATCAGAAGATCTACCTACACCACTATAAATTAATACAACCAAAACTTTTTTTTCTATCATTTGGAAAGAAAGAAAATAAGTTATTTGAGGAATGGTACATTATATATAGGCATAGTAAATTATACTTACTAAAGGAAAATGCCTCAATAGAATTACCAACAATTTTTATACTGTCCCATGATTATTAAAGAATGGATTGTCAGATGCATTGCATTCATGAGGGAGACTTTGGGCTTCTAGTAACATCCTTGTTTTTTAAACTGAGCTTGTGACATTTTAGATTCTAGTACTACTTGCAGCCAGTATATTGTTCCTAATATATAATGAAGAGCACAACGCATTCATTTGATGTCTTTTTATATCAGTTAAGACAACTGCCCTTGAGATATGCATGTAGAATGTAAGGCACTCCACATAACACTAGACTGCAAACCTTCATCATGCAGTGTCTTGCTATAGCCTTTGTAACAACAGTTCTTCTCTAGTGGAATTATCTTTCTTTATCCTATCACATCTGATACATAAGCGTAAAATGTAATGAGCTACTCTTCAATTACCCTGTCCTGTGTAAAGCTTCTTTGCATCACTTGGTTGTTTTAAACTCCTAGCACTAGTAATTTCGTTCACAAAATGCATCTCCTTTACTCATTAAATAAAAACATAGGAATTAATATCAGACCGTACCAGCTAGGGACATTACTTTCTATGACCTAGGGGATAGGGCTGCCAGTTGGGTCAACTTGTTTTTAAAAACTATGGTGTTATCCCGAGATTTGCTAGAGGTGCAATTCATGCCAGTGGCACTTTCAGATCACTCACTAACGTATATGAACGTAGGTATTAAGGATGATATAAGGCCTGGTCTACAGGCTTCACATAACAGTGAAGATATGAAGTATCAAGCATTCTTTTTACCTTATCTTGCCAGCTTAAGAGACAGAATTCTCTTAAAGCCAGCTGCTGGTTGTTTGAGATTGTGGTACTGATACTTTAACCTTTCCCTGCTTTTGTATGATCTTGGAGTTAGTGTATATAATTAGTAAGTGGTATGGGGGATGCGAGGGGCATTCCCCATGCAAAAACAACATTTTTTTTATTTATTTTTCTGGTTCAGTCTTTTTAGATTACTCTTTTTTTTTTGCTCACTGGTGTGAGTGCTTACTGTTTCATTAGATAATCAAAGACTGTGCTTATGTGGAAGTTTGATCCTTTATGGGTAAAAAACTCACAACAGATGCACATTATTTGGGATTGGATAGACAGGTAGGTTTTGGTAGAATGGCTTTGAGACTAGCATTTCACCATGGGAAAAGTGGATTCTCTTTAAGAAGGCCCTGTGGGTATTTTGTCAGAATGTCCAAGGGTCCATATTTAGTTGGAAGATCAGCAAAGCTGAGATGGGGAGAGGAAGTACAATGGTTAAAAGCTTATATGAGCAAGCATGATGTTGAAGTCTGACTCTTTCGGCACTAATTAGAATGATGAAAGAGAGAAGTAATACTACTTAGCTTTAAAAAGTTCAGGGCAAGTGGGAAAGAGACAGATACTTTTTTAGGTAAAAGGATTGACATCCCCTAAGGTACTTGCTAGACAGTGTCAATTTTAGGTCAAAGGATTGACATCCCCTAAGGTACTTGCTAGACAGTGTCAAGAGTGCAGTAAGGATATAATGGTGTATAAATTGTATGATGAGGAAGGAAGGACCATTAATAGCCCTCAGGGTAACAAAAGGAATATGATAACAGACATTGTCCCCCTGCAATAGTCTCATACTTGGATTATTTGAAATCATTGTCTCAAATCCAGATTAAGGCACTTGCCCCAAGTGATACAGCAAAGGTGAATGAAGAGATCTTACTGGCAGATATTCAAGGAGCCAGCTGAGAGCTTAAAGCAAGTAAGGGACTGGGCCTGGATAGCTTTACTCCTGATTTCTACAAGAAATATGGGGATATTTTGTTAAGTCCTCTTAAGGACTATTATGTATTTTCAGAAAGGATGGGACAATTCTTATTTGATTCAGTTAAGGCTAAAGTATATATTTTTTAACCTAAAGTGGACAAAGACAGATTTCATGCAGCTATCAGCCAATTTAATTATTACAGGTGGAGAACAAGATATATGCTAAGATCTTGGCCAAGAGATTAGATATATTACCAAAGCTTATTCCAGATAATCACCAGAGAAATATAAATGGCAGAGCAGCAGTCCGGATCTTTTGAGACTGTGGCTAAATACTCAAACACAGGAGCAACATTTTGGCAATGCCATTTATGCATTGTTGATTGATTTTTAAAAGGCATGGATTTTTAAAAGGCATTCAATAGTACAGATTTGAATTTTATCTGAGTACTATTAGAGAGGGTTGGTTGCCTGTAATCATGTATTAAAAGGTGCCAGTTGCTATATTCTGGGGCTACAGCATACATTCGTACAAACAGTGCTCTTTATCTGCTGATAAAGTTAAAACTGGGTATGAGACAGAGGGTCTTGACATGAAAGGGATGTCATCATAGTTCCAGATTCCAGTCCCATACTAACCTCTGATGACAGTGTGTTGTGGTTATCTAACTCTAGGAATGGTCTGCAGAGGGTTTTGCTGTCCTTTAATGATTTTGCAAAGAGGAGCTAATCTGACAACATGGTTTCAGGTGAAATTCCATATCACCATAATTGCAAGTGTTGTTAAACTAGACAAACTGTCCCACAAGGTTTGGAAGCCTGTGGGACTAAAAATGTGGTACAAGGAGTATTTTAGATATGAGGGTAGACAACATGTGGGGGACATGAATATCCTGCCTTCTTCTAAGATATGGGTTAATCCATGTATTTGGACTGATCAGAATGTTGGACTTTGGCAGAACACTCTCAGTGGTGAGAGGACAAACATTTGTCATGGGTGCGATCAGCGACAGTGGCTTCTCTTTATCTCTTGTGTTGAATGTTGTGGATGGTGATAGGGTCCTGCCAGAAATTAAGCAGTGGCAAGTTTTACAGTTAAGTGCCTGAATTTCTCAGCTAAGTATCTATAAGTCAACAGAAGCCCTATGGTTGGAGCCAGTAAATAAAGCCTCCAAGGAGTTATACCAGGGTCAAGCTTCTAAGGCAAGGTTGTTTCTTTCTTTCTTTTTTTTTTTTTTTTTTTTTTTTTACTAACACTTTAATGCCCTGTTGTTAGAGACAGTAAGATTGGTGCATAATAAATGACAGGTGTTCATAGGTTCATAGGTTGTTACTAGGCTAATGACCACTAGAGGGCCCTTACAAGCATCTCAGCACACCAAAAACATTTGGGTTCCAATATACTGCATTGCTATACTGATTATCAAGAATAGGCTATTGTAACATAGTCATTTATACACTGTGGCCTTTCTCTTCTGATGAGATTTACATACTTTAAATGATTTCACCTTTGGCAATATCCCCAGTCCTGTTTTTTTTAAGTCAATGTTTGGGAAAAGAAATGGGATGTGTTGGAAATGTGGGAGTTTTGATGCAAACTATTTACATAGGATCTGGTACTACAAAAAGTTGAGAACATTTTGGCTTAAAATTATTAACATTATATGTTGGGCACTTAGGATTCCCTTGCTCTTTCATGTGGATATACATTTTTGGTTGTTAGCTATTCCCGAACAGAAATATAGTTTATCATTTACCACTTGGTTCTTGGTGCTGGGTTAGAATGGTGATTGTCTCAGTCTTTAAAATTTATGAGACATAGTTCTTAACATTCAGTTGGCACTAAACATGTTGTACCACACTCTCTGTATGTTTGAACTCATACACCCAAATGAGCTAAGTAAAATGTACATGAGAGGAAGGAAAAATGCATGCCAGTCAATCATACAATGTAGATCAGGATCTAACAGGACAGGATTCTTGTCCCTTTATTGCTACAGATGATGGGGAAAGAGAATATAGAACATTAAATGTGTTGGCAAAATCCTGAACACATTTTAATTTTTCATGAAGGTCTGTATTTATTTATTTACTTACTTAGTTGTTTATTTTTGTACATTCACCCTTATTTTAGCAATCCAGCAGCCCAGACTGCAAAGTAACAATACAACAAACAACCCAACAGATGTTAAATATTCTGCAATTATTTGCCTAGTGACAGGACTACATAATTTCTGACCAGTTTTCAAATGCACAGTACATGGTCACACAGGGATCTTAACATGCGAAAGTGGAATAAATTCTTATGTATATATTTCTTCTTTTTTAATACGTTGTAAGTTTTGGGGATTTACAGCTTATTTCTTAAAGTGCTTCATTTATTTTCTTTAATTAATGTGTGCTGTGAAATTTTGCTTTATATCATATATTAATGTCATCTGTTAGCCTCTTCGTTGTACTGTTATTTTGCAGTTCTGGCTGTTGGATTGTTAAAAAAAGACAAATTTATACAAACAAACAAATAAATAAATACATAAAATTAGTTCAGGACTTTGCCAGCACAACTAGTGTTCTTTATCCTCACAATACATCATCTGTAGCAATAAAGGGAACATGAATCCTGTCCTGTTAGATCCAGGTAAACAAGATATGATTGATTTGGGTGCATTTGTTCCTTTTTCTCATGCAGTGGTACATTTTATGCAGCTCATTTGTGTATGTGAGTTCAAACTTTTAGAAAGTGCAGCATAACACATTTAGTGCCAAGTAGACGTTATGAACAGTGTCTCTTAAATTTTATATATTGAAGGCAGGAAATAAAGAGGAGCTAACCTGAAAATGTGTTACTATGACTGTATACAATAATTTTCTGCAGTGGCAGTTATTGTAATCAGAGCTTCTCCCAGTGGCTGATATCTTAAGTTTGGCTACAAACATTGCAGTATCTGCCCACACAATCCAGCTTATAAGGTACATGAATAAAAGTTAATACACTGACCTTTATATCTTGTGACATGTCACAAATGGCAATATCGCTTTGGGCACCCACAGTAAGACAAACTACATCTTTTTTTTTACTCAATTTTTATTTTCAAACAAATATGTTAATCACAAGCATTATATTCCAAATTCAAATTAATAACTATGTACAGTATTTACATTCGCCCTGACATAAGTTAAAAAAAGAAAACAAAGCAATATATTCATGAAGCATAGATAATTAATCCAATTATATGATCATTAGAGGGAGACTGAGTTCATTTGTAGAATATCAATCAATGATATTACTTTTCTCCATGGATTATTAACTAATGGCTTAGGATAAATCCTGAGTTTTTTGGTTTTAATTTCCATCAATGCTGTTTTCTTCAACAAAGATAAAAAATCCTCCATAGTAGGTGCTGTATTTGATTTCCACTTCCTGGTTATACATTTCCTGGCGACTGCTAGCATTGTCCATAGTAAATATAAATGTGTTCTATTCAAGTAAATACTTTCATTAACATTCAATAAAATGAAAGTGTTAGATAAATCAAAGGAGTCTGTAAATAGAGTCTCCAGGAAATTATTGATATAATTCCAGTAAGCTTTAATAGCAATATAGTCATAAAAAATATGAGACCAGTCATGTCTTAACTTCTGCTGACATCTCCACCATGATACCTCTCTGGATGAGCTAATTTTTGCAATTTTAGCAGGCTCTGTGTAGAAATTTCTAATTGAATATTCTTCAGTACTATGAATTGGAAGTTAGCTTAACAGAGAGTACAATAGTTTGTTTTCTGATGATAAATACAGAGATTGTCCTTTAGTTATATGTTGCCAATAAGTTAATTTGGGTGTCATTGTATAGTTTATTAATTCACTATATAAAAGGGAAATAACATTCTTCATATTATGGTTATTGTATATAATTCCAAATAGCCAGTTTATGAATTTTGTCATGTTCTTATAAGAGGAGTTGTTAATTATTCTACATAGATCTTTAGTATATGTTAAAACACTCTGTAACAAAAGCCAATCTTGAGATATCATCTCATAATGTGTTTTTATATATTGAATATCCAAGATCTTTTGATCTCTTATACACTGTTTCCAACAAATAAAGTTTTTGTGTTCCCAAGTAGTAAATGCATTTCTATGTACTCTATCACAAAAGTCCTTTGTAATAATAAATGGAATTAAAAGATCAAACCAAAGTTTTAAAGGGATAGTTAATTAAATTCAGTTTGGTTGGTTTTGCAATATTATATTGCATGTTTATACATAATAAATACCATAACTTGTTAGATTTATCCATTACCAGGAGATTTTTGATAAGGTATTCTCATTTGTTAATATAATAGAATGTAGCATTTCCAATTAGAGGAGTAGTTGGGGTTTATCCAATCAAGAATAGTTTTAAATATAGAAGCCTTTATATAGGTTTCAATACCAGGAAAGTTAAGGCCTCCTTGTTCCCATGGTCTAATATGGTGTGTGAAAGCAATTCTGTTTCTTTTAGGGGACCATAGAAACTTTAGCAAAAGTGTGTTTATTTATTTAAGAAAATGCCTCTCTGGAATCAGTGGGATAGCTTGGACTACATACGGGACTTTAGGAAATAAGACCATCTTTATCAGCTGTACCCTATTTTCAAAGCTCAAAAATATTTTATTCCACTTATTGACAGACATTTTTATTATAGTAATGATACTATTTTAGTTTGCAATTATTGCCTCTTCTGTATTTTTGCACAAGATAATTCCTATGTAATTCAGGGTGAAAACTTATTTCCTAATAATATGATGCATATTTACTTGTATTTCTTTCTTTTTATTCAAAAGCAGAAATTCTGATTTTGATTTATTGAAATGTAGACCCGAGATCATATAGAATTTTTCAATTAGTAAATCTAATTCTTTTAAGACCTTTTTTGTTAGGTAATGTAAGAAGCACATCATTGGCAAGCATTATTTTAGAATTATATTGGTCACATATATCTATACCTTTTATATTTGAATTGTTTCATACTAAAACAGCAAGTATTTCTATAGCCAATACAAACAAAACAGGTGACATGGGGCATCCCTGGTTGGTGCCTTTGGTCAGATGGATAGATTCTGAGGTGAAAGGTCCTAATTTAACACAACCTAAATTGTTTTTATAAACATTCCTTAAAAGTGTAATAAAGGGAGGAGGAAAGTGGAATATATCTAAGACTTTAAAAAAAGAATCCCAATTTAAAGAGTCAAAGGCCTTCTCTATGTCTAATACGATTATCAGTGATTCCTGATTTTCCCGATTTAAGAATTCAATAAGGGTTAGAATCCTTTTAATATTGTCATGTGTGTGTCTATTATATATAAATCCAGTTTGGTCATTATTAATGATTTTGTATAAGGGAATTTTTATCCTGTTAACTAGGATGGACATATATATCTGCTAATCATTATTTAGTAAGGATATTGGTCTATAGGAGCTACAATAATGAAATTATTTGTTTTCTTTCAAAATAGGAGTAATTAGAGAATATCTCCAAGAGGGAGGGATTATTCCTTGTGATTGGACTTAAAGTAGTGTTTTTTGGAGTAAAGTAGTTGTGGATATAGGAAAGAGTTGATATATTTCTATAATGAAGTCATCTATTCCTGGGGCTTTATTAGGTTTACTTTCTTTTATCCTATCTGTGACGTCTTTATATGTGATTGGTCTTTGAAGAGCTAACTTTAATTCCTCAGGAAATTTTATTTTAGTAGAGATTGCTTCAAAATTGAACTGATCAATTGAGAAACTTTCTTTTTTATAATGTTCTGTATAATGCTGTTTAAATGTGTCAAGAATATCACCTATATCTGAAATGTTTTCTTTTTCCCCTCATGTAGGATGTTAATATTATTAGCATTAGCATTTTAATCTTCATAGATAACTTATTCAGGTGCTTAGGTGAGCTATAATAAGAGTTTCGCTATAGTCTTTCTAATGCTAAATTGGTCTTGTGGGTTAGAATTCCATGTTTTTGTTTAAATCTTCTATTTTCCTTTTATTATCAGAAGAGTTTGAAATCTTATTAGATTTAAGTAATAAAAGTTGAGACTGTAGTTCTTGCAGTTCTGATTCCCATTCTTTAATTTTGTTTTTAAACCAGGCAATAGTTCTACCATATATTTAAGCTTTTAGTGAGTCCCAAGTCATGACTATATTAACCTCTGAAGTATAATTAGTCTCCAGAAAGAATTGAAGTTCTGATAGTAACTAAAGTTTAAATTATTTGTTTTTTGTAATATAAGATGGGATTCTAGATGTGATGATTATTGATTTTAACTCAATTTGGAACTTCAAAGCAAGATAATTATGATCAGATAATGAACATGGAATTATTGAAAAAGTGGAGATTTTCAAGCATAGGCATTGAGAAACATATATGTTATCTATTCTGGGTTGAGTGGCAAATCTATAGCCTTGATGAGAATATAGTAATGAATTAGCATCTCTTAAATTATATGTGTCCAATAAATTAAGTGGCTCTGTCCATTTTTTAGAAGTTTTGCAGTGGCAGATAGGGAAAGAGGCCTCTTGCTGGTAGTTTCCAATGTATCAAGTATACAATTAAAATCTCCTCCTATTATTAAATTACCTTTATAATTATTAGTTATAAAGTCTAAATGTTTCTTGCAGTACTTACTCCCATACTACAAACACCAACGGGTAGCAACAAACCGAGAAAAACACCCTGGTCTGAAGAAGTTCGGGTAAAACCCGAACGGAAAGCTCTTAACGTACTTGTGTACTCTTTTTTGTTTTAACATTGTTTTAACACTGGGAAGAGACTCCAAGACCGTCAAATGAAGACAATAATTCGATAAAAAGGCAATTCCTTTATTCGACTGTTAGATGATAAAATCCAAAGGTTAACAAAGTGAGAAACAGCAGTATAAGACAAGCGCTTTCGCTTGGGTAATACCAAGCTTTATCAAGTCAAAAACAGTTTCTTTCAAAAGAAGCTACTGTTTAAATAAAAGTCTTAGTTGATCACATGCTTAATTACAGCTGGGTCTCATTAAAGAAATTAGAGGTGTCATGAGCAAATAAATAAGCAACTCAATCAAGTGAGCATAAAAAATGTTTGAAATCCACACTGCTTGTGACATGATGCGTAACTAATGTACCATGTTGGTACCTTTATAAAATTACATACATGAATTATTCAATAAAAAGAAAATAAAATAAAAAGCAGTGTTGAAAATGTAAGTAAAAGTAGGAATAAAAATAAAAATAAAAATAGGGATTGTATACAAACCAAATGGATTTAAAATCAGCAATATAGAATAGGCTAAAATGTGTATATTACATTCTTGTTGATCATGTAGGAATGATAGCATAATACAAATAAATGGCACGCAATTGATAGGTTGTAAGATGTATATAAAATGTGTGTAAAGTGAGGTATGAGGTGGTAATGTTGTAGAAAAACATGTTACAGCCTGGCTCTTCTGAGCTTCAACACTGAGCCTATGCTAAGTGTACCATTTAGCCCCGGAGGCCTACCTGCATCTAACCTGAGCTGCCAAATCAGCTCCCTGTATTCCAGGGTAGATTCCCAATCACCTCCTCTAGTACTGGGGTTCACTTGCTCAAGAATCATGAAAGAGAGTTTGTAATTATGACATGTGAGTGAATGTTTGAAAAAGGCATTACTTTCCTTTTTCTTTTCAATGTCATAAATATGCTCGTACAACCTTTTCCTGAATTCTCTCTCTGTTTTACCTATGTAAAAGGCACCACAGGTAATGCAGAGCCCAATGTAGACCACTCCTTTAGTTGCACATGAAAAATGGCCAGGAGATCTGATGTGAATGTGTCTAGATTTTAGGTAAATGTGAGATTTGTTTATGATAAGAGGACACTGCTTGCAGGCACCACATTTAAAGGTGCCTTTGTTTTGTTGTAGGTTGTGACTAGTTGTTGTAAGTTTCTTCTCAAAGATTTCTTTGAGGTTTTGCCCCCTCTTCCTAACAAAATTGGGCTTGGCTGGAATAATGTTCCTGAAGTCATCATTACCGGCCAGCACAAACCAATATTTGGAAACAATGGTTTCAATTTGTTCGGAGTTGTCAGAAAAGGTGTAGATGAAGTTGCCATCCTTCTCTTTGTTTTGTTGTTGTGTGAGGTTGGGAATCTGCACTTGTGTGTCCAAACAGTGGAGGGTATAAAGTGTCTCTTTTGGTTAGAATTTCATCCGTTAGAGAATTGAGCAAGTTGACAGGGTAACCTCTTTCAATGAACATACGGTGTAGATTCTGGATCTCCTCTAAGAAGTCCGAAGGTCTGCTACACATTCTTGATGCTCTTATAAGTTGTCCCTTTATTATACCTTTCTTTTGATGAAGCGGGTGCTGACTCTCATAGTTTAGTAGAGAGTTGGAGAAAGTGGGTTTCCTGTAAACCTTGGAATATAATTCCAAAGATTGAGGGTCCCTGTGAATAGTGACGTCAAGATAGTGCAATTCTTCATGGCTAATATTGTGTGTGAAGGTCAAGAACTCCGTAGTGTTATTGATGTGTTGCAGGAAAGCCGATAACTGGTCCTCAGTGCCTTTCCAAATGAGGCAGATGTCATCAAGGTATCTGCAGTAAAAGGTGAGAAACTGTGCCCAAGTCGTGCCAAATATGTACTCTTGCTCCCATCTGTGTAGTACCACGTTGGCATAATTGGTAGCGCAAGAGGCACCCATCGCCACTCCTTTTAACTGCTTAAATAGTTCCCCATTGAAAAAATATAGTTGTTGTTTAAAACCATGTTCATCATGTCAAAGATTAAATTGATGAAGTTGTTGCCCAAGTTGGTTTCTTTGGTGAAAAAGGACCATTCTAACCCTGTCGAGTGGGGAATGCTTGAAAAAAGGTCTTTAATGTCAATGGTGACCAAAAGAGAGGAGGGGGGGCAGTTGGTAACAGGGAAAAGCTTTAAGAATTCCCATGAGTCTTTGCACACATGAGTAAGTGCATGAATGTGTTGTTTAGTAACATAGTCAATAAACTTGGCAATGGGTTCAGTCGCACCACCTGCACCCGAGACAATAGGTCTAAAAATCAACGGGTTGATACCCTTGTGTGTCTTTGGGATTCCAAAGATGACCGGAATAGTTGGTTTATTAACAATCAAAAAATTGTAAAGTTTTTCATTTATAAATCCCTGCAATAAGTTGTCATATAAGGAGGATTTGATTTTTGCAAGTGCGATATTGTATTCGTTCCGAGAAATGAAACAATACTGGGTATCATCATGTAAAACATGATGCATACTGGCTTCATAAGCGGACTCGTACATGAGAACCACACCACCACCTTTATCAGGTTTCATGATTCTGATGTGTTCTTCAAACAATTTGTTGATGTATTCAAAATGTTCAGTATTCAAGTTGGTTAGGTGCGGTCTCGGGGGGTTACCATACATGTTTCGCAAGTCCTGTTCAATTAGTTCCTCATACAATCTGAGAAGTGGATGCGTGGGGGGATTGAAAATGCTTTTCCTACACAATCCTGTAGGTTGCCAAATTTGTCCTTTAAAAAAGTGTTTGAGGTTAAGTCCTCTGATAAATAACTTGAGGTCAACTAATAACTGAGCCAAGTTTGCTCTGTTGGTGGGGACAAAATGAAATCCTTTGGTGAAAAGATTGAAAGCTGTGTCATTGACTACAAGGTCTGTGTAGTTGTAAATGGTGAAATCATTTCTCCTAAAGATAGTGCAGTTGGCATGTTCGGTTGCAGTGATATTGGTGCTAAGCGGGACAGCAGGGTACATAAATTCAATGCTGGGGCAGATTTGATCGGAGGAATTTGCAACATCTTGAGAAATATTCTCTAATATTGTTTGTTCGTCCACCTCCACCCTGTTCTCTGTGGTTTGGGATTCCCATGCCCCGGCCTCCCGGGTGTATGGGAAAATCCTGCTCACGTTGCCTTTTGTCTTTTCAGCCAAACGCCACTTCTACGTGGAGCATGGTGGGTGTCTGGCTGAAAAACATCATCTCCATCATTGCCAGGGTACTAGTTAATCTAGCAGTTTTAGAAAATTTGTTATGACAGGGATATGCTAAATCATTCCTATATTCATGTAAATCCCTCTCAAGCTTTCTTATTTTTCGATTCATAATTTTATTACAAAATGAATCAACATCATCAAACACCTTATCATATTCGTGTTTGACCGTGGAGAAGTGGTTGTCAGAAACAACCAACTGATGTAAAGCATTCAGTTCAGTGTTTAGCATGTTAGCTTTACTTTCATATTCTGCAATCATTAGCTTCATAATTTCAATCCCTGCCTTGTCAAATATGTCACACATTTGTCTGTATTGTGCAGTGCCATGTTTAACGTAATTTGGAAATTTAAAAAACCGTAAACCCTTCGGAATACGTTTAACATTAACACATTCATGCAAGTAGTCTATTTCCATTTGGTTGCTTCTCAACCCATACAATTTGTTTTTAAAGTCATCAAAATCCCCTTCAATTGAGGTAGAATTATTGGAACAAACAGTACCTTTTTGGAAATTGAAGGGTTTGTTAGCCCAGTCAGTGAAATTAAAATCCTTGGGTTTCTCCTTCCCTCGTTTTGAACGAGTAGAGTTGGTGGACTTGGTGCTGGAGGCGTTGTTGTGGGCATCCGCGTCTACATGCGTGGTATCCAAAATCGTTCTTTTGCCATGCAAGTCCAATGAGTGCGTTTTGTTGGCCTGAGTATCAGCCAAGGATGCAGAGTTGTTGGCATTAGTGTTGGCGTTTTGTTGTGCATGCAGCAGCCCTTTTAGTTCAGCTAGCATGTTTAGAACCTCGTTGAATTCGGTACGTGAAACCGGAAGTTGATTGCCTACGTCCTGAAGCAAATGCGGTGTAACCGCAGGATCGAACGTCTCCACTGCAGCGGTCATGGTGTAGAGCAAAGCCACGGAAAACCAAATGTAAGTCACACAAAACCAGGAAGAGACTCCAAGACCGTCAAATGAAGACAATAATTGATAAAAGGCAATTCCTTTATTCGACTGCTAGATGATAAAATCCAAAGGTTAACAAAATCAGTAACAGCAGTATAAGGCAAGCTACTTCGCCTGGGTAATACTAAGCTTTATCAAGTCAAAACAGTTTCTTTCAAAAGAAGCTACTGTTTAAATAAAAGTCTTAGTTGATCACATGCTTAATTACAGCTGGGTCTCATTAAAGAAATTAGAGGTGTCATGAGCAAATAAATAAGCAACTCAATCAAGTGAGCATAAAAAATGTTTGAAATCCACACTGCTTGTGACATGATGCGTAACTAATGTACCATGTTGGTACCTTTATAAAATTACATACATGAATTATTCAATAAAAAGAAAAATAAAAAAGCAGTGTTGAAAATGTAAGTAAAAGTAGGAATAAAAATAAAAATAAAAATAGGGATTGTATACAAACCAAATGGATTTAAAATCAGCAATATAGAATAGGCTAAAAATGTGTATATTACATTCTTGTTGATCATGTAGGAATGATAGCATAATACAAATAAATGGCACGCAATTGATAGGTTGTAAGATGTATATAAAATGTGTGTAAAGTGAGGTATGAGGTGGTAATGTTGTAGAAAAACATGTTACAGCCTGGCTCTTGTTTTAACACTGATTTAGTGAATAATGTGTTTATTTATTAAACGAGTGGAAGTCTACTACCCTTGGTCCGTTGGGTGTTGACAGTACTTACTCCCATGAAAAGGAATCAATACAAATTTACTAGTGTCCCTATTGTATTATTAAATTTCAGTATAATAAGAGCTATAAGACCTTCTTTGTCCACATATCTGTAAATAATTTCAGGATTGATAATGTTATTTTTCCATAGAATTGTTAGGCCTCTGGTCTTGGATTTATAAGAAGAACAAATTAAAGTCATGTATTCATTAGGATTCCATATATAATTGTCATTTAATTTAAAAAGAGTTTCTTGAAGGAAAACTATCTGAGCTTTATTTAGTTTTAAATACCTTATCAGGTTAGACCTTTTCTGTGGATTGTTTAAGCCATTATTGTTTATAGATAGTAGCGTTAAGTCCATATCAGTAAACTTCTAAAAATTAACTCCACTCTGTTTTTCTTTTCTAATGAAAAACTCCCCTCTAATAATAATAATAATATTATATCAATTTGTGCTGTTTTGTATAATATAGTTGGACAAGCTTCTTTTATCAATGAAAGCAAAGGAAATCTGAAGTCAGGCCTGGAAAAATGATAAGACAGTTTAAGTGTGATTATAGCTAATAAAGTGAATCTGAAATGAAATTTCTTCTGAACCAAGCATGGAATGACAATTATTCCTAGTCCGGCAGATAAACAGAGATCTACTGAACTATCCCTCATAATATGTCAACCATCTTTATCCAAGTTCCATAAAGGAAATTTATTTTAAGGAGACTGTTTACAATTGAGAATGGTTCTTGACTGTATGCCACACCAGAATATGCTGACCTTCTCATAAATTAATATATAGGTCAAAGATCGACTATTAGACTATGAGTATTATGAATACTTGGGAATTATCCTAGTGTATAATTTGAATGTGAAGAATTCTCAGTTTGTTGTTATATAGCTTTGAAATGATAATTACTTAATAAACAAATTATGTGTTGGCAGATTTACTAACGTTTGTTCATTATATAATTTAGCTATTAAGCATCATTAGTGTTGGTATACATAATAGCATTTCTGATCACAATAAATTACAGAAAGTGATCTATATAGTAAGAATATTTTAGATCATATCAGAAATATTGTTATATGGCTACTATTGCCAGTAAATAAGCTCTCAAATCAGTTATAAGACATGTAATGGTAATGGAGAAACAGCAGCTTCACCATAGATGGCTAAAGAGGCTCTTAAATACATCTAGATAACAGTTCAATTATTAATAGCAAAAGCAGCTACTATTTAAATATTAATCATTAGTGCTGAAGGAAGGAAAAAACTGTGTATGTATATATATATATATATATATATATATATATAATTCACCACTAGCTCACCACATAAATATATTTAAGCCTTAGACATGGCTAGAAATGTAATCCAACATATGCAATATGCAATGTTTTCAAATGTATTATAGATAATGATTCAATTTGCCAGTGAAACTTGCATTCAAGGTCTATGGGAATATAGGTAGTTTTGAATCTGTTACCAAGACAGATCCATTACAATGACGAATATCACATCAAATGGCACTTTCATATTTAAATACAAATGCCATTCTTCCAAACACGCATGCAAAGCAGAAATAAACCACACAAGAAAATCATACTAAACTACCTAAAACATATACTAAAACACACACATATATATATATATATATATATATATATATATATATATATATATATATACAAACATTACTATAATGCATCACTACCAAGAAAGGAAAATACACACAGAATTGTCTTTGCAAGCTTTTTGAACTACACACATGCACACATACATATAAATACTTTACTTAACCCTTACTGTCATTACACCTTGCAAGTGCCAGCAAACATAACATGCTCACTGATCATTATAGTAACAGTGATAGTGAAAATAACAATACTCACTCATTGACAAGGTTATAAACTTTCAATCATCTGTCATCTATACACATACACACACACACACACACACACACACATATGTGTATATATATATATATATATATATATATATATATATATATATATATATAGGTCTACTTCAGAATGTTGACTGTTCAGAATGCTGACTTTCATATGGCCGATGCCATATGATCAACATTCCAAAAGACCGGCATCCTGAAATAGCACCAGTTACCTTCCGGTAAACACAGTAAAACTGTGTTATGCAGGGGGGCAAGCCCCCTGCACCCCCCACACCCCCTGCTACTTAAATATTCTCAGTCCAAGATCGCACTACAGTGCAGGAAAGGGGAATCTCCCAGTCCCGCACTGTAGCGAGATCTCCGCTATCATTTGTCAGCCTTTCAAAAGTTCACTCATATGGTGTCGGCCATATGAGTTTCGAACATTTGAAAGTTCAAACAAATGAAGGGCTCCTGTATATATATATATATATATATATATATATATATATATATATATATATATATATATATATATATATATATATATATATATATATATATATATATAGTGGTGGTGGTGCTGAGGTAGCGTTGTCGCCTCACAGTTAGACGTTGCCTGTTCGATTCTCAGTTAGAGCGTCTTCTGTGTAGCGACATGCGTGAATGGGCGTTCCTTCATTGAAGCCAGTATGTAAAAATCTACTGCCAATCATTAGCGGACCGGAGTTCCACTGTGGCGACCCCTAACTGGGAAAAGTCGAAAGACTTATACATATATATATATATATATATAAATATATATATATATATATATATATATATATATATATATATATATATATATATATATATAAATATATATATAGTTACATATACATTGTGTGAAGCAAGTATGCACATATATTTAAAAGGATACTTTTCTAAGCATTTACAGTTTTGTCATCAAATAATTTTTTTCACAGGACTACAGGCTTCCAGTTTCTTTTGTAATCTAACATGCCCCTTTCATAAATTATATCCTTTGGGAGAGTTTTACCTAGTGGGAGGAGCCTCTGCTTTCTCAAAACTGATTTCTTTCTACGTCCATGTGCCTAAACTGACACAGCCCCTTCTCCATCTAAACCAACAGTAAATAAATAAATCAGCACAAGATCACTGCCCATGAATGTCTCAGCTATACAAGATTACTACAGTGGGTGAAAATGTGTCCTGTTTTTAATATTCCACAATGCAACTGGTTATTACCAACTGCCTGACAAATTTATTAATTTAGTGCCTGTCTGACTTTTACTTTTACCTGATTTTAAATTGCTAACGTGAATGATTGCTTGACTGCCAGCAAGCAGCCATTGCAGGTAATGCTGGAGATGGAGACATAGGCAACCGCCCAGTGGGTACAATGCATATGTTATGTAGAAATAAAGCTTTGTAATTGAGAGATTTATAGATTCTTCTTTCCTTTACTAAATTCAAAGAAATGGTAGACAGTGTATTTGCAGTTTGGGTACTCCAAAGCAAGAGAATAGGTTGCCATATGCAGGCACACTAAAGCATGCAATAGTAGTCAGTTTTGAGCTTGGAGCAGCAACCTGATCTTAAATGAAGTCAAGACACAGCAACAGGTGCTGTTCTTACCTGGCAAGCATACAAGATCATGCATAGACACAAAAGAAAAACAGTTTACTTCTGAGGCACAGATTCCTCCCCCTAATCAATCAAAACGATCTAGCTGTCTGAATAAAATACATCCTTTCTCACAAATATCTGCTGTACTAACCTACTTCTGTGCACTCTTCCCAGTAGGACATAACTCCCAGTGTAATCCATTCTTGAGAATTAGTAATGTCAAAGCAATAAGGCAATCATTAAACAGATTAAAATAAACCATCCGTGTATTGAAGGAATCTAACATCTGTTAAATAATTCTTATAAAAAAGATATTCCCTGAAACACAAGCTGTATCACTACTAGCTATACATAATGTAATATTTCTGAATTAATAACATGCAAGGACCTGTTTCATTCCAAAACTACTGAACAGCAAACTATGAGATGCAAGACCTCCAGATTAAAGTAATTTATATAGCAATACCTGTACAAAAACGACATTTCTCCAACCACAAAGCAATCTAGTCTGAAGCAGCTACTAAAATGTGTCTCTTAAACATTTATGACAGTATACTCATTCTTTAAAACCGTTGTGTTCTTTGATCCTTGCTGACTTAATGTACCATTTTTCTTACTGCACTATTTTCAGATAAAACTAGTAGTTTTCAGATTTTAATTTCAAATGCTAGCAAACATAGAACTATAAATTCCCTTGAAACATAATGAACACAGATGAAAGCCTGGCATGCATAATTATGTACATATATATGCTTTATTTGTAGTGGGAATACTGCAGATATGTAAGTGGTAACACCATTACCCTTTCTACCCACATTTTCTAATTTGTCTTGACAAGTAACAATGTCTACAATACAAACAATGTAGCAAAAACATTCATCTTCACAATTGTATTGTTTGGATGCTGCAACTTTCTAATAAAAAAAAATAAAAAGTTCCATAATACTGCTGGCTGCCCTGTAAAAAAAAAAAAAGATAAAACTAGGCAACCAATTTCCAAAACTCAGCAATGGAAACACTTATAAAAATCAACTTACATTAACCTGAACTCTTAATGCTCCGACCAGCAAAACACTAGAGATAAGAGCAAAACCACCAAAACACTCGGGAGCAGAAAACTCTCTGTACTGAAATGGACAACAACAAAATGTGATGATTTTGGCAATAAGAGAACACTCGTGCAGCAACAACAAAAGCAAAACTATCCTTACCTGACAATGATCAGCATAAACACTCGGGGAGGTAGCGTAACTCTGTATTTGAGATACCTGTTTAAAGGAACAGCTAGTTTAAGTTCCATGCACGTAAGTGTGGAGTGTATTTCCATGTTGGCTCCCTCCCTCTCACTTTATGTTTCTAGCACCCTTGGTACTGATGAATGGTCATCATTTCACTTCTTGAATGTAAGAAGTGAGGTCACGACTCAGGGAAAGCGGAGATGAGCATAACAATATTATAAGCTCGTGAAGCATCACGAGCTTAGGAAAAAGCTTCACATCTTTGATTTAGGAAACTTTTTATTCCCCCCTTTCCCTAGAAAAAAAACAAAACAATCAAAGGCACCAACATAGCTGATTTAACGGACTTGAATAGAGGAAAAACACAAATGACACACTGTGTTCAGTCTACAGTAAAGCACTTAGAAAACAAGCACTTAAATATGTGACACAACAAACAAAGCAGACCCAGGGAGTAATTAACAGCTATCCCAAGCATTGTATTTAAACAAACAAGCAAAATACTTCCAACTCGAAGCCCCCCACCTTACTGCCACATGAAGGCATATTCCCCTAACTCAGAGCCCCAGATGAATCACAAGATGACACATAACTGTTCAGCAACTCTACATCACAACAGACCAATAAACATATAATCCAACCCCATTTTCAAAAAAAAAAAATACGTTTTCCCCAATATTAGAGTCTAGTTACGTGTAAGAAAAAAAATGGTTAATGGTGCAACAGTGTCCTTAGAATTAAATAAGGAATACTTTAGTTAGTTGTTTAGTCCTTTGAAATTTGAATTATATACATTCATATATTCATGTACGACAGTATTTGTATATTTTGATAAGAGCTGAAGTTGTGGGTTATTATGAATTAGGTGCTTTGAGAGATTTAGCAAGAACAGCTATTTTGGATTCAGTTTTTTGCTTTTTTTTTTTCACATCAGATTAGGCATTCTTGTCAGTAGTTCTCTTCAAGGAAGGGGATGACCAGTCCATGTCCTCAGAAACAGATATGACATTATTGTTTTTTATAAACAGTGAGGCTTCTTCTAGGTTATTAAAAGTTCTCATCTCACTTGACTATAGGATTTTAATTCTGGCAGGAAACTCAAGCTGCACTTTAATGTTATTTTGTCTAAGGAGCTTTAAGAGTGACCAAGCTTTTTTTATTTGTCTAATACTCTGGTGGAATAATCATCGTCAAATCTAATTAAATTTTGTTTATATTTCAAGGGTCCCTTCCTCCAAGCTGATTTTAGCACTAATTGTTTGTCCAAATAAGACAAAACTGTTATTAAAATTGATCAAGGAGGTATAGAAGAAGATGTTGAAGCTGGCTTTCCTAAGGCTCTATTTGCCCTTTGAATACCATATGAGAGTTCTTCTTTTAAATCTAACAATTCTGGGCGCCACGAGGTTAAGAATGAAATATTGCCCTCACCTTCAGTTTTTCAGGCAAACAGAAAACAGAGATAGGAGAGCTAACATCAGAATTTTCGAAGTTATCTACTTTATTGAGAAGCCAGGGATTCTGCTTTAGGAGGTAATTTCTCTGAGTTTCTTCTTCCATGAGCCTTCCCTCAATATCATTTAATGAAACTTCTGTATTTGGAATTTGGTTTTGCTGATGCTGTAGAAGTTGCTTGAATACTTCGGTATGTTTTTGGAAGTTCTCTTTTAGATTCTCCAGATTTTCTTTATAACTGTCCATTTTCATAGACAGCTCTTGCAGGGTATTGGACACTAGCTGCAGTTCCTTATTTAAAGCAAATTCAGTATGATAATTCTTGAGTTACTCATTTCCACAAGATGTTAAAGTCTCCAGAGTAGTTTGACAGGAAAATGTCTATGGAAATCCACCAAAGTTTCTAATTATATAGTATAGGCTTTCATTAACAAGTTCTATTTTTTTAAGAAATGTAATTATTTCCCTGTATTTTAAATTAATTTTATGGAGTTCTTAAATTGTGCTGGTTTCAGTTGGCCATTCTAGCTCCGCCCTGACTAACTACATCTTAAAGGAATAATAAACTCAATCCAAAATATTGAATTCCCAAAACACTGAAATTTTAAATAATATAATATACTGCAACCCTAAATTGTTATGAAGTGAAAAGAAACAGAAGAAATATTAAAAACAACAAAAACCTCTCATACCTTCCTACTCTATATATGTTAATTCAATAGCTGCAATATATTTTACAGTACAATACAACTTCATGACAATTATGTGGTGATCCTTGAATTGATATATTTAGACTCTTAGAGGCATGGACACATAACCTCCCCAAACTGTTGGAGAGGTGACAGGGATGCTGTCTCCCACATTATCCATGTTATTTATAATATTTTAGTTCATAATTTGTTGGAGTGTTTGATCACTTCAAATTTCAGCATTTTGGGAATTCAGTATTTTGGATTTGAGTTTATGAAATTCTTTTTATAACAATTACATTGTTATGTACCCTATTATCTCATTAGCTATTTTAGTGACACAATTTCTTTTATCAGAAAAAGGAAAGCAAAGTAGGTTCCTCCACACTGCAAATTTAATTAAATTAAGTGCTTTCTTCTCTTCCAATGTTTAGACTGCATCACAGCAGTTACAAACCAAAAAACATAGGTTCAAATTATGGAAAATCACATGCCAGTAAAAGTCACATAACAGTAAAAATCACATGGCAATAAAATCATGTCAGTCAGATCACATGACCCCTATCATATACTCAAGTTTGTGTAAACATATTTAAAAATACAAGGACTTCTAAACAAAATAAATATATTAAATGTTCATTCTCAAAATCAAATTCAAATACTAAACAGATTTGTCAGAGTTTGGCAGCTTTCTTTTTAAAAACTCTGTTAATAGAAAGTACCTTATTCAGTCCAGGTTTCGGTGCTGCATTCAATTTTAGCTGTCAAATTAATTCTTGATACTTGATTTGGTTCTCACAATCACTACTCTCCCTCTCCCATTTATTTAGTAGAATCTTTTTTAAAATTACTACAGTTCTGGGCATGTTTAGATTGGGCATTTATTGGAGCATCAGTTTTGATACTATATGCATGTTAATATATTCTTTCCCTAAGTTGTTGCTTAATGTCTCCAGCATAAAAAGGACACATAATACCAGGTATTATTATTCCTCCAGGATTCAATATCCTAAGAAATGACCATAAAACCAAAAAAGGTGGCGGAGTAGCCATTTTGTACAAAACAGGACTCCAAGTTAGCACCTTTGACATGCACCTTCCACCAACTAACAATGCAGAAATCCTAACTGCCAAGCTAGAAGTTAACAACTCCAAATCCATCTATGTTATTTGTATATATCTTCCTCCAGGAAATAATATAAATACACTTGAAAACATACTCTATCACCTCTCCTCACACCTGCCTCAAGAAACCATTATTCTAGGAGACTTTAATATAGACTGGATAACTTGCTCTTTACACAATCCTACCAATCACATACATCTACATGGTTTCTCTCAAATAATTACCACTCCTACCAGAATCCATAAACCAAGTAATAAAGCTACCACCTTAGACTGGATCCTTCTCAATAGCCATCTTACTACCTATAAACCAGGAATCCTTCCTGACGATATTAGTGACCACATGATAACCTATGTTATTAGGCAGAAAACACATTGTCCTAATTTCCATAATATTATAACCTGCCGCTCCAAAAAATTCTTCAATCCCCAATCCTTCCAAAATGAACTCAAAGCATGTGATTGGTCTCCTATGCTAAACCTCCAACTAGATGAAGCAGTAACCTTTTTCAATACAAAATTCATACAAATCTTAAACTCCCATGCCCCAATTAGATCCTCCCGCCTAAAGACCAAAATTGCCCCCTGGCTAACAAAGGAAACTAGACAAAAGATCCACCTCCGAAATAAATTTTGGAACAAATGGAGAACTTCTAAAAGTCCATCAGATCACCTTTATTTCAAACAATTAAGAAATGCCACCAAGAAAGACATTCTCAGAGATAAAAAAGACCATTACTCTAAACTCCTTCAATCCCAAAAAGCACAACCTCAAAAATTCTGGTCAGGCATTAACAAACTACTTCAACCAGGACACTCTAAAACTCCTTCACCTTCTGGATTCCAAAATAACTCCAACCAGATTCCAGATGCTTTCAATAACTATTTTACTGAAGCCATTCTAAACCTTGCAAATTCTATACCACCAAGCACCACTTTGCCTCTTAACACCCCTAATCCTACAACTCCTACTTTTCATTTACAACCTGTTCCTACATCCCTCATTTCTAAATTCCTTCAAAAACTCAAACCCTGCACCCTGTCTGCTGATTGCCTTCCAGCAGAATACCTACAAATAGCAGCTAAAGCCATTGCCTACCCCATCTCCATCCTTATAAATAGAACTATCTCTGAAAGCAAAATCCCATCCATATGGAAAGTTTCCCACATTATCCCCCTACACAAAGGCAGCTCATCTACTGAGCTATCTAATTTTAGGCCTATAGCCTTACTCTCACCCATTGCTAAAATAATGGAGAAATGCATACATAGACAGCTACTTGACCACCTTATGCACAATAATCTGCTTGCCAATTGCCAACATGGCTTTAGACCATTCCACAGCACTACTACTGCTCTACTATCCTTCACCAACTCTATTAATGAAAATCGCAACAACACTTTCTCTTCGGCCCTATTTTTAGACCTCTCTAAGGCCTTCGATATGGTGAATCACAACTTACTCATGGAAATCCTAAAAGCCCAATCACTTGACTCACAATCACTTCTTTGGTTTAAATCCTATCTTGAAAACAGACAGCAGGCTGTCCTTTGGAATAATACCCTTTCTTCTTCCCTCCCAGTGACAATCGGTGTACCTCAAGGCTCTATTTTAGGTCCTCTTCTCTTCTCATTATTTATTAACAATCTACATACCAATATTCCACAAGCCACTTGCATCCAATACGCAGATGACTCGACATTAATTAGTTCTGCCAAATCCATTCACTCTCTCCAACTCCAAACCCAATCAGTATTAAACATTGTTGAAAAATGGTTCTTGCAACACTGCCTCCTTCTGAACCCCCAAAAAACAAAGCTACTACTCTTTGCTCCTACTCCTAAGTCATCTATCCCTAACTTCACAGTAACCTCTAGCAATGGCACTGATATAGTCCCTGATACCTCTACCCGCTTACTGGGAGTTACAATTGACAACTCCCTTAGCTTCGAGGAACACATTAATTCCACAATAAAAACTGTCAACAAAAAAATAGGCACTCTCTATAGAATCAAGCCCTTCCTTACCCCTCCAGCCAGAATTACTCTTGCTCAGACCCACATTTCCTCTACCCTCTTCTATGCTTCAGCTATTTATACTAATCTATCTAGAAATAACATGAACAAACTTTCCACCTGTTATAACAACATAGCTAGATTTGCTACCTGCTCCCCCTATAGAACTCACCACTGTCATAACCTCAAACAATTGGGATGGCTTGAACTGCATAATAAGCTACTCTATCAGCAACTTGTGATAACCCAAAAAATCCTCTATCACCCCAATAATACACTAATCCTCACTAATCTAATCACCCCCTACAAAAATCTCCCTACACTTCGCTCAGCTAGCAAACCTCTAGTTTCTAGTGTCAAACCAAACAACAAAGCAGGGGACTCGCTCTTTTCCAACACAGTAGGAAAAAGCTGGAATCAACTTCGAATTGAACTGTCTTCACTTGCCTCCACACATCTATTCAAAAAGCATCTTAAACAATATCTAAAGAATCATTGGCTTTGTCCCTGCTCCAACCCTGACTGATTATACCCAATATACAAAAATTTCATAACTAATCTTGGTTCCTATTGCTCTTGCAAATATAGTGTATACTTCCCTGATAATAGTGAACTTCTACTCTCATCTGATAAAAAAAAAAAAAAGTCTTACTTCTTTTTTATGAGTATCCCTTACGAAAATTGTTACTAAGTGTTTTTATTTCATGTCATTGTTTTATTGTATCTAACAATTTTTTTGTAAACTTGTCTATTGTTATATTGCATACTTGTCTTTGTAACTTGTAGGAGCTTTTCTCCCCAGGCCTCTACTGAAAATGGACATGTATCCAGTTAGACTAGCCCGGTCAACAAATGTAAAATAAAAATAAATAAATAAAATACACAACTTGCAATATAAATTTCTCCAGTAGTAGCACAATTGTAATGTCCTTCATGGCCAATAGTTGTAGCAACCCTGAAACAACAATACTGGGGAGCATCATAAATGAACTTACACTGCTTGCAATCTCTACACTTCATCATCTTGTTGTTGGCTCCAGGTAATTTTTTACAGTCACCCTTTGTTTTCTATTCAGTATTCTGCCCCTTATTACAACAACTATTGGTTCATTGCCCAAAGCTTCAGTAAACAGGTTTCCCTTAATCACAGTGTCCCAATTCTTCTGAAAAATACATCTTAGGTCAAAGTATTTGGTACAGTGTGGTATAACTGCACAATTCCTAAAATGCTTTTGGTTATCTATTGCACTGTCCTGGACAAATTGCCTGAATGTAAGGAAAATATTTTCCACCTATTTTAAAAACCATTAGTAGCTTAAAAACAAAAAAATAACATCCTAGGGCAAGGGACAGCCACAACTGTAGTAATAATAAAATGTTTTTTATATTTTTTTATACTTGAACAGGTTTCACTGAATAGATAGGAGGGGGATTGGGAGGCTCAAATCAAACACCAAGAATTAATTTGGAAGTTAAAATTGAATGCAACACTGAAACTAGGACTGAATGAGGCACTTTCTACTGTGTTCTTAAAAAAGAGAGCAGCCAAAGTTTTTGTCTATGTTTACTATCTGAATTAGTTTTTGAGGAGGACCATTTATTTAATGTACTTATTTCTTTTAGAATTGCTTACATTTTTAAAACATTTACACAAACTTGAGTGCATGAGAGGGCTTATGTGAGTTGATTGACATGATTTTCTTGTAATGTGATTTTTATTGTTATTTGATTTTGTCATATGATTTTTACTATGATGTAGTATTTCATTATTTTAACCTGAGTTATTTGATTTGTAACTATTCTGATGAATTCATCATTAGAAGAAACAAAAGTGCTTAATCAATTAAATTTGCAGTGTTGAATGAACCTGTTTCACTTTTCTTTTCTGTTTAGTGGTCTTTTCTTGGGAAGTGATTTTACCAGATTGTACAGGTTTACTTTTATTTGATTTGTTTGAAGAGGCCAACTGGATGTCTTCCCCCATGGCTGCTTCTAACAACTATGGTCATAAGAAACCACTGCCTGAAAATCTCAATAGACATTTTTGGAATTTTCTCAGTGTGTTAACCACGATGATGGGCAACACAAAGTTTGTGGATTGAGAAATGGTAATGAGGTAGTCATGGCTTTTACAACCGATAATGGACACAGCTAAAGAAACTTAATCTATTGATGTGACTATGATCCTGGTATAACAAAAGAAACTGAACCAATGAAAACAACGAGGGATAGAAGCCATCAATTGATATCAATGGAATATATAAATTAGATGCCTGGTTTAATAAAATGTATTCCTTAAAGTCAAGTGGTGGGGTGGATAGTGATGGTACAAAAGGTTATACTTTGTTAAGTGAACAACTTAAAGTATTGAAGAAAGATAATATAATTTTCAATTTTACAAATGGACAATGCATTTTTGGTGAATGCCTGGCATGAGAGAATGCCAAAATTCCTTTGTATTTGGAAGTTTCCAAATAACACAGACACTGATACAATGTGGATGCACTTACAGAGTTTAAATACTTCACAAGGAAGTCGAACTTAAATTTAAAACATCAGCAAACAGGTACTTGTACAGTCAGAGCAACAACTTTACTGTATTTAATTTAATATTCAGTTATATATTGTTTGTGTGATTTTTCTCAAATAAGTTAATTTAAGTTATCTTTGAATTCTGTGGTAAGTGATTTTGAGTATTTATTTATTTATTTATTTTTTTTGTAATTTTTTTTTTTTTTACACAGAACTTAAGTGGAAAAGTACCTGGAACCCCAGCATACACACTGTTCTGAGTATCTTTGAAAAAATATGTGACAGACACATCAAGCTGACAATGCTTGACTTGGTAAGTGGGCTGGTCTGTTGACCGTTTTCAGCCACAACCCAGGCTCAATACTGCAAAGCATATATATATATATATATATATATATATATATATATATATATATATATATATATATATATATCAGTGTAATAAATGAGGTAATAGTTTTGAACATTAAGTTTAGCAACACGCAATAGAAGATACAGTTAAAGAGTGTCAGCAAGCCTAATTGCAATACAGTGAGAGCTGTTTGATATTGAACTATTATGAAAAGCCTTGTTGTAGTCAGGAGGATTAACCATACTCACCGTAGCACTTGCAGATTGGGTCATCTAACCATTCTCACTGCAGCACTTGCAGATTGTGTCATGCATGAGATGTTTTGCAGTGCTTTTCTGAATTTAGTTAATGTAGAGACTGTTTTTTTTATTTTAAAACGAAAATTATTGCTAGAAGGTTCTAATCATGTATTACTATTCTTTTTTTTTTTTTTTTTTTTGAAGAGTGGCCTGAATAGTATAATATCATCATCCTGGTTATTTCTTAGAGTGTATATTTGTCCTCTAAGGGGCAATTTAGATCTTAATGGTGGGCTGTAGCCTAATTGTATTACTCTGAAGAGTAAGCAGTTTAAAAGATACGACGTTCTATCAGTTATATGTAGCCAGTGGAGATCTTTAATGAGATTGCACTATTGTGTTTGAACACTTGCCAATAGAGCAAATCTAAATATTTTATTTTCTGTAACCTGTAAGCTTTGAATAGTGTGGTCAGAATGGAAGCATAATAAACGTAGACTCTATTTGACTTTGAGATGCAGCATATTTTTAGCAACTTTAGTTCTGGAAGCTGGTGATAGGAGATGGGAAATTCTGTAACAAAGTTTGAGTTGAGAGACAGCTTTATTTGTAATAGTGTCAAATTGGTTGTGAAAGAGAAACAGAGCTTGATCAAGGGTTAAGCCTAAGTATTTGTATTCTGTCCATCACATTAGGGATAGTATTACCCAAGGTGTCTTTTAGAAGATTGACTGGTATGCTTGAAGCTTTTTTGGGAGTAGTAAAATGTATTACATTTGTTTTTTCTAGACTGGGAAGTGGTTTGTTGGTGTTTGTCCATTCACATAATTTAAAGAAACTTGTTTGTAGTTGGGCTTGTAGGTAAGTATATGTTTTACTGGTTTCCACAACAGTAAGATATCATCAGCCTGTAATATAAGATTAAAAGCAGCTGGTAAATATTCAGCTATACCAATGATAAACAATGAGAAAAGAAGAGACCCTACTGCAGATTCTTCTGGTGCTCTTGTGTTAAGTGGACTTTTTGAAGATAATTAGTTGTTACCATACATTTGAAAGAAACTTTCATTTAGATTATTTTTAAACCATGTGATGATGTTCTTACCAAGCATTTTCATTTTTTTTCAGCGGTAATTCATGGTTGGCAAAGATACAACTCATATCAATACCTGCTGTAATAAGTCTATTGTTCATTTTACAATAAATGTTATTGGTTGCAAAATACAGTGCGGTAAAGGTGCAGACAGCATTGTGAACTTTATATTGGTAATCACAGAGCAAGCCATAGCCTTTAAGTTGTTATTTATAAAGTATTTTTTAAATATATTTGTAATAGGCCAACGATTCAAAATAATCCAGAAATCTTTGGGACAATGGACCTTGGGTAGGAGAATTATAACTGATTGAAAGAAGGTGGTATGATACCTAATATTAGTAGAAATTAAAATGTGGAAGAGAGGCTTGTCAATTAGTTTGGCTGCCTTTCTGAGGAAGGCTGGATGTAGGATACCGAAGTGGCTAAAGTGAAGATTAGGCTTTGTAAAAATGTTTTTGTGTTTCCTGTGTAGATATTTCTGAGAAATGGAATGTGGCTGTCTACTCAGCAAATGAATAGAACTGGTTAGTGGACCCCCCCTGCATGTCTGATGAAGTAGAGGCAAGGGAATTAAAATTATCCATTATACTGTGAACTGAAGATATAAAAATGATTTGTAATCTTCAGCAAAGTCTGAGCTGTTGTTGGCTAGGGAGACTGGAACAGAAGGGGAAGGATTTGAGACAGATACTGTAAGATGTTTTATTTACTACCTGAAAATGTTAGGTCTACTGCTAGAAAAAAGCTGTTTTGCCACAAATATTGTACTTTAACTGAGATAGTTGATTTTCTAAGTTTAAGATTATTCTGGTGTGGTTGGTGGCTGGCTGGATTTTGTTTCCAATTTTAACAAGCACTGTCCCTTTCCTTCATCATTGCTAAGATTTTTGAGTTTTTCCAGGTGCATATTTGTCATTTGAGCCTTATCTTGGTAGTAGAGAAAACTGAATGTTGTATATCTGTGAGGAATGAGGTAAGAAAACCCAGGGCAATTGTTAGGTCTAGTATATTGTAGAAAGGAGTCAGGTCCATAGATGAT
Organism: Protopterus annectens; assembly: GCF_019279795.1. Lineage (NCBI taxonomy): Eukaryota > Metazoa > Chordata > Ceratodontiformes > Protopteridae > Protopterus > Protopterus annectens. The sequence continues at coordinate 828,941,510 of NC_056745.1, read as the reverse complement.
AGCGTGGGAATTGCGGTTTAGGGTTTATGTTCTGGGAATGGTCTACCTACAACAATTTGAGGGAGGATTTTAGTAGTTTTGCATGACCATCTGGAAACCACAGGACAGTGATCACTGATTTAAGAGGACTTGTGTTGAAATACATCTTTCTATAAGGTTATTTATTATTAGGTCCAGAGTGGTGTCTTTTTTGTTATAGGATTGGGTCCAGTTGGCTCCTTTACTAGCTGTTCTAAGTTAAATTGCAGAAGCATGTTATGTTGCTATTTGGAGTCTGGTCCAATGGCATTAAAGTAAAAGTCACCTGGGATAATGCTTCTCTTAGAGATGCCATTTGGAAAAATTTCTGTAATGGTTTTGTTTTTTGTACAGAGGTTAGTGAGGAAGGATGGGATGAAACTAAGGTTATGAAGATATTTTTTGATTGAGTATGGTGGACAAAGCACTAGAAGAATTTAAACCACATTCAGCAGCAGGTCCAGACAGGCTTAGACTTAAAATGTCTAAGACTTAACAGGCATTTTTGTCTAATATATCTGAATCAGTATTATACTGTATATTTTGATTGTTCCTAATTGGCCTTCAGGAGGTAAGTGTCCCCTAGTTATAAAAACCTGCTATTGTCCTTCCTCTAGTTAAAGGTGGAAATAATTGTACATTAGATAGCTGAAATCCAATTAATCTTACACATATTATTGGTTAAGTGTTTTGAAATAGCATTATGCTCCCTGTTAACGGATCAGCCATGCTCTACACTGGACATTTTCTAACATGGATCTTCTCAAACGAGATCCTGTCTGACCACTGTGTGATGTTTCTTCTTATCAGAACATATAGGAATTGATGGATAACTATTTGTCTTTTGTGATTTACTGAGATTTGGCTAAAGCATTAGCTTGTGTGTCTCATTTAGAAATGATGTATATTTTGCATAATCTTGGAATTCAATAATATATTATTAAATGGATGGATAGTTATTTTACCATGAGATCAAATAAAAGGGATATTAAATTAAGGGTTCCTCAGGGCTTGGTGCCTGGACTCATGCTGTTCAACCTGTGTATGCCAGACCTTCCAGCCCCTAAAAAGTGTATTGATTAGTAAGTTTGTGATGATGCAAAAATTTGATCAGTCAACTGTAAAGCATTATTGCAAAGGTTTTTTTGGATGTCTTGTGCTTCTGGTTATTGAATAAATGCATAGAGTTTATGCTACAAAATGTAAAATATTAACACTTTGGATCTAACAACCCATGTTGTGCACTGTGTAATGTCATCATAAGGAGTGAGAAACAATTTTGGAGTGATGGTGGCTAGCATTTTGATAGCACTTTGAAGTATGATGACCATCTTACTTTTGTAATTGAAGTGTTATGCAGTTACTGTGGATACTTTACATAACATCTCTAACCATAATAAAAGAGTTTTAATCCTACTTTACAAGGCCATTGCAAGATCTCGCATGGAATACTGTGGGGCCACTTATTGTGGAGTCACTTGTAGCTATAATTGTTCTTAGATAAAAAGACTGGAAAAAATTCAAAGGTTCTTCACTTGACAGATTGAGAAAGTAAAATGTAAGTTAATGGAAGTAGATTGAAACACATTTTAATATATTCTATTAGCTATAGAGTGATTAGAGGAGAACTTATTCTGTTTATAAATGCATGAACAGTGGTATATTGTCAGCAAAAATAGGTTTATAATTTTCTCAGTATGGTCAGAATACTCGAACCAATTGTTTTTTTGTTAATATAAAAGTTTGCAATCATAGACTAGTGACAGATTCTTTGTATAGCAGGCTGTGAAATTGTGAAATATGCTTCTGTTGGAGGTTAGAAAGGTAACCCGTCTTGACAAGTTTTAGATATGCATTGACCAGTGGTTTAGTGATACAATCTACAGTATTTTATAGTACTTGGAAAACTCATCTACAGTCTCTGTAAGACATGAGTTTGATATATACAACTTGAATATTGAATTCTGACCGACAGATAATTAATCTGATGAAATTTAACAGTGTCTTTAGTCCAAGAGGCAGTAATGATGTCTGAGACAAATGTGCATAACCAGGACATAATACTTCACTCACAGTTTAAATGCAAAATAAACAACTGTATTGATAAAGATGTTCACCAAACCAATAATATTGATCATACGTATCTGCAGCATTCAGTACCATATTATTTTATTTTTTTTTTATTTTATTTTATATTTGATAACCGGGAAAGTCCGACTGGACACAGGTCCATTTTCTGCAGAGGCCCAGGGAGAAAAGATCCAGTTTAACACAATAATACATAAGAGCTGAATGAGTATACAAATACATATCATCAAATACATAAGCATACCATTAAGACATACAAATAGACATATATGAAAATATTTTACATTTCTGCATACACATACGAATCCATTTCAGCATTTTTTTGTGAGACATATTATATTATATTATTATAATTAGACAGAGAAGTAAACCTGAAATATATACAGTGACACAGTGAATAGCATTGCCACCTCACAGCAAGAGGTTCACCAGTTCAGTTCTCATCTGGGGTGCATTCTGTGTGGAATCCGCATATCCTCCCTGTGTTTGAGTGGGTTTCCTCCGAGTTCTCCATTTTCCTCCCACATTTCAAAGACATGCAGTAGATGGACCGGGCACTATAAATCGGCCATAGGTGTGAGTGTTCATGTGTGTGGTATGGAAGAACAACTGCAGCAGGGCTAGCCACCAATGGTGCAAACCTAGCTGATTGCCACTGTTCAGGAGACACCTCGACCCCATTTTCAAAAATGGGTAAAAAGGGTTGTGGGTGGATAGATGGATGGAGGGATGTGCGAGTGTGTGTGTGTGTGTGTGTGTGTGTGTGTGTGTGTGTGTGTGTGTGTGTGTGTGTGTGTTTGTGTGTGTGTGTGTGTATTTAATGATAGCACAGCTGAGAGAGGACTGAACCAACAGGCATCTCTACAATGTGGGAGCACAGTCTTAACATTCTGGCTCACTTGTCCATATATCTGACAGTATGCATGCACCAGTTCATTAATAACATTAAAAGGGCATACTGTTACCTTTGAGCTATGGCAGTAATGACAAGAATGGCACTGATGTATGAAAGCTATACATTTTGTGAATTAATCCCTACTACTGCTACTGTTAATATTAAAGGCAAGACAGTCAGAAGCATGTATAATAACACCAGCACTGTCTAAGGTGCCTCTGTGCAGATGTCTATTCCTTTCAATATCTTTAGAGGCTATAGACATAAAAAGTGCATTGCGCAATATTTGTGAATGGCATGCAGTGTCAGCGTAAAGGTTTATCTAATATAACAGCTCTACGTACAGTACATAGGTAGTGCCTACTGTTTAACTTCATTCTCTTTTTGGTGTAGGAGGTCAGGATTGCTGGCACCTCATGTCACTGCTATGCCAATGGCACTGTTCTCCCAGGTGTCGTCGGATCCCAGTTGCATGGGTGACAGCCAGGGTTAAACTATTGCAAGCTTCAGTCTTATACTGAGGCTCATCATAGCCTTCCTGCTGGAGCATCTGGCTGTAATCTTAATGGAGGAGCATTTTTGTCTCCTCCACGTACCATCTCTGTACTCTAAAAGCAGCACTCTCACCTTATGTAGCCATGAAGCCTCACCTTGAAGAATCTCAGGGAAACAAATGGCAGAAAATCAGTGCCCAGCTCAGGTCTCACATGTCCCATCTGCTGCTCTGTGACAAGTATTGACTAGCACCTCATTTACAGGATAGATGACAAACTCAGAAAATATAGGTACTGTATTAATATGGTTCAAAATGACGTTTTAAGATATAAAATATGGTAGTCATCTGCCACTGACTATGCTTTAAAGAAATCAGGCACTGCAACAAATTCTTATACAGATGATGAAATATGGAATGACAGTCCCCTCTCCCCCTTAAAATATAGGGTGGACTGCACATGTGCAGTGCTGCCCACATGGACCCAGGTGTGTGCATGATATGAAGTAGACTTCTGCACGATGGATGACAGGTGTGTTCATCGTTCAAATTGGGCAATTCAAAAACAATAATTAACTGAGTAATAAAATTAGCATAATCATCATGCCAAGCCAGATAAATATGAACAATATAAGCATGGCAAAAAGCATACAGCCTAATGGCACTGTGGAAGAAACCATTGTAGCTCATAATTTGATATTTGCAAGTTGTGAATTTAAATAGAAAACATTTCTTCTGCAAAAATATCTCTCCGTGTATAACATACAGTAAGTGATAAGTCCGACTATTTGTAGTACAGCTGCTTTTAAATGTTATTCACCCTATTGATAATAATAATATGTATGTTTGTCAGTACTTCAATGTGTGCTGGGCAAGGTGTATTGAGAGGGGAATTGCAAGGGTCCAGGGTCCAGAATTTGCTGGGCTGCAGGATTGTTAAGTTGATGAGAGACACACACCCATTAGCACATACTTAGAGCACTGTTCAGTACAACACAAAAGCAAAAAATGTTTGTAGCAGTGATAGGAGTTGTCAATGGGTCTATATCACATCAGCGAATGCTAAAAATAGTGAACGCTGATATACTGAACTTCAAAGTCCAAAAGCTGAAAACAGCAAAGGAACAGACTTCGCTGGGCTGTTCTCCGGGCTTTGCTGTTTTCTTCACTGTGGTGCAGTCTCGGAGTTGGTATATTTAAGTTGGGGGGGGCGAAGCCCCCCACTTAATTTTGACGGTATACTCTTTTTTTGTTTTTGTTTTTGGATCAGCAATTTTTTTCCCTGGGAAAAAAAATCACTGATCCTTTCCTTCGCATTTTTCAGGTTCCGGACTTTGAAGTTCGATATATCAGCATTCGCTATTTTTAGCATTCACTGATGTGATATAGACCCATTGTTAGTACATTTTCAAGGGTGAGGCAAGGGGGCAGTTGCCCTGAATGCACAGTATTAGTAGGCATGACGAGAGATGTTTTCTGTACCAAAATTGGCAATTCAATTCTGCAGTTTTTTGCTTTTCACTGGAAGAACTGGACTATGGATCGGTTGTAATAGCCAGCCAATTGCACAGTAAGCTGAAGACTTTTTTATGCGGTTCTGTTGAGAGCTTGGCAGGGGGGGGGTCATTGGTGATACATGATTGGCTGACTTACTGTAGGAAGCCGGACTGCTTTCTACACTAATCCAAAGTCTTATTCAGTTGCAATTTGTGATTGCTTTGTAAGATACTTGCTCAGAAAATCTATGGGCCTGACATTACTTAACGAATGTGGATATAGATATATAACTGTTAGGCACATACTCAGTATACTACATGGTCAAGAAGGATACTGGTGGTGTTAGGATTTGAAAGGGCTATGCATTAACAAGGCTCTTAATTCCACTGTTTTCCATACCAGCAGAGCAATGTCATCATTGTTATATTTGCAAATGTCTCAGTTGCATGCATACTTCTGCTGCTGGGTGGTACTTACAATGATTATTTTGTGCATTGGTGTATTCACAGGTGATTCTTTATCCAGGACTAGTGCTGTGGAACTGAACCTATTTGAAAATGGAGGATCTGCACCCCCTGATGATGATGTCAGGGATGAGATGACACAGTCAAATATTACAGAGCTTGTGTTGGACATGGGGAATGTGATCACTGCATCCTCAGCACAGACCATGGACAGTCTCCATGCCTGCTGGTACCAAGGCTACCCAAACATCACAGTTAGGACAGGTTAGTGGGTACACTATCAATTAGGGAATGGTGCTGGACCCCAGAAGACAGATATCAGAATCTTTCCCAGTGGTCATCATTAGAGAGGTCCACATGGGGGAGGGGTGGGTAATGGTGCTTGCAGGAGACATAGTTATTGCCCTCCCCCCTGAGGTTGGCTTGTGAGTCACCAAAACTAAACATATGTGTAGGGCATTGTGGAGGCTAGTACTACCATAGTTATGGTAGAGATAATGAGGGTGATGCATAATGTGCATAATGACCTATTAGAGTGCGTGTACCATGTGTCTGATGCCTTCTATAGACTTAGTCATGCACTGGTTTGGTGTAGTGGTGTGTTTCTCTGACAGTAGTTCAGAGGGTTCTGGGTTCAAACATTGACAGTGATGTATTTTTCTCTTGGCTAGGCTTATAAGGGCTAATAGCCTAGTAACTTCCTATGATCCTATGGAAAGTGCACTTTCTTGTCTGACTCACCTGTCAGGGCTGTGGACTGTCCGTAGAGCTGTTCATCTACTATATTCACAGATGTCAGACAATGTGGCCACGGATGACCAGGATCCTGCTCCTGCACTTCAACAGCAACATCTTTTTGGTGCCTGTTCTTGTTGTGAAGCAGTGGTTTCAGGATTTGATGTTATTCATTTAGTCCATCTTGATATCAAAGGGATTTTTTTCTTGTGATTCAGTATGTGTAGTTTATGCCATTAAACACACCTGTAATTAATTCTATATTGTTGAGGTTAAAAGAAAATTTAGAACTAGATTACAGGAATACTTAAGGGACATTATGCTTGGCAAAAATGATAGATCATTAGGTGAACACTTTTTAGTATGCCACAATAAATATTACAGACAGTTGTCAGCTGCTATTTTGTTAGATGTTATAATTAAACCCTTTCATTATCATTTGCTTTCAGATATATAGTTGCAATGGGAAAGTATGCACATTTTGAAGTATAACACTAAAACTCAAGGGTTTATAAAGAAAATTAATCTAATCTTATTTAATTGTTTTAAATCATCCTTTACTATTTAAATGTGTTTTATATCTTTTGGTTACTTCCTTGAAGGCTTTGCTTAGCTGAGGTGCTAGAAGTGACTTGAGGCACATTATTAAAATGTCTTTTTACTGCCTTGCCATTTATTTTCTGTTTTGCAGGTGTCAGCTCCCAGAAGATGCCATCTGCATGATCATGGTTGTCACCAAGTGACACATCTCACAGCAAAGGTTGCTAAAAGTCATGCTACACACCAGCATCTTGCCAGGGTCATTGTACATCCCATGCATTGTCTGGTAGAGCCATCTGTCAGGAGCATGGGCATGCACAGGATGCTGAGCCCTCTGCTGTGCATACCCTGGACCTATTGAATAGATCAAGCCTCAATGTTGCAACTATTGCTGAGGCTGTGTCCCTGCAGGCCCACACTTATGTCACCTCAGCCCACAACTGCATTACAAACCTCCATTGACAGTGGCCCTTTTTAACATAAATGCCCCTTTCCTCAATACTGACATTTCACAGAACAGCACATTTTACTTTTATACTTCTCATCACTCACATGCACACTTTTCTGTGACAGACATGCACTCCTATGCTCTCTTCTCCACCTGTGAAAATGATGATAACTGTGTCTGCCTTTTGAACATTCTTACTTGGATTACCTATGTCTGATGCACAACATGGCTAGCCTATGCATGGTTATGCACAGCCTGTTGTTGGTTTTAAATACAACCATTTTACTGCAGTGTATTTATTTTTCTCTTGTTTACTGTGTTGTGAAACTATGTGCAAGTCACTGCATCTTTACTATGATCATCCCCTGATGTTAATGCTTTTCCTCTGACATACTATCTGACTCAGCCTCCACTGCCTGTTGTGCAGGAAGCTGCTGCACATGCAATTGTCCACCCTGTTGTAACTGCGTTCTAAGTATAATAGTGTGTAACATTGCACACATGGGCACTATTTTGTACATGTACCACAGTCATAATGCAGGGCACTGTCAGTAGGATCCAGACAGTGAAACTGTGCCTTCAATAGCTCAAACACATATTCACTAATGTTTCTTTTTTGTACTTGTGCATGGTTGTGTTCACAGTCTTTTTAGTTTTGTATCATGAGACAGGGTTCCACGGCATATCCAGCATCACCAAGATGACCATATTGGAAGTTCCCCTCATAAACCATTGGTACAGGTGGGAGTTGTCATGACTGCCTGCATAGCCTGCACAGCCCACACACACACACACACACACACACACACACACACACACACACACACACACACACACACACACACACACACACACACACACTGTAGATAATACTGTCTGCATTACACATCACTTGGCAGTTGTTGGAGCAATAACATTGGCAGTTCAAATATTTTCTTCTCAGTTCACCAGGTGAAGCCTTTATTTCAATGTGGGTACACTCTATGACCCCAGTACCTCTAGGAAATAGGCTATATCAAAGAAATCATGCATGGTGTTGGCTTCTCTCCTCTGTGGTACGTGGGAAACAAACATGCTGCCCAACATGCTGAAGCATGGCTTTGAGAAACTGATGGAGTATTGTCAAGGCAGATGGCTCAGATACCCCAACCATATCCCCAGTAGGTTGCCAAATGTTTCTTAGGCAACACACACCTTAGTATACACTGGGATATGTACTGCCATGCAGACAAGGCCTAAACATATCCATAGTTTCTTAAACTGTGTCCTTATCTACATGGTGCTGGACCACAATGTTGGTGTCATGGGCTCCCTGAAATCTTATGTGTGGTCAGATGACCCTGCACCTCTGGGGGTGACTTGTGCATCATCAAGCGTGGCAGTGCATACTTCTCATCTCCCAAAATTTTCACAGATTGTCCAGATTTTTGATTCATATTTCTTGTCTGTTTGTTGTAAATGTTTTGATTTTCAGGCAAATCATTGAGGATTGAGGTCACAAAATAATGACAGACATTTGCAAATCAGACTTCATATCCTTCAGAAAGAGTATGCTAATACAAAACATTTTATTCTAGCAGCTTTCTAAATTATAATACCAATATGTCAAACTTGTCCCTATTTTTGAGCCTTTGCCCCCCCCCCATTAGTTTTGGCTTTGCCAAGATTTCTTGTGCCAAGTGGTTGACAGAAATGCATGGCAGTGGCAATAAGAGCTTCTTGTAGATAAACATTTAGTAAGTCTCTGGCAACATTTACTGAGAATTTGGCAACCCCTAACATAGTTTAATGATTCACTCATTCAAAATATGAACATTCAGCTGGATTCAAATATATAGTGGGTGCAGCTCAATTGTGTGGCATTTATACAGTTCTGAATCACTTCGCCAGCTTGTTTTGCCTCATTAGCATACACAGAGATGCTCATTTTAATAATGTTGCTCATTTATCATCATCATCATCATCATCAACCCCTTTTTCCCATTTTCTACATGGGGTCTGGGTGTCATGCCAACTGTTCCATCTCTCCCTTGATTCAATGCCACACTCCTGTCTTCTTCAACACTCATGCATGACTGTCACAGATCTCTTAGACAGTCCATCCGCCTCTTGGCTGGATGCCCTCTTTTCCTATTGCCTTCTTCCTCTCTGTCCCAAATCTTCTTTATAAAATTTTCTTCTGCTTTTCGGCACATGTGCCTAAAAAAACGTAATCTGTTCTGTTTGATCTTTTATGCAATTCGAGCTACTTTGGCTTCTGCTCTTATGTCCTCATTTCTTCACCTGTCCTAGAGTGTGTATCATACCATTTGTTTCAGGTACTTCAGTTCCATCACCTCTAGCTTCATCAACTGCTCTACCTTTACTGCTCAGATTTCTGTACCATACAGTAGTAATGGTCGCACCACTGTTTTGTACCCCTTACATTTCAGCTTCTTTGGCATTCTTCTATCATAAACATTACATTTGATACTTTGTGTCAGTTGGTTGCATCCGTCTTGCTTTGACCTTTTTATGTAGATTTCCTGTCTCCTCAGCCACTCCTTCCAGATACCTGAAGTTGTTAACCTGCTCAACTATCTTCCCTTCTATCACAATTCTCAGCTTTTTCTGGTTTCCCTCATTTGCTGTCATTACCACTGTGTTTTCCGTACTCAGTTTCATCTCATGTGCCTTCACTTTTGCATTCCATTCCCCTATCTTTTGCTGAAGTTCTTAGTCAGAGTCTGCCCAAGTCAGCTTTATTGGGACCTTGTCATATGCTTTCTCCAAGTCTAGAAATGCCCAGTTGGCCTCTTTCCTCATCTCTACCTTTTTCTCAACTATCTGCCTCACTGCAGTTGTGCTGCATCCTGATCTGAATCTGAATTGTTCATCTCCCATCTTACTTTCTACTACTCTGTGTATTGATTTGTCAATCACCATCTCCAGAACTTTCATGCAGGGTGACAGGAGGCTGATGCCTCTGTACTGCCCACAGTTGCGGATCCCCCTTTGTTCTTGCACACTGGCACAAGTGTGCTTATTCTCTGGTCATCTGGGCTAGCCACCCGGCAGAGTAAACCTTGGATCTAGATGGTTGTATATTTGGAAGAAACACCCTGAGCTTATGTGCAAAAATGGGAAAAGGGGTTGTGGCTGGATGGATTTGGAATACACATTTCTCTCCACACTGCTATGAGTACCCTCAGGAGTCATTTCTCCCCTATCTCACCCAACATCTTTATCATATCTGCTGTGACCTCATCTCACCCTGCTGCTTCCCCTGACTTCATTGTCCTTAGTGTTGTTCTTATTTCTTCTATGATAAGCTCTTCTTCCTCTCTCATCATAGGCCATGCCTGGGGCAGTACAGCTTCTATGGGGTTTTCTTCATTCAGCAGCTGCTCAAGTACTCCTTCCGTCTGCCTTTGATGTCTTGTGGACTGGTGGACAGGTTATTGCTGGTATCCCTTATGAAAGCTCTCTGACTACTTTCCTTACCTTTCTTTCTTTGCCTTGTAACCTGATAAATCTACTTTCTTTGTGCCACCTACTGAGTCACTTTCCAGAAGCGGGGTAGAGTGCTTCTGATACATTCTTCTTTGCTGTTGCAAATCCATTCTTATCTTCTTTGTTAGCCAACCAGTATTTCTTCTTAGCCTTTTTTCTATCTCCCACTTTTTTCTGCACTCCTTCTTTCTTTTTATGACTTCCTGGACTTCTGCATTCTACCACCAGCTTTCCTTATGTACCTTATTTCCATACCTGGCTTAGCCACATATCTGTTCTATAGTCCTCACACATGCTGTTTTGAGGCACTGCCATTCTTCAACTCCACCTATTTCCTCCTCTTCTTATACTTAAAAGATTTTTATTTCAGGAAATAATATATAATTTCATAACATTTTATAAGTGACATTCTTAAAAAATATATACAATATATACATCAGCCTGACATCAATAATGGCTTTGTGGCTTAAGATTATTTAAATTTCCTAATTGTGTTCAACAAGGGGACACTTTATACCAGCAATTGACTGAACTTTTGAATGGTACTAGTGTCACCCTGATGAAAATGCTGGTCGCCCATTATAAGTGTAATATTACTAACTTAAAAACTGACATGGAAACTCTGGACATGAAAGTTAGGGGGTCCAAATGTTTCCAGCACTTTTCTACTTTATACAAAGATATTTCCATCAAAGTAGATAGGCAGAGGGCCACCATTATTAATAGGAAACAAAGAAAATTGAAAAGGGATTTGGCTGCCTATAAAGACAAGACTGCCTATCCTTTACCTAAACGTTTAACATCAGTACAAATTGTGAAACCAACTGGTGCATTTGATAGTACTAATGGTCTTATAGAGGCAGTTGCTTCTACTTCTGTTTCTAGTCAGTGTGATACTGCCAACATGAATGTTAATAATTCTTCCGATGTTGGTGCTGCTGTGTCCACAATGAATGGACCTTTTTTAGTGGACAAATCAGGGTTGCAGAGAACCCCGAGGTAGTCAAAAGAAGGTCAGGCCACATACAAGAAAGAACAAGGGAAGAAAGGGAACAACAGAAACAACAAAAAGAGAACTTAAATTTTTGTATAGACATTTTAAATTTGTCTGCTGTTAACTTAACAGATGACACCTATAAGGTGTTACACCATGGCTTTACATTTATTCCTTCCAGAAAAGTGAATGTAGTAAATTTTTTTGTGGATTTTAAGTTATACTTAAGAAAGTTGAATTTGAAGTTAAATTTTGATGGTTTGTCTACTTTTGTTTTACCCACAGAACAATGTAAATTTAGAAATACTTATAATCCTGCCTTATGGTCTTCCTTACATGGTTTTGGTACACTGTGTGAACAGCATTTCAGGGACATTAGTAGATGGTCCCACAGTACTAAAAATCTGGAGAGAGGAAAGCATTAATTGACTTAGCTTCTAACAAGAATCTGAAAGTAATGAAGGCAGATAAGGGTGTCATTATGCATACTATGGACTAAAAATGCTATGCTGCAACTTTTGAATGACTATAGAAACTACAAACAGGTCAATATAAATGAAGTTTTATTGTGTTTCAAGTGTATTAACATTTTATTATTTGATTTATTTTGTCAAGGTAATATTGGACACAGTATACATGTTCTTACAGGTTGAACATCTCAAGTTAGCAGTTTTCTTTTTTATTCCTAAAATCCACAAATGCAGAAGCGCCCCCCCCCCCCCCTTTTAGACCCCATAGTGTCAGCAGCATACTCTAAGACTGAACCAATTTCTATTTGGTTAGATAAAATTTTGAACCCTATTGTTCAAAGTTCAAGGTTTTATTTAAAAGATTCATGGCATCTATTAGAGTTGTTATGTGAATTTAATTTGGAAAATTTTGATATGTCAACTGTATTTTTTGTAACACTTGATGTCACTTCCCTTTATACAAGTATAGATCAAAAAGTTGGAATTGATTTATTTGGGGAATATTTGACTGGTTATACTGACTTTGACATTGTTAAGATCAACATGTTGTGTGCTTTGATTGAAATGATTTTGGAAAGCAATTTTTTTAAGTTTGGAACTAATATTTTTCAGCAAATCTCTGGTGTGGCCATGGGCTCTAGAGTGGCTCCATCTTTTGCTAATCCAATTATGGCTATGTGGGAGATGAAATTTCTTGTGACACATCCTTTGGCTAAGAACATTTTATTTTACAAGTGTTACATTAATGATTTTTTTTTTTTGTGGCAAGGGAACCTTGACAGTTTCCAGTTATTCTTGCAAGACCCGAATTGTTCCACCAGTTTTTTGAACTTTATCTTGGGAGGGTTTGGGAAAACAATAGACTTTCTGGATATTCATTTGGAACTACTTGATGACAGTTTTAGTTTCAGTAGTAGCATCCACAGGAAATCTACCTTTGTCAATCAATACCTGCACAGGGACAATCTTCACCCCAACATATGAAAAAAGGGATTGTCAAGGAACAACTTGTAAGGTTGAGCTGACTAGTGCAGATTTTGCCTTTGATGGTGAGGTTAACAAACTGACTGGATTTTTCATAACCAGAGGATATGATTTGTTTTGGTTACGTAACATTGTTGCTGAAGTTATAACTCTCAGAGACAGTTTAGCTAGCCCCATTTTGAGAGGCAATTTCAGTGTAGTAAGTAGGGTGAATCAAAATAACAAGGTGTTTGTGCTTGCTTTCCCATTGCCCATTTCAGATGGAATGGACATTATTAGGCATATAATTAAGGAAAATTGGAAGGTGTTGCTTGGACATTCTGAATTGGTGATAGTCCTGGGTAATGACCCTATAGGGACTTTTGCTTGTGGTCATTGCAGGCAATGTCGATACATAGCCAATTCAGGTTCTGTTGAGCTGAAACATTTTAAGAAAGTTATTTGGGCAAAGGACAGGTTTACATGTGATTCTGTGGGCATTGTTTATCTTGCAGTATGTACCAGTTTTATGTTAGCAAGACCATCAGGTCACTAAGTAGAAGGGTTTATGAACATAGTCTAGCCTAGTACTAACCTAACCTAACATGTGTTGGCAGTGAGAAACAAAGACAGGAATAATGCACTGGCATGACATGTTTTATTATGTAACAATTTTAAGAAATTTACATTCTTTGTTTTAGACAAAGTAGTTTGTAGTCCTTTGGTGGGTAATTTTAAAGCCGTATTAGAATGTAGGGAAACTAAATGGCAGATAGCTTTAAGAGCAGACTACCCTCCAGGACTAAATGAAACTATTAACATCAAGTGTTTTCTTCAGTTACAAAGGCTTTGATGTAGTGAGCCAACCTGTTCATAAAATCGGCTTTATTTGATGAAACCATGTGTAGTAGTTTGTTATTGTTGACTATTATATACATACATTTTTATGTTTTTATACATATGCAATGTTAAAAAAAATGTGGTGTATTTTTAAATTTTCATGACATCACAGTGGCTATTTAAATAATTTATTTGAAGCATTCTGTCACTGGATGATTTTTTAGACATGACAAGTATTTAAAGGGTGGTTTCAAGTTTTTCTATTTATTCTGATGAAGTTTGTGGTGTTTTTATTAAACAAATGAAAGCTTATAAGTTTTGTGGTCTGGTTCCTTCCTGGTCTTTGGTTTGCTGCTTTTTCATTTTTACTTTTTTCTTTGGAGTTGTTTAGAAGTTTTTGACATCAGTAATAGTTACAGGTGAAAACAAAGAGTACATAAATATAACAGTCTGCTTATCAGAGGATGACTATTCATTGGTGTAAAGTATCAATCAGTGACAAAATATTTTTCCATGGATTGTTAACCAATGGTCTTGTAAAAGTCCTTAGTTCCTTAATTTTCATCTCCATCACAATCGGGCTCTTCAATAAGGTATAAAAATCTTGCAAACTTGGTGTCATGTTTGAGTTCCATCTTCTGGTTATACATTTTCTTGAGATTGCAAGTATTGTCCATAAGAGATACATATTTGTTTTATTCGGATTTGGACCTTCATTCACAGTGAAAAGGATCTATGTTTTAGATAAAATGAAAGAATCATTAAACAAAGCTTGCAAGAATTTATTAATTTCATCCCAATATGTTTTAATTTTAGTACAATCATAAAAAATATGATTTTAATCTGCTCTATGTGTCTGTCCACATCTCCAATATATTCCATTTGTGGAGGAACTGAACTTGGTAATTTTATCTGGGGTTAAAAAAACTCTGTGTATATATTTCCAGTTAAAGATTTTCCAATATTGTGTATGGGAAGTGTATTTAACTGATAAATTATTTACTTTAATTTCTTCTTTCAGTTGTAGTGAATGACCTTTCAATATATATTTCCAATAAGAAGCTTTAGGTATAGTTTTATAGTAAATTAATGCTTTATATAGGAAGGATATACTATTTTCTTTATTATGGTCATTGTATATAATTTCATGTAAGTGATTTATGAATTTCGGCATAGCTTTATAAGAAGAACTATTATTTTTTCTACATAAATCTTGGGAATACATTGAAATGCTTTGTAGAGTCAATCAATCCTGTGACTGGATTTTATAAGTTATTTTTATCTCTTGAATATCTAAAACTTTTAAATCTTTTATGCATTGTATCGAAAAGAAAAAAATGTTTTATTCCCAAGAAATGATTATTTCTCTATATATTTTGTGAGGATAATTCCTTGTTATGGTGAAAGGTATTATGAGATCAATCCAAAGTTTCAGGTCTATATTAGCATTTATAAGTTTCCTAAATGAATTAATGTAGTAATTAATCAGATATGCTTTAGTAGGTTTTGCTGTATTATATTGAATGCATGTACTTATTAGATACCAAGGTTTATTAGCTTTATGTAATATTGGAAACTTATTTAAAAACGTAAATGTATTTATTGATACGACAGTTAGTAGTTCTTTCCAATTGGCCAAATGATTGGGATTTATCCACTCTATAATAGTTTTGGATATGATTGCCTTTATATATGTTTCTATACCTGGAAAGTTTAATCTTCATAGTTTCCATGGTCTAATATGATGTGCTAAGGCTATTCTATTTCTCTTAGGGAACCATAAAAAATTTAAGAAAGCCAAATTAATTTCTTTGAAAACACATCTATCAGGAAGCAATTGGATAGCTGTAGCCACATATAGAATCTTGTGTAGTAAAACCATTTTTATTAATTGAAGTCTGTCTTCAAAAGTTAATAATATTTTATTCCATTTATCAATGCAAATTTTCATTGTGTTAATGATATCGTTATAGTTTACTGATGTTATCTCATTTGGATATTTACATAAGACTATTCCTAGGTACTTTAGAGTGGATTCATGTTTCCCTATAATATGGTTTTCTGTAACCTGTACTTCTTTTTTTTTGTTTAAGAATAAAAATTTAGATTTTGACTTAATGAATTGAAGACCTGAGATCAAGTAAAAATTCTCAATCGCTACTTCTAACTCCCCCAAGGACTCTTTAGAATTAATTAAAGTTAATAATATGTCATCAGCAAAAAGCATTATTTTAGAATTATATTGATTGTAAACATCCACCCCTTTTATTATTAGGTTATTGTGTATTGTTTCTGCAAATACTTCAATCGCTAGAGTAAAATGAATGGGGCAACATAGGGCAGCCTTGTTTACTGTCTTTTGTTATATGAATAGATTCTGATGTGAATGGGCCTAATTTAACATAGGCTAAAGCTAAATTGTTTATATATATGTTTTCTAGTAAGTGAATGAAACAAGGGAGGAAGTCAAATAGTGATAGTATTCGAAATAGATAATCCCAATTTAGAGAGTCAAAAGCTTTCTCTATGTCTAAACCTACTATAAGTATCTCTTTATTTTCTTTATTTACATAATCTATAAGAGTAAGTCTCCTCTTGACATTATCGTGTGTGTGTCTATTGAATATAAATCCTGTTTGGTCATTATTGATTGTTTTTAGATGAGGGTATTTTAATTCTCTTAGCTAAAATTGACATGAATATTTTGTAATCATTATTCAGTAGTGATATGGGTCTATATGAGGCACATAGATTTGATGTTTTATCCTCTTTTAGAATCAGAGTAATTAAAGAGTATTTCCAAGAGGGTGGAATTATTGCATTTGTTTGAACTTCTATTAAAGTTTTATGGAGTAGGGAGGTTATCATCGGGGGAAAAAGTTTATATAATTCTATACTGATACCATCTATTCCTGGTGCTTTATTAGTCTTGCCTTCTTTAATTTTATGAATAACTTCCCTATAGTATATAGGATTGTGTAAGTCTGATTTTAATTCTTCTGGTATCTTTTTAATATTAGTAAAATTAATAACTGCATTTAGTTGGTCAATATGGGAATTCTCTTTTTTAAAGTGCTCCATGTAGTGATATCTGAATGCATCAAGAGCATCTCCTATATCTAATACTTTTTTCCTTCCATTCCATGATAAATGTTGCTAATATTATTGGATTTGTGTTGTATTTTGATTCTTGTGGATAGGTTATGTAGCTATTTTGGAGAGGTAGCTAAGGAGTTTACTTTTAATTTTTCTAATGCTAAACTAGTTTTATGTGTTAATATTAAATTATATTTATTATTTAACTCCTCTATTTTCTTTCTGATTTGTGGGGAGTCTTGATTTTTTTCATTTTTAATTGATATGAGTTTGGATTGTGCATCTAATAATTCTTTATCCCATTCTCTTATTTTATTTTTGTACCAAGTAAGAGTGTTACCAAATATATAGGCTTTTGATGAGTCCCATATCATTGTTTTATTGATTTATGTTGTATAATTAGTATCTAGATAAAAACTGTAATTCTGATAACAGCCAACATTTAAATTCTTTAATTGTTGTAATATATGATGGAATTCTGGATGATAAGATTAAAGGTTTGAATTCAGTTTGGATTTTTAAAATCAAAAAATCATGGTCTGAAAAGGGGCATGGAGTAATTGAGAAGTTAGTGATTTTTAAAAGCAGATCTTGGACAATTAATATTTTGTCTATTCTAATGAGTGCCATATATGTTGTCTCGATGGGAAAACAGTAGAGATTTATCATCTTTCAAATTAAATGTGTCTAGCAAATGAAATGAATCAATCCATTTTTTTTAAAGATTTTAAGATGGAGGAAGTCCTAAGGGGTCTCTTATTAGTAGTTTCAGATGAATCTAGAATGCAGTTGAAATATCCTCCTATTATTAGATTACTCATGATTATTAGAAATTAAATCTAAGTATTTGTTGATTGTTCCTACTCCGATACCAAGGAACCAGTATAGATTTACCAATGTCCATATTCTGTTTTTAAATTTAACTACTACCAGAGCCATAAGACCTTCACTGTCTTCATATTTAAAGATGGTTTCTGCCATTATAATATTCTTTTTCCATAAGATTGTTACAGCTCTAGTCTTTGTCTTGTGGGTACACTGAGCTAAGATTAAATAATCTTTAGGATTCCATGAATAACTATCATTTGTTTTGAAATGTATCTTTTGAAGAAAAACTACTTGTGCTTTGTTTAATTTTAAGTATTTAAAAAATTTAGATATTTTAGTTGGGTTATTTTAAACCTTTGGTATTCAAGGATAATAAGGTTAAATCCATATCAGTTTATTTGTCAAAAGGATGAGTCTTTTTTTTTTTTTGACTATTCGACATATTCCTCTGATAACAGCAAAACTATTTTTTATGTTTAAGTATTTAAGAGAATTTGTCAGAGATGTTTCTCTATCATAAATAGCAATCAACTGCTGTTTTGGTCAGGCTTAAAAAGAAAAGAAGATTTTCTAGATAATATCAAGATAAACATAACAACAAATGATGTAACTGAATTCCACTCTAAACATGGAATGAAAATCATTTCTAATCTAATAGATAAAAATAAGTCTATTAGATTATCACTCATACTTCTAACAGACAAACAGACATAAAAGCTCTTTGTGTTCCATAAGCTAAACTAATATATGGAGAATAGTTTATAAAGAGAATATAAGAACTGAAAATATATATTTCTTTCCTTTTTTTTTTAAATGTTGACATAGTTTAATAACACTATAATGTTCTATTATTCATGAATATGATAGTATCACTAGCTGTAACTGTAACTACTTAAAAGTTAAACATATATTATATAAGCAAGCAATATTTATCATATTTCTTAAAATATTCTCCTTAATAGAAATGATTGTGTTACTTGTGATGCAGCAATAATGGTATTAGTCATGTGAAAAAGTGTGTTTAATCTAAAATATTGTCATATAGAGCAACATTGTTCAGATAGGTTGCTAGAATAAATCAATTTACACAAATACCTTGAGTTATTATATAATCTACCAATTACATTAGAATAACAACACAGACATGTTTCTTTAACCAACTTTGTTGTTAAACTTGCCCATAAATACTATAGATAGCCATGGACTAAAAGCTGTTTGCAACCACACCTGCTGATAAAAGTACACCATGTACAAAAAGCTCGTACACCCTCCAATACGCATTCCTTTAAATACATAAAAACAGATCTCTTGTAAATACTGAGTTCTTATTATCTTCCAGATGAAAAAGATACTAAACTTGTTCTTGTGATATTTTGGCAATATGATCTATGATGTATTGTTCCACATTAATCTTGACCATCCACAGTTAAATATAAATTACCTTAGGTTACTGACTTACTACTGCCATTCAAATCCCACTGTTGATTAGCATTTATTGTTCAAAGTTCAACATTGTATGCTCTTTTTATATTTTGCCCACATAGTCAGAAAGAATGACTCATAGCAGGATGAAGAAAGAACAGAAGATCACAAATGTAATGTATAATTTCCCCTTGTGATCTGTGAACAAAAGCTATCACCCTATTAAGACAAAATTTGTCTGAATAACAATAGTGTTGAGGAAAGGGTTTTTGAAAAATAAGATATAGGACTAGGTTTATGGTCTGAGGAATAATAAGTTAGAGTTAACACACATTAGTAAGGTGTGAAGAGGGACACTGAAATATTACTATGAAGGCAGGTGGATATTGTGGTTACAGTCAGAACTTGATGTAAATTAAAAAAATAGTTAAAGAGAAATTAATCTGGTGTGGGAGGTTGTATAAAGGTATAAACACTACTTAATTAATTAGTCCATTAATCAGTCTACTAATGGAAACAACTAGATTGCCTGCTAATGATAAATCATTTACTAAGTCCAGTCAAAACAACTGCTCTCATTCAGTTAATTATTTCAACATGTTGGCTATTATATTGCAATTCTCTTATGTAAGACAAGAAGTTATTAAATATACAGGCAGATCTTGGTATACAATTCGATAACAAAAAAAAAAAAAGTAAGCTCCTTCATGCAGCTAATTCAGTGTTTGCAAGAGTGTGCCAGAGCTTCGCAGAGCCATTTGGCGATGACTTCAGTGTTTCTTGTTATCATAGGAACCTAGCTGAAGTGAAAATACAGCTCAGGATACGAGTGAAGCAGAGTTAAGTGCTCTTGAGTCTGAATTATTGTAAAGCTTCACTTCTCCCTCCTAGCTGCGCAAACTTTCCCTCTCTTTTTTCCTCATTCAAATTAATGGGCAGTTAAACAAGGGTAAATCTGGACAACCGCAAATCAGAAGGAAAACAGTAACAGCCATGTTAGACCACATCTAGCAAATGCATAAACATAACAGCAAAGCCCTCAGCCACCCAATAACCACAGCACCAATCCTCACCTCATACTGTCTCAAACAAAGCATAAAGTATTATGGAGACCATCTAAGCAGGCAAATCTCATAACTGCTTTTATGCATTATTGTCTGTTCCCTCTTCTGGCATTCTCAGCATCTAGTTGCACAATCTGTCAGACTGTTACCAAGACACATCTATAATCACAGTCAATACACAGGATATTCAGATGAATCACCAGACACCCAAACACTGTAAACAATGGTAGGGTTGCATCTCTAAGCCACAATAAACTTATGCCTACCAGGAAGGTATTGAAGCATAACTCGGGGTACAGAAGTAACAGCAAAGCGATGTATTGCCATTTTACCTATACAAGCCAGCTGGAATAAGCAAAAGAAACCAGTCGGAACTAAAACATTTCAGTATCATAAGGAATGCAATAACTAAGGCCAGATAAAATTAAGAAAATGTTTCTTTTTATCAGGCCAGATTATTTAAGTGAATTTAATAAGTAGAAACAAAAAGCAATCTGGAGCTAAAGATAAACACATATCATAGTAAAAATAGTTTTTTTTATATTTGTATTCTATAAAGTTTATGATAAGTAGAACATAAGAATTTATTCACTAATAAAAGTGAATCAGGTTATGCTGAACATACCTGTACCTTTGTAGTAACCATTAGAATCCTCAATTATCTAAAGTTTAAATATCAAAGCTTGTAGTTTGATTACTTAACTTTTTGTTTTAAGAATAAATGATTACATTTTCATTTTGATTAGTTCTGATGACAGTTCAAGTCATAGTTTTTTTTGGAAGTTAAAGTAAACAAGCAAGTGTTCTTTTTACAACAGATGTTTTGGGCTCAGTATTTTGTTTTTTTTTCCCCCTGACATCAGTCCAAGCACTTGTTTTTTTTTTTTTATTCTTTTGAGAGATGGGGATATCCATTCCATATCTTCTAGTATAGAAATCACATTATTATTTTTGATAAATGATGAAGCTTCTTCTAGATCAATAAAAGTTCTCATCTCATTGGCATATATCATTTTTATCTTAGCTGGAAAGGCAAGTTGAGCTTTGATATTGTTTTGCTTTAGTAATTTTATCATTGGCCATACTCTTTTTCTTTGTTTAATTACTCTGGTGGAGTAAACATCAACAAATCTTATCAAGTTCTGGTTGTGCTTTAAAGGTGCTTTCCTCCAGGCAGATCTTAAAATTAATTATTTGTCCAAATATGAAAGAAATTTTATAACAATTGATCTGGGAGGGGTATTTGCTGATGAGGAAGCAGATTTTCCCAGAGCTCTGTGGGCTGCCTCGATACCAAAGGAAAAACCTTATTTTAAGCCTAGGAAATCCAGAAGTCAAGTAGTTAAAAATGAAATGATATCCTCACATTCTGTGTTTTCTGGTAACCAGAAAATTCTAATATTGTTTTTCCTCTCTCTATTTTCTAAGTCGTCTATTTTGTTTAGCAGCCAAGTATTTTGTTTCAGAAGATATTCTTTTTGTGTTTCTTCTTCTTTGAGTCTCAGTTCAATGTCATTTAGAGAGGTTTCAATATTTACTACTTTTGACTGATGCTGTTTTAACAGTTCCTTAAAAGTATCAGTCTGTTTCTGGCAGTTTGTTTTAAGATTCTCCAAGTTTTCTTTAAAGTCATCCATCTATAGGGTAGCTCCTGCAGGGTGGTTGTCATGATTTGGATTTCCTTTCTTAAGGCTGCATCAGGATGTGAGTTCCTTGAGTTGCTCATTTTCAGAGACTGAGATTTTCTCCAAGTTCTTTTGACAGGAAAATTTTGATGAAAGTTCACCAAAATTACTATTTCTGTAGTTTAACTGTTTATGTATAAGTTTTTGTTATTTTTTTCTCTAAAAAAAAATTGTATTTAATTTAACTGATTTATGGAGCTCTAAATTTCTGCTGCTTTCAGTGTGCCATTCAGGCTCAGCCCCTTTTCTCCTTTCCTCCTTTTCTTGAGGTGTTAAAACCCTAAATAATTCCTTGAAGTGATGTGCTTTCTCTTCAGTCAATTTCCAGGTCTTCAGCCTGGTCTCTAGTGACCTTAGAGCCTTCTTTGACCACTACTTGTAGCTGATTTTGGCACACAGTTGTTTATGTTGCAGGCCGACTGTTTCAGTGGAGATGACTTTACAATCACTGATTCCACCCCAGTGCCCTTTCCTTACTAAGAGGAAGTCTACCTGAGTTGCATGTTGGCCACTCTTGTACATAATCTTGCAACTGTTTCTCTTTTTGAACCATGTGTTGGCTACCATCAAGACATTTGCCAGACAGAAGTCTAGAATGGCCTCTCCTTTATTTATGTTGCCTCACCCATGCCTCATATCCTGTTCTGCCTGTCCCGATAACATGCATTTAAGTCATCCATTATCAACACCAATTCATGTTGTCCTTCTTTATCTAGAAGATCCTGCAAGTGCTGTCAGAATGCACTCTTCTCTTGCTATCACAATCCTGCTATGGGTCATAGACTAAGATTATGAATACTGTTCTGTCATTAGGCTGGAGTGTGATTGCCATAAGTCTGTCACTAATTCTGATGACATCTGTAATTGCCTTCTGAAGCTTCTCCCTCACCACAATTCCCCCACCATTTCTAGCCTGTCCTCCTCCTGAGTAATAGGCTCTGGATCTCAAGCTAAGTGGCTTTGCTGCCCTCTTGTCTTGTCTCTTGGATACATAGGATGTCCAGCCTCCTCCGTACTATCATGTCATCCACCTCCAAGCTCTATCCTGTCAGTGAACCTACACTGAGTGCAGCAATTTTTAGTTCATGTATGGTAGTTTTTTTTTGGTTTTACTTCCAGCTTTCACTCAACAGAGGTATCCCAGGTAACCCAAGCAACTGGCCAGCCAGTGGATTATTGACCCAGCACTTCTGGGCTTTATGGCAGGCACACACTGGCCAATAGGGGCACATACAACCCACCCACCAATAACATGGGTGTCTGGTGCAGATTACAGCAGGCTGGATCCTCAACCCACTTATCACTGGCAAATTCCCTTGCCCATTTGGCCATATTAGTCAACATGACTGAATCACCTACAGCTAGTCCTTTCACATCTGTGGTCTCCTATCTTGAGGATACTATGCGCTACAGTAGATGCCCAAAGTGGTTGCTTTATACAACTCTTTCCCCTATATGGAGTCTGTGCTAATACCCACAACTCTCTTCATTCGTGAGTTAGAGATGGACGCACTCAGCATGTTTGTTTGTTTATTTGGAGGTGGGAAGAATTTCCAAGAGACACAGGGACTACATGCAAACTGCAAACAGGCATTAGATAGAGATCAAAATTGAGCTTTGTACCTTGTGCATGGGAGGTGAAGTCCTTAACTATTATGTCAACTTTGTGATGTTGCTCATTAGGATGTCAGTATATATCTATTAGCATATATTGCACTCACTATGCTGCTTGGCCTGGCCACATTACTGAGCTTGTTTGAATTGGAGAAACTTTGCAAAAAAACTTGTGTACCGTGATGAAGGAAAGTATTCTGAATCCGACCTACAGAGTTAGCTAATTTTTGTCATCCCATCCTCAGGTTGTTGCAGATCCATCTCCACTTTTAGATATTCTGATGTATGTCATAGGGTAATTATAAATTATATAATTATTCACTGTACGCCATGAGACTGTGGACTGTATATTGCCACCCGCAGTGGTTTTATTGAATAAGTTTAGAAAAGAAAAAACAAATTTCTTGAGAATTCAAAGTAAGCTGAATGTGACTTATGATTAACAGCCACATGCATGTTATAGGTACCTGAGCAAAGGTGCAATGCAACTATTTAAATATAGCTGTGAAATTGTTTGGTAATTTAAGTTCTAGCTAACACGGAATAGTAAAAAAGAAAGCAGAAACAGAATATGCCCAATGAAAGATACAAAAGTAGCTGTTTGCAGTTGTTGCAAGAACAACCTCACAATAGCTATTTATATTATATTATTTATTTATTTATTTTATTTTATTTATTGATATTTGTTAACAGGGTTAGTCCAGCTGGGCCAGGGGCCCTTTTTCAGTGGAGACCCAAAGAGAAAAGCTCCAGTTACAGACAGTTTAACTATACATAGCAGTTAGTTTACAATTAAAAAACAATTACTATTAGCAATACAATTTAATGCAATTCACAGTGATAAGTTAAGAGGCATAACAGGGGTAAGATCAGTAACACAAAAAGTACAAATAAGTACTGAACTTCATTTTTTTTTTATAACTGATGTGGTAAGGTGTATAGCAAGTTGTAGTATTTTAGGAATAGTACCAGTTATGAGGTGTGAGAGATGAGAATGCATGAATGGGGTGGAAGGGATATTTAGAGGTGTAATGTGACATTAAAGAAAAATATGTGGGAAATAATATGCTGAAAAGATTGTATGAGATCGTGATAAAAAGGAATAGCATTGGAGTGGTAAAAAGTATGCTGAGAAGTTGTATGTGATTGTGGAATACAGAATAGTATTGGAGTTAGGTAGGGTCATGACAAGTACAAGTTTTGGTTCTAATAAAGTGTAGTCTGAGTTCTTAAATTGTATAGGAGCATAAGTGGGATGAGAGGTTATATTTGACATACAAGGCAATAATAAATTGGCAGCATATACTCTTACAGTTTAATTTTAACTGTTTGAGTACAGCTATTTCACTGTGACCGTCTCATATCTGTAAAGGGGAAGTGGTTTAATATATTATCATTCCTGTGATAAGTTTGTCATTCCATTGAATAGTTGAGTTTTAAGTCATTTATAGTCTGCACACAATAAATAACGGGCCAAATTGCTGCTTTAGTAAAACATTTTTTTTTTGTTTTCGATATTGCGGAATCTTGAGATTCTGGTTTTTGGGATTCAGAGTATATATATATATATATATATATATATATATATATATATATATATATATATATACACACACACACAAACACACACACACACACACACGCACACAAGTACCATCAACTCTGGTCATTCCTCTCAATGAAGCCATCAATAACGGGGGGGGGGGGCAAACACTCAAAAATAGTACACTTTTTAAATATTGCTCTTACAAACTTGGAAAATTGATAGAATAACAGGTTTTGCATTACCATGAATTTTCTGAAGGGTATGAAATCTAAAACTTAAATATCTAAATATCTGTCATTATTTTTTTACTTCAACCCTCAATAATTTGCCAAAGATTTGCCAGAAAAACACAATTTTATGAGAAACAGACCAAAAATATGAGGCAAAAATCTGGGCATTCAGTGGAAATCTGTGCAGCTGAGAACTATAAATCTGGTGCTTAGTAAAGCAACAACTAATCCTTGAAAAGAAAACCAACACTTAGTAGTAGTTCCTCAGTAACACACACATACATATTTATATATATATATATATATATATATATATATATATACGTTTACTATAAAAGGCAAGAGTAACACTTTATTACAACAAAAAAGTCTAACATGAATTTATTTTTTAATTTAAATTTCAAACTTCCCTATCTCAGATGTCCACATTTCACATTATTCGAAATAGTAGGAGGTGATTTCAGACACCCAGGCTATTCTTTTTAACGTGTTGTGAGAATTTTAATTCTATAGCACAAGTTTTTACTGTTTTGCAGGGGTCAAGCCCCTCTACAACCCCCACACCCACTGTATATTATATATACCAACTCTGAGATGGCACTGCAGTGAGGAAAAGGGTAAATTTTCTGATCCCACTATAGTGTGAGCTCCAATAAGAATGTTGACCTCATAAGAGTGAATGAGCAGTAACATTCACCAACATGTATTCGGAAATATGCAAATCAGCACTATGAGACTTTGGGAACAAGCATTCGATCACCCAAGGTTTGTGTTCACAATTTGCTGGTGCAATTGAGAAATAACAGACTTTCCAGGAGTGGGGAGGCTGTATGTCTGCGGTGTTCAGTATCACAAAATTCTTTGGTGGGTCCATTATTTCTTTGTAATACTCTCCATGGACATTACTTGATTAGTTCATAAATGAGTAGGGCATTTTAGCTATTCAGTTTCTTTGTGTAGACATGCAAATACTTAAGTCAACAAAATTATGCTTCACAAATATTTGCTGTACAATAGTTGTAGTGCTCGTGGTCTGGAAATGCAAGAAGTTGTGAAAGAATATAATAAACAAAGATGACTGTTTACCAGTATTTACTCAACAGGATACTGCTGAAAGGTAATAATTACTGCATCATTTTGTTCTTAATGATATGATTCATATAAACATTTTAGAATTACTATGAACTGAATCACTAATGAATGGGGGCTACAAGAATTCCTGTTCAATTATGAAGTGTTTCATGTATTGTAATTATATACTAAAAACAACTTTTATGAAGAAAAACAAAGCTGTGCATATATAATGGTATCAAAGCAGAATATTAGAACCAAAATAGAAATTTAGCAATAAATGCTCATTATCAAAAAGTGATATTTTTTGTTTTAATATATTTGTTTACTATAATTCAGAGTTAAATTGCCACTTGATTTGATTTCTCCAAACGTGCATCAGCTAATAAAGGAAAATTTATCATGAAGAGTTTCAATTAATGCCAAAGCAATAACGTATTTAGTTATTATTTATTTATTTATTTATTAGTGCATGTACTGGACTGTGATTCATTCTCACCAGGAAATAAAACTGCTGCAGAGAAATCCTTAAGTAAAAACATACATAAGTTAATAAGAAAGCAAACTACTGATGTTTATAAAAATCTGTCTGTACATATTTCTTTCTTATTCTAGTGTCATTCTGTATGGGTTTATTGTAAATCTCTCTAGAGAAGTGTCTTTTCATTTTCAATCTATCATGGTACCCACTGTCATATATAGTTATTTGTATTAAACTGACTAAAGCATTCACAAATATGGTTCATAATGCATAAGGCTAGTGCACAGAAAAAAGTAATGTACCAGAAAACAATATAATTTACAAAAGTTAGTGTACTGTGGAGTATGTCTGGAAACACCATGGAGGTGTCTAGAAATAGCCACCTGTGATGTAGCCATGCAAATGAAGGTACGCACCTTTGGTTGCATTTCACTGACATAAAGCTGTTGCCACAAAGCTTTCTGCCAGAAGTATTGCTCCTAGTGGTCCAACTTTGGACCAAAACATCATAAAGTATGCAAACTAGTTTCAATCTAAATCAAAGCTGGAGTGCTTGTCAACAAAACAAGTTTGAGCAACATCAGTAGCACATGTCACACCCATTCAGGAGGAAATATGACTTTGTAGTTTATATTAACAGGGGATAGTGAGCATACTGTGCACAGAACCGCACTATGACAACAAAGCCATATTTTCCTTTCCGCACAGTGATGTAGTACAACCTCTGCTAACCCCTGACTCCATAGCATTAGATCCCTTTTGATAAATATTATGCAAATAAGATATGCTCTGGCTGAGGCAAAATTACAAGCAGCCACACACATGTGTGTGTGTGTGTGTGTGTGTGTGTGTGTGTGTGTGTGTGTGTGTGTGTGTGTGTGTGTGTGTGTGTGTGTGTGTGTGTGTGTGTGTGTGTGTGTGTGTGTGTATGTGTGTGTGCATGTGTGTGTGCATGTGTGTGTGTGTGTGTGTGTGTGTGTGTGTGTGTGTGTGTGTGTGTGTGTGTGTGTGTGGGTTTGTGTGTGTTTGATTCTACCACTTCATGTGTCTTTGTATGTTCCTGCTCTTGTTAAGCACATTACCACCACAATGCTCTCTGCATCATCCACACAGAAATTCTGCATGGCCTAGTTAATGTCTATCATAGAGTGAGGCAATGTTATATGACATAAGTAAATATGTATTTTCAACTTTGCAGCATGTGGCTTGCTACTATACCCTACAATCTTCTACATATGGACCACTTTTGTAACATTTAATATCCATAGTCACATCGAAAGGCATATCATTGTTACACACTTCCATTCGTTGTTAGACTGTGTACTGTAAATGGCTTGATATCCCTACTTCACCATTAAATTATGAAACTATACATTGGTGTAGCAAACTAATGTATACTTATGAAGTATTGCCATTGCCAGTTGAAGTCAATGGGCCTTATGGACATACGGAAAAGCTCTCCTGTATAAGGCATTACACGGGTGTCTCAGTTTCTTTTCCTAGAGGTGCACCACCTAAACAATAACACATGTTGCAAAATTCATAGTCAGAATGAATGAATGGTCCATGATGGGGCAGTGGCACAGTTTATATAAACCATCGTAATGTCTAGCCTAAGCCTGATACACAGTGTCAGACACCCCATATATGGGACTGTGCAACATTTTGTGAGACTTATGGTCTGGATTAAGGGACTTACTGATACTGGGATCAGTGTGTCATGCAACCTTGTACTAGAAGCAGTTCAGTGTCTTGGTAAATACTCATTGTGTCTAGTGCTGCTTAGTTATTCATCTTAACCATTTATTTAATTTTCCCATATAAATATACATGTACTCAGAGCAATAGCTTGGTCATCCAGTGCTTGGTGCCATCCCAAAATCTGGTGCTCCTCAACTCTAAGTTGAGGAGCAAAAACAAAGGTATATTTCTCAATGTGGATTCCCTCATCTAAGGAATAAGCAAGTTTCATTCTTCTCAAACTATGCTCCTGACCTCTAAGTTGAGGAGCAAGACAAAAAAATAGAAAAACAAAATAAAACAAAAAAGTATTCTCATGCTTGAGGACTTAAATAAAAGATCCTTTCTCTTCTTTGAATTGTAGCAACCCACTTGTTACGTGCTACAAATGTAATACATAGTTTCCTACATGCAAAGTTTCATTCATGACAGAAAATTCAGTTGTACTACAATTCATTTCACACAGAGAGCTGAAGTGCTTAGGCAAATGGTGTGTCAGCATTTTAGAAAATGAATGCTGCTGCTGAGGATTGCACCCCCTGATGTCTTGTGCCTGAGGCAGATGCCCCTATACCCAGCCCTAGCTACTCTTCAGCATATAGTACTTCCACAGCCACAAGAAAATAACAAAAAAGGCTTTGTATAAGCCAAATATTTCAAAGCATAAGCCATTTTCAACTTATGATATGCTCAACAGATGTAATAACAGTGAAACACATAATATGTAGTCCAGATTATCATACCAAAATGGAAAGAACCATAGTAAAACAATCTGGCCATTTCTTCTCTGATATTTGGTAAATTCAGAGTTTATTTTGGAGAGGGTATTGAGAGTTTTGTTCTTGTATGGATGTGAGTCGAGACAAATCTCAGAAATGGTGATGCTTGATTTTTCACAGAAGTTTTGTTTGGCTGTCTAGTCTTAACAAAACTGTTTTTTTATGTAATGACCATCAACCAGTCATATCCATTTTATATATATATATATATATATATCTCTATATAAAATATATATATATATAGATAGATAGATAGATATAGATAGATATAGATATATATCCATGTTTACTGTAGTCTACCTTTTTGGTTTGACAATATTTATTAAAACATTGTGCATCTTTGCAGATTTTTTTAGCTAATGTACTGCAACATCCCTTGCTTTCAGGGGTATCCTCTATGATGCTTTGAAAAAAAAGAAGTTTGTAAATCTGATTGTTTGCACATCTGTGTGTGTTTGTCATGGTCATTGCAGCTAGGCCTTTTCTGTATATGTTCAAGATCTTTTACTTTCTTTTTTGCATCATTTCTTCACAGAAATATACACCTGTGCTAAGTAAGAACAGTAGCTTTTGTAAGGGAAATATTTCACATTATAAGTTAGTTTTTGCATAAAGTTTGGAAATATTGCTTTGTACAATGTTGATTAATATGTGTTCAATTTGATTATTTAATACTGTCTATTTTATGTATAGAGATTTTCTCCCCAGGTCTGTGCTGAAAATGGGCCTCATGCCCAGTCAGACATAACCTGGTAAACTAAATAAATAAATACATAAATGTCTATCTCTCATAAAGTCTGGCATTTTGTCATGATTGTGCGATTACCTGTCTGTATATCATTATGCATTTTTGAACCACTTGTAAGATTCAGTCATAATTTGTATAATTCACTGGTACTCCTTGAACAAAATGGAAGTTTGCAAATATCTTAAACACTTTGTATAACAAGACAGCAACTCCAGCCTCAACTCCTTTTCCACATGAGATCAAGGTGTTACATTTTCAGTGACAATCATCTCAAGCCAAGGTTTTTACACTTGTTGGTAACTAGCCCTGCCACAGTAGTTCAACATAACTGCAGGGAGGACATGCAGACTTAGCACAGAAGGCACCCCAACCAAGAATCCATCCAGAGTACCTTTTGTTGTGAGGCAACAACACTAACTGCTGGACTGCCACAGCCACCCCAACAAGGCAATAAATATTTATCCAACTCTAAATTAAATATAATTTTATGTTTTATCAAGTAGGCTAGATGAAACATATTTTGCAAGCAAGCAAACAAGAAATAAAACAATAGGATGAGAAAAAAATCAGAATCAGGTTGATGCTCAGAATTATATACTGTTGGATTCTCTGGGAAAACAGTTTCAGTGCAAGGAAGATCTGCACACTTGTGGTATTCAGTGGAATATGGAAAGGTTGTGCTTCTTGTGTGTTGGTCACTTATTCCTACAGTAGAACAGCAAAGTTTTCTAACTTGAGTCTTCACTCAAGCTTGAAAGACACCCCCCCCCACACACACACACACACATGCACATGCTGACACAGGCAAGCACTTTAAACACATTCAAATGCATTCAAATACATTCACACATGTATCACATAACCCATTCTCCTTATCAGTGTAGAATGAAAGTTCTTTGCAAAATATCAGTGATGAAGTTAGCATCAGCTTATCAGCTTACAGTGTCCTCACCCCTACTCAGTTCCATGTTAATGTTGAGGAAAACAGACAACTCCTTCACTTTTTGTAATGCCCTTTCTCACTGTTCACGGCTGCCTACACACATCCTCTATGCACTGTATCAGTGCAGAAAGCAGCATCCGTGTCCCACTACAGACATCGGCTTGTGTATTTCCACTGCCTGTCTAGCTGGTGTAGATGTTCTTTTCTTGATTAGAAAGTTGTCAGATAGTGCAACTCTTTCATACAACAGACTATGTAAATCCTCTCTGCCTGGTCATCACTCAGTCATTCAAACTACAACCTACATCTTAGGTGTTGTATACCGTTACTCAAAAATGTCAATGAAAGCTATCAAAACTGGTCAAATGTGCAGTTTGTTGAAGAGGAAAAAACACAGTATGTGAGGAAATCAGCCAATTGCACATACCAGCTTTTTAAGTGTGTGTGAGATCGTGGTACAGTGGGGATTTGAGAATTTGCCTTTCCTTACTGTACAGAGATCTTGAGTTCATATTTGTAATTAGCAGGGGGTGTGGGGGAACAGGAAGCAAGCCTCCCCTGCATGAAACACTGTTTTGTTTTGTTTCTCCGATTGGCTGGTGATTGAGCATTTGTACTCGATCACTTCCCATTCGAGTCTGTGATTTGCCAATGTATAGTCATACATATGTTAAAATATATAACTCTTTATAAATATGCTAGGATATTTTATATTCAATTTACTATTCAAAATAAGTGCATTTGTAAGCCGTAGACAATTATATACATGATGTATGTCTGGTTACATTTCTGTGCTTATCCCCATAAAAACCAAGCAGACAGTAAAAAGGTCAAGCATCAGGATGTCCATGGAAGGTTCTGTGTACATTGCAATAATAAAAGTCATTCTTCTCCACCTGCTAATATTGCATGCTATTTGGCTGTAGGAAATATACAACACAGTTTCTCTTGGGGCACATAAAGAAGAGCCTCTGTTGGGTCAACTGTCGCTTTTAAGCTACAATACTTATCACATGTATATAAAAAAACACCTGTGAAAATAATGAGGAAGCAGGGATTGACCCTCTACACTAAGCATTCCATCTAGAAAGTCAGTCTGATTCACCAACAGTTTTGAGGGCTTCATCTAAATGCTTACATGGACAAATACCCAGTTACCTCACTTAAGATCTGCGAGAGGAGAGGAAGATAACAAAATTAAAACCAAATAAACATAGCTTACCTAAAAATCTGACTTAACAATGTTATCAGATTCAGTGGTTTCTGAATGTGGATTCAGAAATGGCTTTATAAAAACATGTGTTTCTGTTTAATGGCTCCTGACTGGATGATACACATTTCATACTACAGAATTATTTTTCAGTAGGCATTCAGGACACAAAATGTAATAAAAAATGTCTGTTCTAGCTCATATATGTGAACCAAATGTAGACAGAATGGTCATCTGTGACAGATGTAGATGACTGCTACTTTCACACGCTTGTAAATGCTTAAACCTTCGTTTTAATAAAACAACAATCACATTCAGAATTCCTGCTTGATTTTCCAACTTTCATGAAACTCATAAGAAGCTTGAAAGCTTGCAGAACACTATACTTTTTAAATTATTGCTGTTTCATTACATAATACTGTGTCACAGGATATGGAGCAGGTCTTTTTTTCAGAATGTAAGCAGAAATGTATTTTAATATTTTGAAATGTGTATTTCAGTAGAATTTCCAATTCCTGTTGAGACTATAACCAAGCTATCACACTTTGAAGTTTAATTTTTAAAATTATGCTACAAAATGCCTACCTACAAATGATCTTTAGTGATAAATGCACTACCCTGTAAAAAATGTAAAATGAATCTAAAAATAAAATGATCCAATTTCCCCATCAAAGTAAGAAAAACTCAAATGGGCTTTATTACACACAGCTACATTCCCCTATTACCCACATATATAGTTTCACCTCAGACATAATAAACTCCAAGGTCACTATATCCTGAATAAAGTAGCAAAAAAACTTTTTAGCTTTTTAAAACACTTTTATACATATTTATTGAAATAAAGTAATGTCCAAAATACAATGCTGAAAATCAGATAATTGTAGTGTATATGCATAAATATAAAGAAACATCAATCATAAATTCTCTCTGTTGATTTAAGAAAGGTACTTTTATTCATTTATTTGGTTTTGTTTGTGTGTTTGTGTGTTTGTTTGTTTGTTTGTTTGTTTGTTTGTTTGTTTGTTTGGTTGATTGGTTGGTTGTCTTTTGTTAACCGGGTTAGTCCAACTGGGCTTGTCGCTCATTTTCAGTAGAGACTTGTGGAGAAAAGCTCCACAAACAAAGATAACAATAACACAGTTACATTCAAGTAATAAGAATATGAATACATTCATGGCAAAATGGAAAAATTAACAAAATTCATACATAGTTAGTAAGATAAATTCATACAATAATTAAATAAAATTTAGCATAAAAAACAGTTTAAAGAAATGAGGATTTGCAATAGGGCATCAGAAAGAAGAAAAATAAGCCACAATAATATCCAAATAAGTAAGCAAGTTGGTAGAGAGGAAAAGAAGGCTATAAAGTAAAAAGTTAAAAATAAAGGGGGGAACTGTATAGGAGTATCAAGAGAGTGAAAGAAAGAACAGTTAGCATTAGTTATATAAAGATATATTACAGTAAAGTGAGAAAGAGAAAAAAATACTTAGATAAATAACAGTGAAAAAAGGCTGCCCCATTGGTATAAAGGGACAAAGTCTTCACTGCTATAGAAGTTTGGCTGTTCAGATGCCTGTTGGAGCTGCCTTAGGAGGAGGAGGGGAAAGATGAAGCCTGCTCACCTTCTTTTAAAAGGGAAGAGGAGGAACATGTATTTGGAGCACACTGTCTGCGATTCCCAGGGGTAACTGGGGTTTATATAGTGGTGCTTGTGTACAAAGGGAAGCAGGGTCCAAAGAGGTTCCTCACTCATTCACAAAAGTTCCACACTAAAAGAATATAGGGTGTAAGTAACATGTCCTATGCAGACCGCCTCAAGGCCCTATCCCTGTATTCTGTCTCCTACAGGTTTTTGAGGGGAGATCTATGCCTGGCATACAGGGCATTGTCAGACCCCACTCTGATGGACCTCCTGCATAGCCATAAAACAAACAGTACCAGAATTACCCATTCTAAAGACTTAAACATTGCCTGTGATAAAATAGGACCTGTTGGAGAGATAGGTATGTATCCCAGAAACCACCAGAAACCTATGGAACAGGCTCCCCAGCCATGTGATGCAGAGTTCCTTCCTAATCCAATTCAAGTGCAACTTGGACAATTGGATGGGAAACTGGAAATTCATCCCTGGTTTGGCACCTATGTCTCTAATGCAAACAAGTAACCTGTAAACAGTTCATCTCTCAGGCCTATGCTTACACTTATCAAGGGTATCAGAACTTGTCAGAGATGTGGGATGCATGGCTAGGCTTAAAAAGGCCCTACTGGTCATTAGCCTAGTAAACACCTATGAACCTATGACCATGCCACCCACAGGCATAACTTCATCCCAAAGGCTCACTTCACACTAGCCCCTTGGATGCTGATGTGAATAGGCAGGGGAGGTAGGGCCTTAAAAAGAAAAAAACAAATGCTCCCTGCAGATGATTGGATGACTCACAGTCTGTTCCTCTTCCAAGAGAACAATTGAGCAGGAGGCTTCTCACATGAGGGGAATGAAGAGATCAGAGGAGTAGCTAGTAGGATAAGTGAGATGGCCAGATGAGGACCAGAGCAAAAGGTAAGTAAATAAATAAATAAATAACAAAGAAAGAAGGAGGAAAATATAGGGAAGGAAATATATCCCTGCTGCTGTCTACAGTGGTTTAGAGGTAATTCCTCTGTCACACAAGCTGAGGTCCTGAGTTCAGTCCTAACCCCTGATCACAGTCAGCATAGAGTTGATTTTTGTCTCTGGGAACTTCAGTTTCTTCTTGCCTCTCAAAGGCATTTGGGGAGACTAGATACATTAAATTGTCTATACATATGCTGTATTGGTATATTTATTCTTGTACATAGGTTGTGGCTGAAAAAGGGCTATGAAGAGCCAGATCCCTTTCTAAATTAACAAATATAATAAAAGTATTAGTGTCACTATACTCTGGTCTTCTTATCTACCTTGTTCAGCATTCCACATATGTAACAAATAGGTGGCCATGTTTAGGCCAGAAATTAAAACTGGGTGTTTCCAACCTGGATCTCATTGTTGTTGTGTTGGTTTCCATATGGTAAACATTGTGCAATATTCAATTCAGTTCAATCACTTTAGATATATCAGCTGATCTGATTTCCTATGTCCAGTAATTCCTTTATGAGCTGCCATTACATACACAACAGCATCACTAGTAATAGCCACCCAACATTAATAACAATAAATACACACAACTACATAAACAGTCTTCTTCTTCTGGCTTTCCCCAGTTAGGGGTCACCACAGCAGATCACCTTATCTGCTCATGATTGGCAATGGAGTTGTACGGTGTCACGTTGCCAGTCCAGCACCCAACCTTCCACAGAAGACACACACACACACACACATACGCACTCACACCTAGGGCCAATTTAGAGTGTCCAATTCACCTACAGCATGTCTTTGGAATGAAACCGTTGCACCCAGAGGAACCCCAACATGACCACAGGGAGGACATGCAGACTCCACATAAAACGCACCCCAGCCAAGGATCAAACTGGAGAACCTCTTGCTGTGTGGCGGCAACACTAACCGCTGTACCACCGTGGCTACCCACAGCTACAACTACATGAACAGTGTATGACACAAATCACATAAAACCCCATATATCTTACCAATGTACAGTAATAAAGAAAGAATGTGCACAAAACCAACACCAGTCCCAGGCACAGAACATAATGCACTACACACAGTGACAGGTACAGCACAGCAAATAATGTTACAGTGCAACTGATGTGCTGTGTGTATGTGTGCATGTGCACACGCGTGCATGTATGCATGTGTTTGTGTGTGTTTGTGTGTGTGTGTGTGTGTGTGTGTGTGTGTGTGTGTGTATGTGTGTGTGTGTGTATGTTTGTGTGTGTGTGTGCATGTGTGTGTGTCTGTCTGTGTGTACGTGTTTGGGCAAACACATGCACAAAAATCTAAACAAGTTCCACAAAGGTAAATGTAATAAAACATACACATACCCTATAATCATAAATATACATTTACCTTTATAATGATGGCAAACTCTGTTTATAGGTTCATAGGTTCATAGGTAGGTACTAGGCTATCAGCCCAAGGGCCTACATAAGCCTAGTCAACAAGATTCCCTGGCTTATGCCACCCAAGAAAGTTATTTTCCTGTGCCACTGTCGGGCAGAGAAACAGAAGTGATCCCTGGGGTGTATTTCCTATTTCTCATCCAAAGAGTGCTAATGAAGAACTTTGCGTGACATAGATGGGTAGCCTGTTCCAGAGTATGGGAAGTCTCTGGGACAGGAATCTATCCCTCCAGCATGTCCTGTTTATTGTGGTGACAAGGTTTAGGTCCCTAGAGTGTGTAGCTGGGATGGATTGGGATTTCTGTAGGTGTAGCATGTCCAACAGCTCTGGGTTTGACATAGCTTTATATTTTAGGCAGAGATCACCTCGGAGTAGGGAATATGCTACAAAGTAAAGCTGGAGTTTTTTGAGGCGGTCAGTGTAGGGCATTTGTTTGAGGCCAGTAATCCTCTTTGTGAGGTACTTCTGTGGCCTTTCCAGCTGCTGCAGATGTCTTGTGAGGTACATTCCAAAAGGCGGGTTGTACTCTATAATGGGTCTAATGTGTGTCAAGTAGAGGGGAACAATGACCTCTTTTTTCCTGGATGAGAACCCTTTTATGATGAGGTGCGCCACGTAGAAGGACTTCCTGACTATTGTGGCGATGTGACTATCAAAGGAGAGACTACTGTCCACCTGGGTCCCAAGGTCTTTTATCACTCATTCTGTGTTAAGTAGATTGCTGCCTATGTGGTAATTCATGGTTACAGAGTTTTTACCAAAGGGGATGACACTGCACCTTTTGGCATTGAGCTTGAGGCCATGGCTCTGACACCAGGCATCTGTCTCAGTGAGGCCCTTCTGTAGGATGTCGGCATCATTTGGGGACTTAACTATGGCTCCTAGTTTGCAGTCATCTGCAAACTTCGTTAGCCAGAGGCCTTCTCTGTTAGCCTGTACTTCAGAGAAGTAGATACCAAACAAGAGAGGTCGCAGGACGGAACGCTATGGTACTCCACTTGTCACTGCTTTGAGGTCAGATTTGGAGTCTGCAACGTTTACAGTGTGGGTTCTGTCAGTGAGCCAGTTGGCAACCCATCTTGTGATGTAGGGATTTATACCTAGTTTAGTGAGTTTAGCTATAATTCCAGAATGGGGGATGGTGTTGAAAGCCTTGGCGAGGTCAAGATAGGCTATGTGAACCACCTTACCCTCATCTACGGCTTTGGTGACTGCCTCAAAGAAGTTGATCAGGTTCAGGAGGCATGATCTGCCTTTCAAAACCCCGAACTGGGTGGGATCCAGATTTTGGAGGTTACCAATGTCTTTGTTTACGAGTTCCATGACGATACTTTCCATGCCCTTGCAGACCAGGCTCGTCAGGCTAATAGGTCGATAATTCCTGGTATTAGTGGTGGCTCCCCGTTTGTGGAGTGGGATAACTGTTGCTGTGCACCATTCAGTGGGTACAAAGCCTGATGCAAGACTATTATTGAACATGGTGCTTAAGTGGGGATCCAGTTCATTCTGAATTTCGTGTAAAACGCAGCCTGGGATGTTGTCCGGTCCCATGGATGCTGTGTTTTTGGCTTTAGAGAGTGCAGCTTTTACCTGCGTAGTTGTGATTACAGGGACTCTGCCTTCTTCCTGTATAGATATGGGCCCTTTAGAGGGTGAGAGGGGGTAAAGTTAGCACTGACCCTATCTGCCAGGATGTTGGCAATATCAGTTGATTCTGTAATTTTCTTGCCTTTGTGCTGTAACTCAGAGTAGATCTGGGTGTTTCCATTGAGATTCTTGACATAGCTATAGAATGCTTTGTGGTTGTCCTTGGAATTAGTGGCAATTTTGTTTTCATAGGTAGCTTTGGAGGATCTTATAAGGGATCTCAGCTTCTTGCTGAGGCTGATCAGGGAGCTACTCCACTCATGGGATTTTACTCTCTTTTGCAACAGTTTCTTCCTTCTGTTGTACAGTTTGTTTATGGCAGGGGACCACCAGATTGGCTTCCTTTTTTTGGAGGTTAGCATCTTGGTTCTGTTTGGGATAGCACGATTCATGCACTCGTGTAAGTGCTTATAGAGTGCATTAATGTAGGATTCAGCAGTTGTAACTGTATTGTCCATCTGTATGGGTGTCATGACGTTCACCACTTCTGTCTTAAGAAGCATGAAGTTGGCTTTGGAGAAATTTTTTACTGTGGTTTCCTTAATGGGGGGGTGGGGTGGGGCGGGATGTGGATATCAAGGGTGATTAGCTTATAGTCGGATCGGTCCAACAAGGAGTTGACTTCAGGTGTGGAACACTGGTCACTCATGTTGGTAATGACTAGGTCTAGGATATTGTTGCTCCTGGTGGGGGTGTGGATAAGTTGATCCAGGGCATTGGAGTTTATGAATTCCAGAAAGTCTTGATCTAAGGAGTTGGTACACGAGTAGTTTTCCCAGTTAATGGTGGGGTAGTTGAAGTCACCCATTATTAGGGTGTTGGGTTGAACCCTAATATTTTCCAGTACATCAAGAAAAGAGGAGTGGGAATCCTGGGGCATGGTGGGGGATCTGTAGCAAGCTACAATTTGGATTGCAGTTTTGCCCAGAGTTAGTTGCACTTGGATAACCTCGGATGCATTATGCTGAGCAATTAGCCTGGAGATGTGGATATCCTTAATGAATATGGACACACCTCCACCTTTGGTGTTTCGGTCCAGGTTACATGGCCGAAAAGTGTGGTATGAGTTATAGCCTGGTAGTGCAGGGGTGCTCTCTGGAGCCCTGAACCTGGTCTCAGTCACTGCACAAATATCGATATTCTCCATTTTAAGGAGTGCCTTGAGTAAGTGCATTTTGAGATGTAGACTTCTAGCATTGAGTAGCATTACCCTCAGTTTTTGCTTGCCTGTTCCTGTTATGGTGGTGAATTTGTTATTTGAACCTTGCCTAAAACAGGCACTATAGGGGCAGCAAGAGCCTTAGCTAGTATCCTGAATCCCAGGGGTGACAGGTGCAGGCCATCTGTGGCAAAGCATCATGGTCTGTCGACCATGTCATCCCAAGCAGACAGATACTGGATCCCCTTAGAATGACACCAGAAGCTTAGCCAATTGTTGAAGTCAATCATTTTGTCCTTGTACTGTGGTATCATTCTGGGCAATGGCAGAATGCTACTCAGGGCTAGGGTCATACCTGCCTGGGCTACAAGATCAGAGAGCTCTTCCATGTCTCTTTTCATGTAGTCCAGGGAGGTACATCTCAGGTCATTCACACCAACATGTACAATGACAGAGTTATATTTGTACTTGTTGTGGAGTTACCTGAGTGCATGAGTTATGTGGCGGATCCTGGCATCCGACAGGCAGCTGACAGTAACCTTCTCCTTGTTTAGCCTGGTGAGTGGGACATCAATGTGCCTGACTATAGAGTCACCTATGACTAGTGTGTTGGGTACGTTGTTTTGCCTTATTGGCTGTGGTTGAGTTATATTTGTACTTGTTGTGGAGTTACCTGAGTGCATGAGTTATGTGGCGGATCCTGGCATCCGACAGGCAGCTGACAGTAACCTTCTCCTTGTTTAGCCTGGTGAGTGGGACATCAATGTGCCTGACTATAGAGTCACCTATGACTAGTGTGTTGGGTACGTTGTTTTGCCTTATTGGCTGTGGTTGAGTGGCACACTGAGTGGGCTATGTGTCATTTGGGTTGTGTTGGGGGATGGAGGTTGCTTCTGTTTCTGCTTTGGAGGTCTCTGTTGCTTAGACAGATTATTATTGAGAGCCTCTGTGAATGTTTTTGTATTACTATGTGTGGATTTTGGTGGTGTAGATTTAGTGAGACTATGTGATGAGTGTGGTGTGGTGCCAATGTTTACCTTCTCCTCATGACTGTCAAGTTCAGTCTTGGTTCGAGAGAGCTTTACCTCCAGTTTGGCTAGATAAGTGC
The DNA here is from genome assembly GCF_019279795.1 of Protopterus annectens. NCBI lineage: Eukaryota > Metazoa > Chordata > Ceratodontiformes > Protopteridae > Protopterus > Protopterus annectens. Next base: position 828,901,142 of record NC_056745.1, on the reverse strand, counting down.
ATCTCTCACAGGTTGTAGTGTTGGGTGGTAGGAGAGGGTTGCCTGTGTACATGAGGCAATTTCTACATTGCCTCAAGATGCCCATATTCATTAGATAGACAGGAGAGAACACTGGGAGCTGACCCTTGGACATGCCTGAATAAAAAAATATTTTTCCTCTAGATAAGTGAGGAAAGGGAGTACAAGACCTGTAAATGAAAAATAAATAAAGCCATCTCAAGTCATTGCCTGTACAAAACCCAAACAATAAAAATGCAAAATTACTCTCTAACACTATGAGACAGAGTCTAAAATATGTAGGGTAGTATAGCAGAGCTGCCTCAACCTTCCACTTCTGTTTAATGTCATCCTGGAGACAGTGTCCCTGACATCTGTAGAGTGGTATTCTTACATAACAAATCCTTTTAAGGTATATTGCACAATATACAGGTAATGGTATTCTGACATATTCTGTGTTAATGGCAGTGAGCTGAAATTGTTTCAAGTTGAGGTCTAGAAAATAACTCATGTATTCTGTGATTAGGTCCAGTCTGTGAGGGAGCTTGTGGTAACTGCCTTTGGACATTTACCAAAGAATGGAGAATAACTGTTGCCTGGGCCAGAGGGGAATTACCACAATGATCTTTTGAAAGTCCTTCTGAATTTTCAGAATGACTCTAGATATCAGTATAAAGGTGGAAAAATATACAGGAATATTCCTGTGCAAGGAAATGAGAATGCATCTGTTTTCCAGGTTTGCTTGTAAGGAATCCTGGATTGGAGTTTTGGCAGTTGTTTTTTATGAATGGAAGCAAATAGATGTATCTGAGGTGCTCTCCACAGCTGGAATAAAATCATGGAAGACCACCTGATTCAATGTTCATTTGAGAGGGCCTGTCCTCGTCTTGTCCAGATTGCCACAAAGTTTTGCTCTGATGGAATGTAAGAAGCCTGTACAGTGACATTTTCCTGTATTGGTATAGTCTAGGCTACCATGGCTAATCTGCACCAGGGGTATGGTCTGGAACTCCATGTTTGTTTATGTACCACATCACTGTGGTGTTGTCTGTGACCACTTGTAAAGGTCCTGGGAACCACAGATAACTGTGAGAGAGTTAAGTGCATTTATTACTGCGATTATCTCACTGATATTAACAGCACTGCAAAGATTTACTAACACAAGAACTACACCTAATTGTCTGGACTATCACATATAGCTGTGTCAACCTAGCATCAGCTCTGCTTCTTTATATTCTTTAACACCAACCCAAGATAACCTTTGCCCTAATAAAAATTAAATATAAAGAGAAAATATATACCATGGCTAACAACAAAGTAAAAACAACTTATAAAACTTCAAGATGAAGCTTGGAGAGAATGGAAATTCAACCTATTAGATTTAAGTGCACAGCAAGAATTTAAAAGTTTAACAAATACCAAATTAGAAAAGCTAAAGTGACCCGATGACCCATACTTTATTAATGGCATGGGTGCTGGAGGGGGCCACAGCGGGAAGATGGGAGTGAGGAGCTGACATCAGCTTGCTCACTTGGGGGAAGAGGAGAGCCTAGAGTTGCAGTAATAAGCAGATGTGTGAGCCTTTTGAGCACTGTGCTGCATAAGTGTTAAGACACTTAGTTGGGAGTTCTCATATAAATAATAATAATAATAATAATAGTAATAATAATAATAATAATAATACCCATTTGTTAACCAGGTAGGTCCACTGGACACACAGTCTCTTTCCAGGGGCAACCCCAAACCAGTGTCTGGTTATGTGACTTGCCCAGGGTCACAGAGCAGGCAAATGAAGGCTAAGGATATTAAACCCTGTATCACAGAAACTGCAGCTCATAGCCTTGACCCTCTGCCTCATCTGCTAGGTGCACATCCTAAGTGAACCCTTCTCATACATCTACATGACACAAACAATAGCCATTACTTATTCATTTTAAGCATGCTCTATTTCTACCTGATGCAAAAGTTATCACTTTAGTTAATGCTAATAATATCTGTCGTATTGCAAATCTGTGCCTATTGACTAAAATAGATGGAAAAAAATCTTTTACGTCTAGGTGCTAGTATAGATTCTAAAATTTGACATCATAAGAGACAAGCAACATAGTTTTGGGCATAAGTGTAACACAATTGCTGACCAAAACTGTACAACTATGGATAATGGCCTTCTAATTAATACAATATTTCTAGACCTAAGGAAAAAAACTGAGGCTTTAAAAATGTATATAGTACTTCAAAAACTTTTCAGTTCTATATTTTCACCTAAAGTCAGAATCTGATTCAAAAACTACCTGCTGACCAAAAAAAATAAAGTTATTGGATTAAATGTACTATGTCATACTGGAAGTGCCAAACAAAAAAACAATTCAAGCCACATGTAGACCTCTAGGATTGAAGACATATCCCCATCACTACTTTCAATAAAAATACCATTGCAGCACCCCAAAGAAAGCTGTCTTCCTATTACTGCCAGAGCTCATTTCTATTAAATACATTAACTTTCAAGTTAATTAATGAAAATTGTTACACAGCACTAAAAAAGAAGCTAAATAACAAACTACCATCAAATTTAGGGTTGCCACCTTATTAAATGCCCAGAAGGGGGCATATTTTTTGAACGTGTAATGTTGTGGGACAAAGCATACAACTAGTACAAAGGACTGAACTTTACTTTTCTCTCAAAATGAATTTTTTTTAATATTAAGGTGTTTTAAATATATAGTTTATTGTTTAATGCAACTGAGAAAGGAAACAAAAAGCTTTTAACCCAACTAGTTAAGTTTATCCCCAGGATTCAATAAACTCTGTGCAGGAATAGTGCTATTCCTGCACTGAGTGAACCGTGTCCATTTACGCTTAGCTTTAACAACAGAAAGTGCTGTACAGCACTTTTTAAAAGCTTTTCATTGTCCACGGACACTGAAATCAATAATAAAACAGTGTCCGTGGACACTGAAACAGATAGGGGACCAATAAATGAATGCAGGAGGGTGTGTGACAGGTTCTGTCCCACACCCCCTGCATTGTCAAAGTGCCATATGGCACTTTGCAAGTGCTTTCAGTGTCCAGAGACATATACCTCTCAACCTTCTAGAGCAAGAAATCTGTACAAAGCCATAAATAATGGGGGGGGGCACAGGCCCAAAAATGGGACACATTAAATATTGCTCTTACAAACTTGGAAAGTTGGTAGAATAAGAGGTTTTGCATTAGCACGGATTTCCTGAAGGGTATGAAGTCTGAAACTCAAATGTCTGTCATTATGTTCTGACTTAAACCCTGAATAATTTGCCAATGATTTGCTAGAAAAACGCAGTCACATGAGAAATGGACCAAAATATGAGGCAATAAGCTGGACATTCTGCAAAAATCTGTACAGTTGAGAGGTATGCTGCCTCATGTTTTGGATGTGTTCCTCCAAACATCTGTCTCTACCTGGGAAATAGCAGAGGACTGGAGTCATTAAATAATGAGAAACATTTGAGTTTAAGACACCACATTCATTGGAAAGTCATGCTTTCTAAGTCTGTAAGAGCAATATTTAAAATCTGTCCCTGTGTGTCCCCTTACAATTGCCCTTACTGCGACTGACAAGGAGTAATGATACATGTACATAAAGTGGTTTTATTAATATCCCTGTTTTTTTATTACATTCTAAGGTATATTTAAGCATAGTTGAGTGGATTTGTGTGTTAGGGCCCTCTGCTCAGCATTGCTTAAACATCTCATAGCAGCTAAATACAACTGTATAGCTAAAATCTCAATGATGAGATAGTGTAGTGGTTAGAGTGCTGGCTTTATATGCAGGCATTCACGGTTTGAGTACCAAGATATGAATTTGATTTTTACATGGGAAATCATTGTTAAAATTTATTTTTTATGTTAAATCATGTATTAAGTGATATTTGTCACCCAGCGTAGTGTAGCTGGTCCAAAATGAAAGTGTGAGAGCATGGTAACCAAAAACAATGCACCCAATGGCCATCAAAAAGAAGGTTATTCAGTTATGATGAAGTCATTACCTATGATGAAAGCGCTTAACCACTAATGAATTTTGATCGTGTTTGGTTTCAATGAAGTGCAGTTCTTTTTGATGGCCATTGGGTGCATTGTTTTTTGTTACCAGTGAATTTTTTGCATCCTGGAACTTTTATTGGTGCTGCAAGTGTGAGAGCATATAACATGTGAAATCACCCATGTATACACTAGTGTCCCATACAGTATAGTCACACCCCAGGGTATTGTAATAAAAGCACATAGTGGAATGTCATGTAAAGTAAATCATATACACTTAATAATATGTTAGTAATGATGAATTAATCTACAATCCTGATATTTTTTTAAATGAAAACTGAGCATTGATAAGCATTGCTCAGCTATGCTTAGCCAGTTTAAGCATTGCTTAGATGTACATTCTAAGCAGCAGTTAGCTCAGCTAAGTAGATTTGTGCACAGTTAAGCAGTACTCAGCATTTACCCCTTTAAGCACTGTTCAACTTATCTTAGCGGATTTGCGCACTGCTTAGCTGAGCTTTGCATTTTCAAAATGGTCCAATGACAGAAAAGGGCATGAATATGGCCTTATTCAAACTGCACAGGCGGGAATACAGCTATAACCTGCTTTAGTCTGATCTCTGCAGGAACCATGTCAGGTGTTGGAGAGGGCTCACCCTTTCAGGTGCAGCACTGGGGCATTTTGGAGTCCAGGGTCATGGCTGGGCTCCTCGTATCATACCATAATGACATACTACTGCAGGGCCAATACCAGGGCTCACAGTATAAAGTGGAGGCCTGGGACCATCTGGCATGCAACCAGTGCAACTGGTATCCCCTGAACTAGTGAGCAAGTACTGCATCATTATGCTGATGCAGAGGAAGGGGGCACTGTTGGCACAATGGATCCAGGATGCTCAGGACAACCATGCTCCAGCAGTTTGTAACTATCAAGATATAGGTGAACCAGAGTCTAGCCTGAGTATGTGATAGACAGTTATGCATAATGCTTGTTTCTCACCCCTATAGCTGCAGTGGAGATGGTTAGTAACACTGAGGCCCATGCAGGCAAACTGACACGGATGCATCAATAGGCTGGTGAGTACAAATCTAACTTGCAGTATATAGTGACATAAAGTAGAAGGAGTACATTGTTAACTGCCAGTAGGAATAGTGTACACTGTGTCTAATGAATAAATGATGTTTGTCACACTAATATTGATCCACAAGATATCCATTAATAAAAGTGTCATTTCCCTGTAATAAAGATGTATAACACAAACTGTTGTGTTTACTCTGGTATGCTGTTGTAGAAATAGAATGTGTACAAGTTCATCACAGCAAATATGGCATTGACAGCATGAAGTAACTGAGGGTCTTCTGAGAACCAACTAGTATGCAAAACAGAATGTGGAGCTGTAAACCAAGATATAAAGGAAATATGAAATATTGTATGCACTAAGTTCCGAACCCTGAATAATAATGTCTACAGTATTATGTGTCCCTTCAGCATTACATTCCTGTGTTCACCTTTGCTTCCCAGATTGCATTATTTCAAAGGATTAATACACATTACAATAACTATCTGCCATGCATTAATGTCAGGATTACAAGGTCAGACTGTCTAACCCAGAGAGTATTAGGCAGAAATCAGTTAAGCAAAAGACATCGGTTTCCCAGTAGCTCCATGTGATGGATAATACCACTGTTGTTCATTTTATCACACCCAGATATGGTTCGAATTCAGGGAGTGGTACTGAGATGTGTGCATATATACACTAAAGAAATCCTGAATATTTGTAGAAACAGTCAGAAAGTGTTAACAGATATTTTCTCTACAGGTCTTACAGGTAAAGAAATGTGTGTACTAGTTGTATGAAGGGTATACTAACACACCGTGTACAACTGTTCCACTGTCCAAATTCATATGCCTGCAAATGACAACAGGATAGGTACATACACCATGCACTCTCCGTGATACATGTCCCTCAAGTGTCACACTGTCATGGCTAGTGGCCACTGCTGCCAATAACCTTGGACACAGATAGGAATCCAGGGAAGTATGCCAGTAGCAGACTCACACAACATCAGTGCAGGGTACCCCTTCTCTGTCAGTTACGCAATGCTGACATGTACAAGCCCTCTCCAGTAATGTAGCCATTGTCTTCTCAGTCTGCCCCACATCATTACAGGTTGACAGTCTAACGGGTATGTATGTGCTACAGAAGTCATGGGCCATAGGTAGATGTAAAGTGAGGACAGACCTGTAGAGTATTGAGTAATACTGTTGTGAAAAATGGAAGCCTATATAGTTGTTAATGGACTTTTTTCTCTCCACCCACCCCTCATCTGCATCAATAATTATTATTCATATACTATGGTATGTTGTTCTCAAAACCTATTGTTGGGACATGTGTTCTATCATTGTTCATATATTTACTTGGTTGCATATTAATATACCTTGTTCAAATACTATTATTGGTGGCCTGTTGCCATCAATGTAACTTGCATGCTGTTAAAATGCTTACTGTTGTTCCATTTATGCATGTGCTCTGTTTGCTATGCAACTGTTTCAGAGCTGTTGGTTTGGGTTAATCGGAACACCCATGCATACTATTGTAACTAATTTTGAAATGTTTTGTACATGTCTAACCAATATATCTTGGATAACCTTAACAACATAGCACTTTTGGGATGACAAATCCCCACGGATTCACCTGTCCCATCCCATCTGGCCGTGGCACTGGACCCCAACATATCTGGGACCAAACCTGGAAATTCCTCATCTGCTGGTCCTGCTCACCTTTGGGTGGAACCACCTCCGGGCACGGGCATGGAGAGGAGCCTATCACCCACCGCAAGTTCCGGGTTATGGTGTGCAGCATCATCTGCATGAAGTTGGATGGATGGCTGTGCCAGATGGAGGGCTGCCTGGTGCACCTCAAGAGGCAGGCTGCCTCTCCTGTCCAGCCCCCAGCACAGCCACCTTCAGGGCCATGATGGCACAGTGGTGACTGCCCATGGATGGGGACCTCAGTCCCATTGTATCCACTTGGGGACTCATGGGCTTCAGATTCCCAATCACCCTCCCTGTCAAAGGTGTTTACCTCTCTCATGTGTTATATACACCTGCCTGCTGTCTTGTCTGTCTGTGAATACAACCTATCCTACCCAACCTACCTCCCCAAATATACCTACAGCCCTTCCCCAACATACCACTCTCACCTTAAAAAAAGGGACATCTGTCCCACAAAAAAATCATTGCCCCATACATAGCTCTACATTTTGCCCCCATGTACAATGAAATGAATCAATCTACCCAAACATTATTCTACAAATGTCTGTTGCCAACACCCCTCCCAGTGGGTTGCGAGGCTGTAAATTCCAAATTCTACACATTACTCACAGCTGTTGCTGCAGAAGAAATGTAGAGCTATGGTCCTTTCCTACACCCATCCTGCCCATCTGTAGCTGGTTTTTATAATGTTTTACCTCCTGCTTGCCCCCATTTCACCACCTTCCTATTACCCTTTTTTTCTTTTCTTTAATTAAAATTAGCGCGGGTGTAAGCGGGAGTAATCGGTGCTAAGTGAAGCTAAGAGGACCTAAGCGTCTGTTAGCATGTCTTAGCTTTGCACAAAACTGAGCAAACCTGCTTACAACTGCTTAAAAGTGCTTTAATCACTCTGTCTCCATCAGTCCTTGTTCTGCCCAGCAACAAAATAATCAGCACTGCCAAGTCTCAAACCCTGGATGCTATGTATTATAGTCACAGCAACATACCACTACACCATATGAGCTGTAAGGATTGGTTATGTTTTTACAAACATATTATGCATTATGGTCATGTAACATTAATGAAAAAAATTCCATCACTACCAAGTCTTGAACCCAGAGCCCTGTACACTGCAATCACAGCAACATACCTCTACACCATCTGAACTGTAGGACTCAATAATGTTTTTACAGATATATCATGCACTACAGTCAGTTAACATAAGGGAAAAATACATATCCATAATACTCTTATATACATATATATGTATATATAAATACACACACACAAACATACACACACACACACACACACATATATATATATATATATATATATATATATATATATATATATATATATATATCATCTTTATTAACAACTTTCACACCACTGTCCCACAATGCTCAGTAATCCAGTATGCTGATGACTCTACAATAATATGCACTGCAAATTCCAGCTCTGAACTTCAGCAGATCACCCAGAATGTCTTCGCCTGTACTGAATCTTGGATGCTTAACAATCATCTTGCTCTAAATCCAAAAATAACTAAACTAGTAATTTTTACCCTTAAGAAACCAATCCCCTAGATAAAAAAACTCTTCAGTATACAAGCCCAAGACAATGCCACTATAGAAGTTGTCCCACACACTAAATTATTAGGCATTATTATAGATGAAAACCTAAACTTTGACCTACACATAAACGATAACATAAAAAACACACCAAAAGCTCTGCATGTTGTACACGCACCAACAATTTCTTAGCCTCTCTACTAGACAAACCCTTGCAACTACATTAGTATTACCCTCTCTCCTTTATGGTGCCCCCCCTCCTTGCTAATATCCAAAATTCTACAAAATCCAAACTTGATATGTGTTACACAGAATAGACAAATTTGCCACCAAGGCCAAATTCTCATCACACTACTGTAACTCACTGAAACAATTAGGAAAAAAAACATCTCTCATTCACTCAGCTAACTACAGCACACAAAATAATCTACAGACCCACAGACTGTCCTGCTGTCTCAACTCTACTTGCCAAATGCCAACCCAGCAGGCAACTAAGATCTGAAAATCATCTACTTCTAAAAGTAGAAAAGCCCACCTTACTGGCTGGTCAACTGCTCTACTCCTTCACCATCGCCAAACTATGGAACACGCTTCCTCCTTCTATAAGAAACACAGGCAGCACCACCACCTTCAAACAAATACTGAAAAATCATCTCAACTCTTCCTGGCTATGTACTTGCTCTATAACCTAACCTCTTCCTTCTCCTTATATTTAACTAAATTCCTATGCTTTTTACTACTAGTGACTGATGATTCTTTCTCCATATTTATTATTATTTTTTCTTTCATCACTTGCTGACACTAGTACAATAATGCTGATTAATTTATCTCTGTTTTTACCACTCTGAATTAATCTGGCAACCAACTAAGTTCCTGCTTTTATGTACATATTCTGTATATGTTACTGTAATCAAACCAGCTAAATTCCTGACTTATGTATATATTCTGTATATATTACTGTAACCACTATGTGTAACACTGTTTCTACTTCTGTACCAATTAATGTTTAATTGTTTTCTGCATCTATGTTCTTGTCGGAGCTTTTCTCCCTGGGCCTCTACTGAAAATGGGCTCTTTTAGGCCCAGTGGACTTTCCCAGTAAACAAATGCAATAAATAAATAAATTATATATATATATATATATATATATATATATATATATATATATATATATATAAAAACAAATTCCTGACTTATGTATATATTCTATATATATTACTGTAACCACTATGTGTAACACTGTTTCTACTTCTGTACCAATTAATGTTTAATTTTTTTCCGCATCTATGTTCTTGTCGGAGCTTTTCTCCTTGGGCCTTACATCTGCAAAAACCTGACAAAGTGGGGAGATAAAGGGCAAACAATAGTGGCATATTTGAAATATGGCTATAATATAATATAATATATCTATCTATATATATATATATATATATATATATATATATATATATATATATATATATATAAAAAATATATATAATAATAATACCCTAGCAGCTGATCTCCTCCCACCAGAATATTTACAGAAAGTGGCAGATGCCATTGCATGCCCTATTTCTATTATTATAAACTGAACCTTGTCCAAAGCCACCATCCCTTCTATCTGGAAGGTTTCCCATGTTATTCCTCTCCATAAAGGAGGGAACTCTTTAGACCTCTCAAACTACAGACCAATAGCCATACTATCACCACTGGCCAAAATAATGGAAAAATGCATCTATAACCAATTAATGCACTATCTCACCCAGAATAAATTACTGGCCAACTCTCAGCATGTCTTTAGGCCAAACCAGAGCACCACCTCAGCCCTCCTATCCTTCGCTAACTCCATTAACCTCAACCAAAACAATAACAAACTTACTTCAGCTCTCTTCCTAGATCTCTCTAAGGCCTTTGATATGGTCATCCACCAACTACTTATCCATACTCTGAAGAAACTGTCACTAAATAACTGTGCGATTAAATGGTTCCAATCTTATCTGTCTGGTAGACAACAAGCAGTATTATGGCAGAATACACTATCCACTCATCTACCCATCACACTAGGAGTCCCCCAAGGCTCCATACTAGGACCACTTCTCTTCTCAGTCTCTATCAATGACCTACCCACAATCACTCCCAAGGCCACCTGCATCTAATACGCAGATGACTCCACTTTAATCTGTACAGCCTCCTCCTCAACTGAGCTGATGACTCTAACCCAGAATACTTTCAATGATGTTGAAAAATGGTTCAGCTTATTTTAAACCCCAACAAAACTAAGCTGCTAATTTTTTTCCCCACCTTGTAAGTCCTCTTCACCATTCTTTACCGTAAGATCTAATAATGGCACACATATCCCCAGATGTTCACAGCAAACTCCTAAGGGTCACAGTCAACAATACCCTAAAATATGATACCCATGTCAATCAAACCATCAAAACTGTCAACAAAAAACTGGGCTCCCTCTATAGGATCAAACCTTTCCTCACTCCATTTGCAAGAACTTCTATCACTCACTCCCACTTACTGTCTACTCTTCTCTATGCCTCCCCCCTTTTCACTAACTTGAATAAAACCACTCTTAGCAAACTTGCAAGCTGTTAACAACCATATTGCTAGATTTTCTACAGGTACAACCTTTAGGACCCACCACTGTATCAACTTAACTCAACTAGGTTGGCTTGAATGGGCCAGTCTTCTCCAATACAACCAACTTATAATAGCCCACAAAGTTCTAAACCACCCCGATAAGACAACAGCACTAAACAAGATCATTAATCCCTACAGCAACTTGAGGTCACTGTGCTCTGCTGACAAACTGTTGGTTCAAACAACCAAAAGCATAAATGTGGCTGGTGACTCTCTATTTGCCAACTCTGTAGGCAGAACTTGGAACTCTCTACCTGCTGAACGTACTCCCCAGCCCTCTCTAACCCAGTTCAAAAAAAGCCTCAAACTACACTTTCAAATGCACTGGCAATGTCCCTGTTCAAAACCTGACTTACACCCACCCCCTGGTATTGGATATCTTGCCTAATTAAATCTGTCATTTGACTCTAAAAAGTATATGACTTTGCTTTGTGGCATATCTAGAGCTTATTACGGGCCTTATCTGTGTGAAACCCTGTGTGAGACTCTGTTGCTTACCATGTTCTGTAAATGTTTGTAACCTTACTGAAGACTGTAAACTATGTTAATTTGTAAATGTTACTAATGTAATGTAATCTACTAACTTGGAGCTTTTCTCCCCGGGCCTTCGCTGAAAATGGACATATATCCAGTTGGACCATCCCTGTAAACAAATGTAAAATAAATAAAATAAATAAATAAATAAAATGGCTTTTATACACGTAGATGTCTGTTAGAGTAGCATGGTTTGATTTAACATATGTTTTCTGATAGATTCCAGGTCTGAAATGCAAATGATTGTCATCATTTACTGATGTCAATGCTCACATTATCCCAGTGATTTGTCAGAAATCCACAACTGTTATGAGTAACAGACCAAACATATGAGCCACGCATCTGGACAGTGTCTAGACATCTGGACAGTGGAAAGGTATGACTGCCATCATGTAACATATGAGAAAAAACACTGAGAGCTGCAACCATTTCACCCAGCACCTTCTGAACCACAGTAAGACCAACACAACACTATCCCAAATCAGCTCTGGGGAATTACCCATGTATTTGCAAATATATCATGGACTACAGGGATGTAACTGTAGGGAAAAGCAGACATTGGTGAGAAATTGTCCACCCACAACCCTTTGCACCACAGTCATAGCAACATACCAGTACCCCAAATGAACTTTAGAGTATAACAACTGTTCGAACAAACATATCCTGATCGCCAATCACACATTACACCAACATATAATGCCCCAACTCACAGTCTACTGGGAATCCTGAAGTATTATAGGACATTTCTCAGTCTGCCCCTACAAACATAACACGTGATATATCACCAGCAACTGTAGCAGCATGCACAGTCATATAGAAAAGGATCTATGACACTGACATCTGCTGCTCTCTCTACTCAGCTCAGCACATATTTACACACAACACTGCTACACAATATTGGCAGTCTGTTAATAGCTACACATACATAACTCTCAACTGTACAGATTTCCACAGAATGTCCAGGGTATGGGACCATATTTATGGCCACTGCCGCATACCACTTCTAGAAGTCTGCAAAGTCACTGGGATGATATCAGGAGTGCAGTCACTAAGTAATGATGTACCATAACTCTGAACATCTTACTGCAAGACATCTGGACAAAGGCTGACATTCTTGGGGACAGGGGGCCAAAAAGAGAGTCATATCTCATATAATGGTGTTACAAACTGAAACAGTTGCTGGTGTTACAGGGTTTGTTGTAACATAACATCCCTGAAAGATATGATGTCTGAAACACAAATGGATGTCAACATTTACTGACTACAATCCTCACATTATCCTTCTGTTTACTCAAAAACAGAAATTGTCTGAGGAACAAACCACACGTAACAGGCAAACCTCTGGGAAGTATGTGCACATCTGGAAAGTTGAGAGGTATGTCAGAGACATATCACTGTCAGATGTCAAGTCACGCAGAAAATGCATGTCCAGACAAACCCTGTTAATCCAGCAATCTTCTATGTGTATAACAACAATACTTACAATCTGCACACAGTTATGGAGCTTTGTCTGCATGTTGTTGGGTTGTCTCCATATGTCTTGTTCTGAGAGGTATTTCCAACTATTGTCTGTAAAGCTGTAGCTCAAACACCTTCATAATGTTCTCCACACAAGCAAGGAAATGGGGCAAGGTCCACATGAAGGACTTAATTATAGCACTGTGTTGCTATGGCATTGGCTAATGGAAAGACAACACAGCTGCTCTGGATGCAAGTAGCAAGTGGGAGACATCAATTGGTGCACAGGCCATCACCTGCTCATGAGCATTACCTACAAAAGGCAAGCTGCTGCCTATGGAACACAAGTCAGAACCCATCTGCACAAAGACAGACTGCGACTACACAAACCTAAACATTTACGTTATTCTGAGGAAACTCTTCAGCACTATAACATGTATGTCAATCACTTAAGCTTGTAATGGAATGCAGAAGGGGGGATGCAATAGTTTGAAATAGGAAGTTAAATACTAGGTCTCAATGAGACCTTTAGGACTCACATGCTGCTGTCCAGCACCTATGGCCATTCCTGCTTCCCTTGTCTGCAGTGACATGGATCACAACTCTGGCCCCTGAGTCACCCCAGCAAAGTCAGCTCATGTATGACTACTACTACTGGAGTGCCTGTTGTCCAATACTGACTTTGACACTGCTAGACCAACTACCTGGGATGTTGTAAATATTCATATGTCACCTGTGAATGCTACTATGATACATATGCTTGTCTTGCAAATGTAAGAGACTTATATAGGGTATGTGCATAGTAAACAACTGACACAGAAGTGTGTGTTGAACTGTATGTTATATACTAAGCCCATACCTGTCAACTGTCCAGAGTTTTGCAGACTAACCACATGTCTGCCTCATATTTGTAGTCAATGCCTCATACAGTTGTGTATTGTCTGGCACATCACTGGCAACCCATTAAAGACTGAAGTCATAACATAATAGCATACATGTGAATGTCAGATATCATATCCTGTGGAGTAGTCCTGTGAATGTGAAACCGTCTTTGCTAGCAACTAAGTGTGTTACAGCTGGATTCATAAAGTGTCACTATTTCCTGGCCTTTGCCCACCACTGATGTATGCCTTTGTGCAGATGTATTACTCTAACAGGAGCTACGTGTCTTAGCATGAAACCCATGTCAATGCAAGTGTACCTTGTCCTGTAGGACACCAGCATTTGTGCAGTCACTGATATCTGCTTTGCAGCTATGGAGAGCACACTAACCTTGCCAGGTTACTCATCCCATCATACATTTACTTACCAGATGGAAGGCTGCAAAGCCAAAGGAGGTAGGGTGTTAAACATTAGCATATACATACACACCTCCAGGGTGGCCAAACAGTATGATGCATGGGAGACATCCCGAGTGCATTTAACAGTTGACAAAACAGCTACTCAAATCATAGCTAGTAACAGACCTCCAACCATGACTCTGGACACCCACCACACCTATCAGGACTTGCTGGAATCTGTCAGGATTCAATCGTCCACCCTGCTCCTGGGTGACTTTAACTACACAACCATAGTGTGCATGACCTATGCCACCTGAACATGAATGCACAGAGATTCCTTGGCTTTGTTAATGGCAATGCAGTGGCTCAGCTGGTCAACACTCCTATGACAGGTGGAAATATCCTGTGCCTGGTCCTAACCAACATGAGTAGCCACGGTAGCACTCCTACAGTGTCATCCTCCTTGGTAAGATCTGACCACACAGCCATCACTGTTCAGGTCAACATCTCCCCTGCCCCCCCTTGTCAGGGTCAAACAAAATAAAATTTACATGAATGACTATAAATCTCCTCAGAGCAGGTAGAGGTAGCTTTACAGCCACCGTCCCATCAGTTGGAACTAGCAGTAGTGTCCAAGCCCACACCACAATACTATGTGAGCACTTACATAGCTGTTTGGACTCAAGAATACCTGACAGGACAACATCATCTCCCTGAAGGTTGGGTGAACGTTCGTGGTGGACAGCAGTAATATACAAATACCATAGTAAGTGGAAATAATTGTTGGACAGGGCCAAGAAGGAGCAGGTGCCTTATTGGAAGCAATGTCACCTTGGTTTGAACAAGCAAATAAGGTCACAGGTGAATTACTCTAAGACTATCTTTGAGTGCAAATTGGACACATGCACCGAGGCCAATCTCTAGGCCTTCCACACATATGTCTGCAAACCCAGAGGCAACACCCAAATCTTCTCTGTAGTGGTGGTCAATAACACCACATACACATACGGCATAGACATTGGCAGCCTGCTGCAGACAGGTGAAGTGTAAACATCACCCCCCTGTCCCCCTATTGGCACACATGTGCATGCACATCACCTGCTCCACTCTCCTCATCATCAGGAAGTAGGGCTGTAATGCCCTCTCAAAGGCAACACACTAAAGTCTCCATAGGCCTGATACCATCCCTGGCTGCATCCTACATAACCTCATGCATGAGCTCTCAGCTCCAGTACACAATGTATTCAACCAAAGCCTGAGCACCAGAGGACAGACACTGTCATCCCTATACACAAAGGCAGAGGAATCCACACTGACCCAGCCAATCATATGCACATCAGCCTAACTAGCCTACTCTGCAAGGGCATTGAAGGCAATATCAAGGACATTATGAACAAGGACACCGCCAACCTCAAAATGCTTGAGCCCACACAGTGTGGTATTCTCAAAGGGAGATCAGGCATGTTAAACCTGGTCAATGTCTCTAAAGTGGTCAACAAACACAAGGACAGGGGGAATATGGTGAACAATGCCTACCCTCACCTTGCCAAGTTTTCTTACAATAATCCCCAGGCAGCCAGGATACATATGTCTACACAGCTAAGCATCAACCCGTATGTTACCAGATGGGTAGCTAACTGGCTCAATGATAGTGCCCACTCAGTAGAAGTAGTGGAACCCACTTCTAGTAGTAGAGTCTGCCAGAGTGGTGTACCCCAAGGATCGGTTTGGGGGTCTCTACTGTTTAAGATATACATATCTGAGGTACAAGACAAAAGCAGTGGTCTGTGGATGACCAGGTTTACAGATGCTTGCAAGCTGGCCACTGTCTTATATGCCCCTACTGATGTGAGCACCATCCAAGAGGCCCTCACCCAAATTAATGACCGGTGCAAGCAGCATTACCGCAAACTGAATGCCAGGAGATGCATCATCCTCCCTGCTATGGCAGATGTCATCCATACTAATTATGACATTAATAATGTACTGAGCATGCAATCAGGTATGAGGTAACTTGTGCACCAAGGTTTGTAGCAACCTGAAAGTTTTCCACCATGTGGGCACCACTGTACTGAAGACTGTCTACATGGCCCACCTCACAAATATGGGTATGTCATCCAGGAACTAGGAGGCCACAACATCCCTGTACTCCATCCTTATCAGATGCATTACCATGTACAGTGACTACTTTGGCATATACTTTGCCAAGCAAATACAGCAGTTGCAGAAACCACAGAGGTTCCTGACCAGGCAAATCCAGGGTCTGCAACACCTATCCTACACAGATAGGCTGAAAGCCCTGTCCCTGTACTCAGTCTCATACAGACTGATCATAGGTGACCTGTGTCTGGCATACAAGGCCACTTCCAAACCAGCCATGATGGCATTTCTGCATATCTGTAAGACAAGCCCCACTCATGCAACACACACGCAAGGTCCTCACCTGGTCTGCGACATGTGTAGTGTAGTGTCCCACACAATAAACTGTCTATAAAATACACTCCCTCCCCATGTCTAGCAGAGTACATGTATAGTCCTCTTGAAGAAGAAGAAGCTGGACGACTGCATGGGAAATGGATAAGACACCCCTGAGATCACGTGCTTGTCCCAGCTGGACAGGGGAAACAGGTGCTGGCTTTGAAGGGACATGGGCAAAAGTTTGGGCCAGGCTTATGACGGCATCGGGGCCAATAGTCTGGTATCATCTTATGCACCTGGTACTTTACATGTTCCTGTATGTATTGCAGACTGTCCTGCAATGTTGTCTGAAATTAATCCCTGTGAGTCTGAACTGTGTAGGTACTGCAGTGATAGTGTATAGTCTTGTTCCTTCATCAGTTATCATCACCTATCATTACACCTTATCATTGTGTGTGATCTGTATAGCAGTAAGTCAGCTTTTACAGTACGTGCATATGCACTTGGCGACACTGTATAGTTCACTCAAATAGCCTTGGTCTTGGTCACAATTACCATTCTGCTAATAGGTCGATCATACAGTAGGAATTGTCACCCTCTGTAGTGGGCCTTACAGTAGCCGTGAAAGAGAAGATGGATTGTGGCAGGCAGAACTACCGTAAGGTCTGCCCTGAAGGGGACCCACAGGTGTCAAAGCTGTGCCAGTGTGTGTGTGTGTGTGTGTGTGTGTGTGTGTGTGTGTGTGTGTGTGTGTGTGTGTGTGTGCGTGTGTGTGTGTGGGGGTATGTATCAGCAAACATAATACTGCAGGGTATCAATTTACATATGTTGTCTTCCCCTCGCAGGTGAACATGGGGGTTGGTGTCTCTCCCCCTCACAACCTTATGTCAGTGTCTTAGCAGACTCCCATGATGATGGTAGTCATAGTGAGGCACAGGTGGGGTTGTTGAAGCCTGAATCTGTGCCATTGTTTGGTATCCCCCTTTGACCCACCATGTCCCCGCACACAGTCAGTATGGCCACACATATCCAGTCCTCAGCAGCCATGGATAATGGACAGGTGGAGGGTGGGGGCATGGAACTGGCTGATCTGTTGACTATGGTGAGTGTGAGTGTAGACACCAGCCATAGCCAGACAGCAGGTGAGGTCACACACAGGCAGATTCACAGGGGTGCTCGACGGAGGACTGCTGCCCATCAATCCCCTGTCACATGTGCCACAGCAGGTGTCACCAGATGTATGTTATGGTCCGTCATGGAGCCACAGATGTGTACTGACTGCAACACCAGACAGATGCTCAGGATCATGAATGTAACACTTCCTGCCATGCGTGATGACCTCCACGGCATTTGTGATGCCATACGTCATCTTGCCGATGTTGTAGATTGACAGTGGGGAGAGGCATTGTCACTGCTCGACTGTGCAAGGTCTGTGCATGAGCATGTGGTGGGAGTAGGGCATCAGCCAGGTGGATGTAGGCCAGCAACATGATCAGCTGAGAACCAACTTGGCTGTGCACAGTCACAGTCCCATAATGGCAGTACCAACAGCACTAGTGAAGGAAGGGTGCTGTCCACACCACACCAGAGCAGGACATAGGCACATTGTCCTGGCCAGTCCCATCAGGGATGTGGATCCAGCAGACAGCAGTCACCATCGGGGAGAAGTATTGCATCTGTCCTTGGGCATGGTGATACCAGTGATACTCCTGACAGAACCAGTTCCTGTATCCCTGCCGGGAGATGGTGAACCATACATTCATCTGTGGTTGTCCAACATAGCCCTGTGTTGGGCATCCGCATGGCTTGATGGTGTGCAAACACTCACATATCCCTATCACAGGCCGGTCACCACCAGACATGCACAGCTCCTCTGCACAGTCCAGTTGAACACCACCCTTCCTCCAGACACACACGCACACACACACACACACACACACACACACACACACACACACACACACACATGTCAGCCATATAACCCAGCCTAGGCCTCTGGCAATCCAACACCATACCCTGTGCATGTGATGATACTTGTGCCACAACCCTGTTATTCATACCATTGATGCACGGACATGGTCATATGGGTCTGATGCACAGGTTGACTGTAGTACAGTGTAGCAATGTCATGCTGTGTAAGGTGCTGCCTGCTGGCAGTAGTTATGGGTACACATCGAGGTGTATGTACCTTGTTAGCCATGATGCACTATTGCTGTTAGTACTGCTGACTGACTGTAGTGTCATATACTGTATTTTGGTTGTGTTCCAGGTGTCTGTGTGTCTGCAGGATGTAGGCCTGCTGACAGTAGCAATGATGAGTAAGGTGGAGTGGAAACACAGTGACCTTTTCATAGCCAAGGTGCAACTGTATATGTACATGTTTACCAGGTGTGTTCATATGCAACAGTGTGTGAGGGGCAATTGTGGCAGACAGTGTAACATTGCATACATACCCTTGACACAGCCACCTAGCCTTCATATATGTCACCTGGGTGTTCTGTAGGACCGTAGGCTCACACATACAGAGGAGGTTACTTGAGTACTGGCACTAGGTCCCTCACAGGATTAGCCATTACTTTAACTGCAACAGATTCAGCTATCAGCACCTGTTGCCCATGCCATTTTTGTCCCATCCACTCAACTGTCATGCAGTTGATGAAGGTATGCCTGGTACTGTGTATGACAGGTTTGGGGTATGTATTCCTGACACATGTCAGCCTGTGTTAGTCTAACTTGACAATCACCAGTATGTGTGTCTGCTATCTCATATGCATGTCTGACCTCTCATGCTGGTAGTGCACACAGAGTCATAGTCCTGTACATTGGGCAGCTGATGAAGGGCTGAGCACAGCCCCTACTTGCACAGTCTTATGAATGATAGTGCTAGATACATAATACAAATAGCACAGCGGTACTGCAGTGTGGCAGTGTCTGCCACTATTGAAGGGGTGGCAATTGCAGGAGTTGTTAGGATTGACAATGGTGGGTTCAGAGGCCCTTAACATGTTAGAGCCGTCACACACACACACACACACACACACACACACACACACACACACACACACACACACACACACACACACACACACACACACACACACACACTGCTGCATGGGGACATGCATTAAAACACACATGCACATGGAGGTGACACATCTCAGAGTAGATGACCCACCCATCTATTAATCTACAATACACAGTGATACAACCAATGCATGTCCCACAGTGGCTTGGTGTTAGAAACCATGTTACTGTGCTTGTACGGTGGATGCCATCTGTATGGGCTGACACTAGGTTGGCAATGCGGGAGTTCACAGGGTGGAAGAGTCACACAAAATGGTATAGCCATCACATACACACACTAAAGACAACCACAGGGGCTGTGCATACAGAGACACATACATAGTTGCCAATAGACATATTAGTAACTGTACATATCCACTTGTATGTACTATAGTGCTGCATACACATGACATGCTCCACATAGATTATATGCCTGGGGTATAACATGGAACCTCTTACAAAAGGTAATCTTGTGAATGCCTTCATGGATGGTGGGATAACCCACCAGACATAGCGACTGGTCTCATCTACTGCTTCTACAAATCTGCACAAGTGATAGAGTGACAGACTTTGTATCAGCATGATGTGTCAGTCAGGTATGATGTCTGATGCTGGCATGTGTGTCACTATGGTAAATGTGACATATTTAGCAAAGATATCACAGGGATGCTCATTGTAAGGGGACACAGACCACATATAGGTTGCAAACGTGGATATTCCATGTACTTCTGTACAGATGACTGGTTTGGGCTGTATAGTGTTACATGATGCATGTGAGGCAGATGCCATTAACAAGGTCTTTAAATTAATGTCATGGGTAGGGAGTCAACAGGCCTTAAAATGGTATAACCTACACCCACACAACAGCCACAGGGGATATGCTTCACACACACACACTACTAGAGTTGTCAGTATTGAGATTAGAAGCCCTACCTCTCTAATTATTTCCAGTATAGTATTACGCTGTTATTGCACACACCACAGAGCTTAGAGGACTGGCAAGTGTAGACAGGTACATCTAAGATGAATGACACCAGCAGGCCTTGTAAAGTAGGGCAATGGGACGTGTACTGGGTGGTACATGCCTTAAAATGGTATAAGCCACCCCTAGAGGATATGATTCTCACTCATACACACACACAGGGATGATGTGATTCACACACATACACACACACACACACACACACACACACACACACACACACACACACACACACACACACACACAAACACACAGTATAACAGTTGCCAGTACTGGGTTTAGAACCCTTGCCTATCTAGTTATGTGTACTACAGTGTTACACAATTATCACATGCACCAAAGAGCTTATACTGTTGTAAGGTATGTCTAAGGTGAATTACATCAAGAGTCATTGTAAGGTATGGCAATGGGACATGTACTGGGTGGGAAGGGCATCAACATACATTACCCTATAAACATACACACTTACAAATACCTTCACACACACACATTTGCCACCACTGAGTGTAGAACCCCTGCCTATCTAATTATCTGTAATATACTGTTACTTAGTTATTACACACGCCACAGAGCTTATAGGGCTGAGTGCTGTCTAAAGTTACTTCTAAGTGCAATGACATCAGCAGGACTGCTAAAGTAGGGCACTGGGAAGTGTTGTGGGTGGGAAAGTCCTCAAAATACTTCATCCTACAAACATACACACACCTACAAACTCTTGTACATACACATACACACACGCGCGCACACACACACACACACACACACACACACACACACACACACACACACACACACACACACACACACACACACACACACACACACACACACACACCCACACACACACACACACACACACACACACACACACACACACACATATATATATATATATATATATATATATATATATATATATATATGCCAGACCTGAGAATAGAACCCCTACATATCTAGTTATTTGTACTACACTGTTACATAGTTACTGCATGCATCACTGAGCTTATATGCTTGAGGGCTGTCCAAAGGTACTTCTGAGGGGAATGACATCAGCAGGACTGTTAAAGTAGGGCACTAGGAAGTGTTGTGTTTGGGACTGACCTAAAACTTTTTCACCTCCGAAGAAACACACACAGACACACTTACATTTGCTAGGACTGGGATTAGAACCTCTACCTATCTAGTTATTTGTATTATAGTGTTACATAGTTATCACATGCACTACAGAGATGATAGGACTGACAAGTGCCCAAAGTTACTGCTAAGGTGAATGACATCAGCAGGACTGCTAAAGTAGAGCACTGGGAAGTGTTGTGGGTGGGAAAGTCCTCAAAATACCTCATCCTATAAACATACACATTTGTACACACACTTGCCAGAAGTGAACTTGAATGAAAAAAAAGAAAAAAACACCACAAATATGAAGAAAAATACTCTTTTAATGAGAGCTTTTGTCAGTAGATACACTTGACTTCATCAGATTACACAAAACATTGACATCACTTCGTTTTAAAAGTCAGGCACCACCACATGACCACAATTAATTTCCTCTACAGGATTCAAATTGTATTGCAACACTGTTTCTCAAGCTATATTGCCTCTACAGTATTTAGGTTGTATTGCAATGCTATGTTTTAAAACTACACATTGAAATATATGTGAAACTTGATTAAGAAATAATAAAAAATAATAAAAAAATTGCAAGACAAAACAAACTACAATAGTGTTTGTTCTTCACAGTAACCCATATGTATAAATACATAACAAACATCAATCCAGCATACTGTTGATACACTAAGACAGTATAAAAAGATGTATTATAAACATACGTTGATCACATTTTCCCCTACTTTCCTTATTTGCTGTGCAAGTTACAACATTACAAAACTATCAAAGATAAAATTCAGCTTTCAGTTTTAAATAACTAGAGAGGGAAATAATATAATTCAACCAAGGGGGTTGTTGGCATTAAATCTTAACTGCCACATACATTCTCTAAATTCGAGAAACAATTCTCGTGGACCCCCTGCTGTTAAGAACAACTTGGTCAAAGGCAATAAATTTAAACCTATGGTCAAGATTTTCCTTGATGTGCAATGCCAATGCATTTTTTTCATTGGCTTTTTTAATATCATAATTGTGTTGGTATACACACACTTTGAAAGCCTTTAGTCTTGCCTATGTAAAATCTTTTACAGGATTGACATAAGGCTACATAAACTACAAATGTGCTGTTACAATTCAACCTATGGTTCAAATGTATTAGACCATAATGTGGAATATGTAAGGTGTCCGTTTCAAAAATACTGGAACACTGTGTACAATGACCACATTTGGTCATCTGTCCTTTTCCATAGGTTTTATAACTCTCTATGTTTTGTTCAAGTACATTTTTAAAACAAGCATCTTTTTTTATATACAACACATGGCTTTTCCCCCACATTTTTTAACAATTCTTGATCTCCTCTAAAAGTAAACCAATTCTTATTTAATATGTCCTTGATGTCATAAAATAATGGGTTATAAGTTAAAATAAGGGCCTTGCTGAAATCTTGGGTCATGTTTGTATCTTCACTCAAGATGTTAATATTAGGGGTAACAATACCAGATGTATCAGTCCCTAATAATGGAAAAAAGTGTCCACATACCCTTTTTTTGTGACCACATTAAGAATCGGTTTAATAAAATTGTTAGGATACCCACTTTGTTGTAACATACCCTTCGACTTGTCCCTCTCTTCATAGAACATTTCTATGTCACTGATCATACATGCCACTCTAACACATTGGCCTTTGACAAGTGAAAATTGTTAGGATACCCACTTTTTTGTAACATACCCTTTGACTTGTCCCTCTCCTCATAGAACATTCCTATGTCACTGATCATACATGCCAATCTAACACATTGGCCTTTGACAAGTGAATTTTTTTTGAAAGTCAGGGTGTCCACTCTCATAGTGTAAGAGGGTATTAGAATATGTGGGCTTTCTGTATATAATTGTTTTAAAGTTCTGTTCTACTTCATTTTTGCAAATAAATATATCCAAAAAATTGATCTTGTCACTGCTTTGTTCCATAGTAAAATTAAAAAAATATGTACTAGTATTTAAAAATTCAAAAAATATCTGTAATTCATTTTCACTGCTTTCCCAGAATATTAATATATTGTCCAAAAATGAAAAGTGAATACCTGAGTGAGTTCCCATTAGGCCAAAACTATATTGGCAAATGGGAGGGCACAGGCCACCCCCATTGCTATGTCTGTTGTCTGTTTAAATGGCTGGTTCTCAAATATGATGTAATTGTTGTTAAGGACCAATTCCATTAAAGTTCTAAACATTAATATCCTTTCATGCCTTATATTTGTGTTACTGCATAAAAAATCATAAAATAGGTCAAGGCCCTCTTCATGTGGTATTACACTAAATACATCTTTTATATAAATGGTAGCCAAAATTAATTTATTACTATATAATTCTTTCATGATTTTCTTCAAACAATCCCACAAATCCTTGAGTATATGTTGGTAATCAAGAAGCGTAGAACTGGAAATGGAACCCCTGCCTATATAGTTGTTTGTGTGATATTATTACATAGTTATTGCATGCTCCATGGAGCTTATAGGGCTGAGGCTGTGCAAAGGTACTTCTAAGGGGAATTACACCAGCAGGACTACTAAAGTAGGGCACTGGGAAGTGTACTGAGTGGGAATGGCCTAAAACAGTTTCACCTACAAACACACACACACACACACACACACACACACACACACACACACACACACACACACACACACACACACACACACACATCTGCCGGAACCATAGAGCCAGGGGGAGGGGGAGCTCCTCACTTTTACAGATGCAAGAGTTGTTGGTAAAAATTAATGAAATGGAGTTTTCACACTAACATGGATTCGCACGGGGAAGTTAAACTAACTAAACTAGCTGTTCTTGTTCTCTTATTGCTCTGTGTTACAGGAGTTATGCTGCCGCTGTTCCGTTAGTGCTGCCAGAGTCATGCTGGTAAGGAGAGTTTTGTTCTTTTATTTGCAGGAGTTATGCTGCTCCCGTGCACACACGTGCATGTGTGTGTGTGTGTGTGTGTGTGTGTGTGTGTGTGTGTGTGCGTGTGTGTGTGTGTGTGTGTGTGTGTGTGTGTGTGTGTGTGTGTGTGCGCATGTGTGCGTGTGTGTAAAATGCCCCAGTTAGGTATACCTGGTGGTTAGTGTTACTCAGGCTCAAACAAGAGCCTGAATTCCCTTACCCATACCACCACTTGTGATTCAGGGAGTTGAGTCCATAGCTCTCCACTGTCCAGATTTTCACAGAATATTTGGATCATACTTTTGGTCTGTTACTCTTACAATTTGTGTTTTTCTGGCAAATCATTGAGAACTGAATTCACTAAATAATGATAGCTCTTTAAGTTTCAGTCTTCCTATCTTTCATGAAACATATGGGAACACAAAACACTTTATTTTAGCAACTTTCTAAGATTATACAATCAATATTTAAAATGTGTCCCTGGTTTTGGGCCTTTGCCCTCCAAATACATTTTGGCTTTTTCCAGATTTCTTGTGCTGCACAGTTGAGAGATTTAGTTGATTGTCAAGTGGATTTTACAAGGAGATGAGAGCTTCAGGGAAAGAGAAGTTTAATGCTACTTATGCTAAGTTGTTTGCATTGTTAGTAGCACAACAGGTAGTATTCTTGCTTTTGATGCAGAAGGTTGTGGGTACTACTCTCACAGTATGCAGATGGATCACTGATACTGGACTGTGTTGTATGTTAATGGGAGTGGATGCTGCAGTCATATGAATGTCCTCCTTTGGAGGAGTTACTTAGTAACTATGAACCCATTATCAGTTTGCCATCCACTGCCCATTGCAAAATTACTAGCTTATTGGTTTTTAATGTAGCATAGGCAATTTATTTTTTAAGGGCAACAGGCACTTTATTTTTAGATGAAACAATGAAATATACATTTGTTTGCTAGCAGCAACTTCTTCATTCATTACAGATCCCTTTAATGAGGAATTATTTAGACAACTTACTTCTGCAGAGATTTTGCATATTTACTGATATTGGTGGATTGTAAGGACAGAAGTTTGAGTGGCCTTTTATGGTTGAAACTTTCTGAAATGGGTAGTTTTTTTCATTATTGTTTCAGACATTGTGTTTCATTACTCACTAGAAGACTACTCAAAACTACAGATTTAAAATACATTCTAACAAGTGGTGCTGTATTATACAAGGAATATAATTTAATACACTCAGGAAGGTGAAAAAAAATGTATGCATGTATGCTTGCTCACAGGATGCAGGAGATCAAAATAGGGGAAGAGACCAGTCACCAATGGAGTCCCCCAGGGTTCGGTGCTGAGACTTTTTCTGTTTGGCATATACATCTCAAAAGTAAAAGGAAATACCAAAGGGCATTGGCTGACTAAGTCTGAGATGACAGCAAGCTAGGAGCAGTTATTGAAACCCCAAATGACTTAACCATCATGCAGGAAGGCTTGTCCCAAATAATAACTGGTGCCAGACTCATAAATTGGAACTAAACTCCAAGAAATACATTATCATGTCCTTTGGAAAGTCATCTACTCTAGGGAACTGCCAAATTGACAATGCCCCTAGAGAACTGACCCAGTTGTTTGGCATTTGGGAACTTGTGTGCACAGTGACCTAACTTTTGACCAACATGTGCCCAGAGTAATAAAAAACTCCTTCTATATTGCATAGCTTATAAACAAATTGATTGTGACTAGATCTAGAGTTGTTATTGTCCCCCTTTACAAAACCCTCATTAGGTCAATCATTTTGTATAATGCCCACTTTGGCAGGTATCTGTTCAGACCCATGCAGCAATTGGAATACCCCAGAGATACCTTACTAAAAGGATACAGGTCCTAAACAGTAGGTCTTGCATGGACCACCTCAAAGATTTATCACTATACTCAGTATCCTACAGAGTGCTTAGAGGTGAGGTGTCTGGCATACAAGGCATCCTCTGACCTAATACAGATGGACCTACTGAACATCAGCAAGTCAAATGGCATCAGAAATACTCGTCCAGGTATCTAAACTGAATGTTGTGGAGAGATGGATATATATCCAAACAGACTATCCATTCAAGTAAAACAAAGCTCATCCCTGTCCATATTCAAATGCAACTTGGATCCAAGGATGGGTAATAGAAAATGTACTCCAGGATTATCCCTCATGCCACTAATGGATAGAGGCAGTTCCTAAATGCTGCATCCCTTACATGGGTCCCCTCAAATTATATACAGTGTGATCACATTTATTCTCACAAGGGCTAATATACAATTATCAGCCATGGAATAGGTAAGACCAATCAGGAAATGTTAATTCAAGCACCAAAATGGAAATTGGCTAAACTTAAAATGCCCTCCAAGTGAACCTATGTTGTGGTAGTAAATAGTTTTAAAAAATTGCCCTTTTTAGATCACTAAGTGCCCCTGTCACCCATCGCCCCCCCCTGTCTTTAATGGCTTCCGGTGCCTCTGCATACACACACACACACACACACACACACACACACACACACACACACACACACACACACACACACACACAAAGGCAGGTGATGTGATATTATAACCCCCACCTCAGTACTATTACACAATGGAGCTCGCCTTCATGCTGGCACGTGCGACTGGTTACGACTGGTATGCCACTGTCCGCAGCAGGACATCACTCTATGCCATTCAGGATGTCTGTGTGTATAACTCACTCTCTGTGTGTTCCCCTGTGTCTCTCTCTCTCTGTCACTGTCTGACTCTCTCTTCCCCACATCTATGTGTGTGTATGCTTGACATATTATTATATGCTGCCCATATATATATATATATATATATATATATATATATATATATATATATATGTGTCTGTGTACCACACACAACAGATGCAGATATATCACATATGGGTCACCTACAGCTAGCTGAGCGTAATCCTGTCTGATGGGTGTGTGTAGGGACAGTTTAGGTGTACATAGCTGTCTGTATGCAAAGACATGTATGTACAATACAGTTATATAGTCTGATGTGAGTTCCAACATGGCCTGTGATTCTTTAAGTGTAGCAGCATGCCCAGTATGACCTTCTATAGTGAGAGTGGGACTCCATTCCAGAGATAGTTGTACTCCTGTCTGGGGTTTGGTGTGCTACAGCTATACGTCTCAAAAGTAAACAGGACTTTCCTAGAGGTACTGGGTTTGTTTTAGCAGACATTTTCTGACATATCTGAAGTCTGACACTGGAATGTATTGTGTCATTACCTACTGACAGACATCCTCAGATCATCACAGTGCTTTACCAGAGGAATACAAGATGTATGATGCACAGACCAATATTAGGAGCCTAACTATATACCTTCTTGCCCAAAAAGGCCAGTTGACTGATGAAGCTGTGTAAACAGTCCAGCAACTTGATGATATACTGGCTGGGGATCTCCTGCTTGTGTGGTATTCTTCTTACCTGAAAAGTTTTATCCTGGTGTGGCCATACCTCTCAACTGTACATTTTTTGGCAGATTGTCCAGGTGTTTGTCTAGAAGTTTCATCCAGTCTACATAAACTTGTGTTTTTATGGCAAGTTAGCTGCATATAATTGAAGGCTGACGTTACAAAATAATGACAGGCAGTGTTTCAGACTTCATAACCTTCAGACAATTCCTGCTAATGCAAAACCCCTTATTCTACCAACTTTCTCAGTATGTAGGAGAAATATTTACAACATGTGCCTATCATTGGGCCTTTGTCCCACTTTTATTTATGACCTTGTCCAGATGTCTTGCTGTCAGAGGTTGGGAGGTATGGGTGTGGGTACAGAGTGCATTCTACTGTGCAAAAATGTCCATTATATGTGTAGTATATGCCACTTAGCAGTATGACCTCCAGGTATGTCAGTGGCAGAGCAGTACAAAGTAATGTGCTGAACCACTGACAGACAATTGTGTATAGGTTGATAGGTTGCTATGACGTTAGTAGGGTATTGGCCCGGAAGCCCTTATAACCCACTTAGATGAAAGTCTAGCCCATGTTACAACATGTCAGCACACAGAGCCCCTGTCCAGCAGGGATACAGGTGGGATCACCAGACTGTATGTTGTGTTTCCCGTGCACTTATGCAGGGAGCACATCACTAGGGCTATTGAGGCACTTGGCTTGCTGTTGACAGGGAGTGTATTCCACAGATGGGGGAGTGTATGGTACACATATCTGTCAAACCAACAAGCCATACTGATATCACAGCCCAGGTTGATGTTGTGCCTACAGGTTGATGGTGTGGGACTTGAGTTCCAGATTTGCAACAGTCCCATCAAGGCTGGGTCTGGATTGCTTTGTATGCCAGACAGGGGATGCCTCAGCAGAGTCTGTATGGAATGGGGTAAAGGGACAGTGCTGTTAGCCTGTCTGTGTAGGGTTGGTGTTTAGGGTTTGGGGTAAGGCCTTAGTGTTTGCAAGACCCTGGTGTGGAGTCTCCATGGTCTGTGGTGTGTAGGTTTGTGGAGTTCTCATGTAATTTTGCCTCTGTGGTGTCCATTGTTTGGGTTTTTGTTTTCTTACAGACCTCCACTTACATGGGTGTGTGTTGTGTTTTTGCAGGTGATATTTACTGACTCCATACACTGCATGGCACCTATGTTACTGCACAATCTGTTCTGGTGTGCACATTCTCCAGTGGTTCCCCTTCCCCTTATGTGTGTCTCTTCGTCCTTCTGTAATCCAGTCACAGGCTTTGGCCACAGTGGCTGCTGTTATGTATTTGTAATTCTGATGTGGGTGGGGTAAATGCTGTTACATCACACACAAGTTGTGGACTTCACACCTCTGAGTGTACCTATTTATCAGGTTGTCCATCATTGCTGGGTCCTTAGACGGTTTCTGTTGCTATATATTATTATGAGGCTACATGTGGGCCTAGCTGTCATACCATCACAGACTGACATCTGGACAGGCCCAAACATAACAGTCAGACATAGGCCCACACATGGGGACAGGGTGTTAACAATGTTCTGCCAAACATAGACAGTTAGGAGACTAGTTTAGTAATTACTTGTTTGCTCTTATGGGTATGATGTCTGCTTCTCCACTGTCTGCCATTGCTGTTTTGACATGACCCTTTCTTGTTTTGCATATAGTTGGCAGGCAAATGCAAGGTTAGGACAAGCAGAAAAGATATACAAGGCATACTTGTGCTCCTTCAATGACAACCTGTGTCATTCCAGGGGTATGGCTGATGGCCAGTGACATGTTGTCAATGCTGATACAGATAGGTGGCAGCCTGTTATAAACTGGCAGTACACTGACCTTCAGGTACCTGCTGTCCTACTAGGCACCATACCTCTCAACTTCTGAGAGCCAGACATCTGTACAAAGCCATAAGTAATTGAGGGACAGAGGCCTAAATATAGGGACCATTTTTAAGTGTTGGTCATACAAACCTAGATAAATGATTCAATGACAGTTTTGGCATTAGCATGTATGTTTCTATAGGATATGCAGTCTGACACTACAATATGTCATTATATTCTGAGCTTGGTCTTACCTGATTTTCCAATGAATTGTCAGACAACCACTATTTCATGATATACAGACCACAAATATTATGCAAACCTCTGGACATTCTGCAATAGGGCTGTACAGTTGAGAGGTATGGTAAGCACTGTGTAGGTTACTCTAAGCTGTGTACTGTCCATATGTGTGGCCCCCTGTCCATGACCTCTCCAGCTTTCCTGCATTAGCAGATATTGCCGTCTGGACATTGTGTACAACTCCTACCTTTGGTGTAGTTGACATGCAGAATAGTTGACACTGCAGTTCCTGGAACATGGCCCTGTCAACCACAGTTCTGTACCTAGACCAATACGACACAACAGCCAGGAGTAAGTGCTGGCCACATCCTGACAGTATTAACCACACATATACATAGCTCATTGACCCCTGCATATTGTGGACATGCCACAAGTTATCATGTTGATTGGGACAGCCCTGGCAATGAGTGCTCTGCTGCTATTTCCCTGCAAACATACATGTTACTGCATTTCTATGGGAATATGGCTGGAGGGGAACACCTGTCAACTGTACACATTTGCACAGACTGTGCTGATATTTGCTTTACATTTTGGTTCCATTCAGCATAGAATTGTGCCCTGTCTTGGAGACTAGTGGCATACCACTAAAGACCACAAGTCAGATTGTAATGGCATACATTTGAGTTTCAGACTTCTTACCCTTCAGAGTCTTACTGCACCTGCAAGATCTGCTGTGCTATCACTGTGTAAGTCTGTGGGGGGGTTATTTCATCATTGTTACCATTTGTGGGACTTTGCCAGACGTTTCTTTATTGTTTTCTGCACCTGACTTGTTGGGTGAGGTTGAGGGGTGAGTATGGGACCCCCACACTGACATCCATGCCTATGACCCCCCAGTTAGTTGGCCCCCCACATATACTGCAGTGGGATTTGTCACCTTGGGTACTACTGCATAGTGAGGGGAAGCCAGTACTGGGCAAACATTTCCTGGTGCCCCACATAGCTGTCAGTTGTCTCCTGCTATCCCAGTAGGCCACCCCATTCCCTTGCATG
The DNA here is from genome assembly GCF_019279795.1 of Protopterus annectens. Lineage (NCBI taxonomy): Eukaryota > Metazoa > Chordata > Ceratodontiformes > Protopteridae > Protopterus > Protopterus annectens. The sequence continues at coordinate 828,869,818 of NC_056745.1, read as the reverse complement.
CATTTAGCGATACCATAGATATGCTACCAGAACATACTACTCCATTCATTTATTGTTAAGAAGACTGACTTACCTTGTGCCTGCAGCAGTTGTGAAAACAGTGCTTGAGGGCTGCCTATGTTGGATGCACGTAGTACACTGCCTATACATGGTAAAGTACAAGTAGTGTGATTTGTGTGGCATCCATTTTACTGTGTGTGCGAGTCGGAAAGAGGTGTCAGTCCCTGGGTCCCTACAGTGTCGGTGTGTGTGCTATGTGTTGCCTGTTTGCCAAGGCCAGGGCATACTGGGCATGCCTCTGTCTGCCTACAGGAGCTGGCTCAGGGTGTTCGTCCTCCGAGTCCCTCTGTGCCTCTGGGGACCTTGGCAATGGTGGGGGGCTGTGTGGCCCTTCCCCATGCTGTTCCTGCTACAGCTGTTTCCACAGGATCATATTGTGTAGCATGGTACATGCTATGAACATGTATGTGCATGTGGCTGGAGAGTACTGCAGGGCTCCACCAGATATGTCAAGGTAGCGGAACTGTGAATTGAACATCTTAAACACATGCTCAATAAGGATCGTGGTTTGTGCATGTGCCTCATTATGGCATTCTTGAGTGCATGTGTGTGCATTTCTGATGGGTGCCATCATCCACGGCTCCAGTGCATAGCCAGCATCCCCCACCAGATGGCCATAAGGGATGTCCTCCCTGGCAAATCCCTGTTACAGCCGTGAGGAATGCCAGATATGGGAGTTGTGATAGCTACCAGGGCTGCCAGCACACACATTAATGATAATGCCCTGGGCATTGCACATGACCTGGCAGTTGATGAAGTGAAATCCCTTGCGGTTTACGTAGACCCTACCCTGTTCACCCGGTGGTGCTTTGATGTGGATTTGCATGCAGTCTATGGCACCAAGTACCTCCGGGTAGTCTGCTAGACTGTGGAAGAGGTGTAAATTTCTAGTCCTCTTCCTATAAGTGCTGGGGAAGTAAATGTGCTCACCGGCATGTAATAGCATGGCATCCAGGAACTGATGGAGTACCCTGGATGCAGATGCCTGTGAGAATCCCATGATGTCCCCAGTAGGTCTTTGGAAAGTACCTGTAGCTAGTATTCTTAAGGCTACACATACCTTGGTATCCACTGGAATAGGTTCCCCTCTCTTGGCTCTGAGACTGAGGTGAGGTTGGCACAACTTAATGAGTTGCTGAAGTATGTCCCTGTCCACCCTGTAGTGCTCTAGTAACTCCAGATCATGTAGCCCCTGGTAGGTTACCCTGGGTCTGAACACTCTTCTCCTCCTCCTCAGTCTGGGGTGGTTGTCAGTGTTATCCTCCTCACCGCCCACAGCTTCTAGCACATACTGATGTATCAAAGTGACAGCAGCCCCTAACAGTTTGTCAGTTAAAATTCCCCGAGTGTGTACACCAATGGTGCAGAGTTTGTGGGAAAAACCAGACTGAAAGGTGTTTGCATAGTTTATACTGTTGTGCTGCAGATGCTGCCTGTATGATTCACTGACTATGATGCATTCCACCTGCCAGCTATATTATTTGTACTTGATTGCTTTTATTCTGCTATTTCCCATTTTTTTCCCTTCCCATTTCTGCCCCTTTAAGCCCCACGGCACACTGCGCAAACCCATTGCCCAAATGTACACATATTTGCTATTTCCATTTTTTTTTAAGAGCCGGTGTGCACCATGCAAACTCATTTAGCTAAAGTAAACACTTTTAGGCAGAACTGGCCCTCCCATGGACATGAGCATGCTCCTTATTTCATGGAATAAGTAAATACAGCCTCAGACACACCCCCTTGCTTAGCTGTGCTTAGCTAAGCTGAAATGGAATCCATGGAGCTCCAATGGGCTTACACCAAGCAACACCCCCTTTTCATGTCAGCTGCTTCTTCTGTTTATACCACTGACTTATAGTTCCTACATGGTTAGGTGCATCCAGACAATGGTCTCCCATTTTGCTATTCAGTAAATTTTGCTCATTTGCATACCCCACTGCCTTAGTCCCTTGTTACACCACTACACCAGAACCTATGTCCTTAGCAACAAGTGTTACCTGTTATTGTTTTGATTCTGCATGCCATACACTATAATGGCAAAATGCAGATTTCACTTAAAATTGTCTTTTCACATTTTTTTTTATTTTCTGCACAAGCTCATTTGTGCGCACCTGCTCTATGCTTAAATGGCCAAAATTGGCCCCAAAAAATATTTTCATACTTTTGCAACTGTTTTCCATGCCAATGGCCATATTTTGGCCACTGGCATGCCTAATACTCATAAGCTGTCATGCCCCCGTTTTGATTTTTGCAGAAATGTACACGGTCAGTAACCGAATACATTTCTGCAATGGACACTGTTCTGGCATGGATGCCTGTCTGCTTACTGAATCATTCATTCACCTCATTTGTATGGTTTTCACCAGCAAATGAGGTAATTAGTATTATTCAGTGGTGTCTGTGCCAGAATAGTGCTGGCAGGCTCATGCATGCCCCCTGCCCTGTTTACTGAATTGCTCGGCAGCCATATTTCATGCAGAAGCTGCTACGCTATTCTGGCACGGGAAAAATGCTTTATTGAATCCCGGGGTATGTGTTTTCACAGGACACAATTGTCCAGATGGGGACTATCATGTGTAAAGTGAGGCAGATGGTAACCCTAATCTCATTTCACTTAGAAATCATGGAAAACTACCTTTAATAAGACCACTTTTCAATTATCCCTTCAACAAATCTTTCACTATGATTACCTCGCCAGACTGGAATGGCATCCTATGTAATATCATGCCAAATAATAATCTCATTTTATTTGGGAAACAACTCCAAAAACATTTGCTGAAAGAAAACAAATGCAACTTCTTCAGACACACAGGATGACATCTTACAACTGCTGTTAATCGCACATCAATATGTGTAAATATTATAATAAGTAACAATAATCATTAAAATATTGTGCCTCTGAATAATTAATATCCTTATCAGATAACTACTACTACAACTTCACAATTGATCTAAATATTGTTAATTAGTAATAATAATGCCTACTAAATATAACCTAACTAGCATATAATACCTTTACTCTTATCTCTCTGAATATATATCAAAACATATCTAATCTTAGTAAATTAATTTCCTTTCTCATATTATAATTTTGCTTCCTACTTTCCATATTTTAGTTTTTAATCAGTACAAAAACACTGAAGAGTATCAGCTTATTATGCTATTTTTTCTTCTCAGATTAAACAGGCTATTTATTTAAGAATGTTATTTGAATGTTTGTTAATCTACAGGTAATGTTCATATAGTTATAAGATACTTTTATGAATATGTAGTTGAGTCACAAAAATATCATACAATGCTTGCATAACTGTGTGTGTGTGTGTGTGTGTGTGTGTGTGTGTGTGTGTGTATATATATATATATATATAAAAAATTCCAATTTTCAGTTTGCCTTATGCCATGGGTCATGGCTGAAAGGGGTCTAGGAATCAGTTCACTTACCCAGTTAAGAAATGTACTTGCACTGCAAGGTATACATTGCTGTTTGAGAAGGAAGAAATACTGAGTGTGTGTATGTGTGTGTGTGTGTGTGTGTGTGTGTGTGTGTGTGTGTGTGTGTGTGTGTGTGTGTGTGTGTGTGTGTGTGTGTGTGTATTCTTCTGGGACTGATCATGGAACGTGACCCCTTACAACATTTCAACCAAAGTTATTTCCATGTGCAGTAATAGACATGACTTTTTAAATATCAGCTTTGACCCATTCATCAGTTGTCAAAACAATAGATTCTTTCTAAGCCCATTGGAAATGTCTGTCCACTCACTGAGATGGTTGACAGGAAGAAGTACTTTTCAGATACCACTCCTACCCACTTTAGCAGGGTGGGGTTATCAATTGAGGTATTTGAGGTATCATTTGAGGGGCATCCTTTGCCCTTAGCCATCAGGAGCAGTTAATAACCCAAAAATAGTGAGTCCTAGTAAATTGAGAGTAAAAGGATTCTTGAACATTGGGGCTGTATACTTAGATAGTTGTTTCTTTAGAAACCAGGATCCAAACACTCCAAGACCCTGTAATTTGTCACATTCACTTTAATCCTGCCTGCAAGGGTGATGCAATCTCATTTATTAACATTTGTGGTAAGTGACTAACCTAATGGTGAAGTTAAGTGGTCTGCCCACAAACATTAGTTGCAGATTACTGAAGTGTTTAACTGCTCAAAACAGATAGCTGGTTTCCACATGCTCCTTAGGACACTGCCTTTTGGACATAGAGCTAAGTAGCTCTCTAGCTTATAGTTTATCCATGTGAAGACTATCTGAATCCAATGTTTCCTTAGAAGGCAACAGAGAAAAGGACCACCATGAATTTTACATTAAAAAAGTAGACCACCTTACTAAAAGTCAGCACTACGCAGGCAGGGACCAGTCCACTGAGCAATTAACAACTTCATTAGCCATGTGGCATTAGTAGAATAGGAGTGGGCAAATGCATGTCTAGGAGGGAGCTTCTGTGGGGCATTTTTCCATTTGGCAATGATGGGTAGGTGATTAGTCAGTCCATTCAGCATAAGAAATAATTATAAAATTTGGAGAGAAGCAGCACAGGTATTTACCATTCAGTGTCTATGGGAGAGCTATAATTTGATCTACAGTCATAACCTATGACAGTCATGCTCTCCAGTGTCATGATACTTTTCCATTAATGATACTGGTAGATATGAAGTTTTCATAAGAAACCTTTTTTATATATATTCCACTGAGGACATAGGAAAGAAAATATTGTGCTAGCCCTGAATGAAGGTAAGGAGCACTAGGCTGAGGGGTTGCCTCCATGGATACGTCTATCAATAGACAGCACTATTATTGGAGAATGATCAAAGAAAAATGAGTGAACCAACTTTTTCTGAACCTCAGAGGTAACTTTTATGTAGGGGGGGGGCTTTCCTTCATCCCAATGAGAAGGGAGACCCACCACACCCTCTGCACTTAAATATACCTACTCCAAGTCACAAAAAAGTGGAGAAAAACAGAAAACTCCACTGTTGCCAAAAGATGTTTCACTTGTTTTTCTTTGATTGTTCAGCACTTGATAATAGTGATGTTGATCAAATGACAAGCACTTGCCTCCACTGAGGGCATCATAAGGGAAAAAAAAACATTTTTCAGGCTCCTGATGGAGATATCTAGGCTGAAGATTAACATTTTCTGCTTTCCATGCAAGCATCTCTTGGTGCAATTATTTCTACTAAGAAGATTTTTGGTCATTAATCTTTAATAATGACCAACATCATTTGTTATTTTATGAAAGAAGTGCATATTTGAACAATAACTCTGATATGCTACTTTTGGTATTGTCTGGATCCAGCCATCTCATATATACAAATTCAAGATACGATTTCATCTTCAGCCTGGATACAGGGATTGCCCAAGTCACTGGATTTTTAATATAAATAGTATTATAAGAATATTTCTTTTCAGTCAATAAGAACTCCAAATGTAGCATGTTCACTTTTAGTGTCTGTGTGTGTGTGTGTGTGTGTGTGTGTGTGTGTGTGTGTGTGTGTGTGTGTGTGTGTATGTTTATGTAATGTTTTGCCCAGAGCCCACATGAGGAATAGCCTAGATTGCTATTAAATATTACAGTATGTGATCGCACAATCCATTTATGTATTATTTGTCTTCTTTACTATTTTGTGAACTTTGACAGCTGTGTAACATACTTTAAAAGATTTCTTTAGAATAATTAAGGCACTTAACACCACAGCTTCCCAGGCTGCCTTAGAAACAAACTTCTGCAACCTATACTGATATCCCACTCGAAGCTCATATTAAATTTTCTGTCCCTTTTCAGGTTATCCTTTTGGAAGGTGGCCATTTAATTATTCTTAATGTCTGTGGCAGTTTGTCTGGATTTCTTTAATGGTATTTAAAATATATCCTTGTGGAACATTTTGTGGTAGTAGTCAACTCAGATATCAGCTCACAGAAAATTACTTTAAAAAGTTTTCTGAGGTGGTTGGAATGGCATGATTTAAAATAGTTCAAATAAAATAAATAAAACTGATTTATCTTTGAAACGTCAAAACCTGAAAAATTGACAATGCTGACCCCTGAATAAAATATTTAATCACTGATATAGGGAGTTCCAGTAGTGGGATTTACTAGAAATATTCCCTTTTTTGATGTAGTCTAATTGCCTTTTTTTCTCTCCCTTTATACTTATGGCGTGGAACTAAAGAAACCCATAATAACATTTTTAAAGTTCCATATTTTTCATGACCATTTAGATGTTAAGTGAAGGCAATGTTAGCACACATTCACACATGGGATCTTTTTTGTTTTTCAATAAACTGTTTATTTTCATGACTTGTAGATATATAGACACAAAGAAGAACTTCCTGCACTATCAAACACTGTTACAAATCTTTTTTATTCCTAACATTATAAGGCACAGCAGGCCAGCATACACATGGGGGGGGGGGGGGTTCTTATCCTAATATTTACAGTTCTAAAATAAGTTGTGGAAGAAACTGAACTGTGTATTAAAGAATTAATAGGCACACATCACTCTCTCTCTGTCTCACACATACACAAATGAAAAAAAAATCAAAAGCTATAACTAGATTGAGGATACATTTATTGATTATATTCTATCAGGCCAGAATCTACTGACCTATATCTACTTTTTATAGCCACATGCATTTCTTAACCCCTTTTCTTGTTGTTTTCAATTCTTTACAGAAAAAATGATCATCTTGAAGCTAAAATACATTCTTTCTCATGCTCCTCTGTGAAAAAGCTCATGAATAAATGCATATGTTTATGCTCACTGCCAACACACACACACACACACACACACACACACACACACACACACACACACACACACACACACACACACACACACACACACACACACACACACACACACCTCAGTTAACTATGGTTTCTTTTAACCCCATTTTAATTGTCTGTCACTGTATTCCAGACAAATTTCTAAATGAATGCAGTTAATTAGCCTTATAATGCTAAGTGTCACTCATCATTACTTTTAATTAAAAAAAAGAGCAAATTGTATTATTATACAGTAAAACTGAAAAACAAATTGCAATGCAATTTATGTTGGGGTGGATTTTTAAGCTACCAATTGATCTCTAAGCTTAGCATGCTTTAGAAAAGCAGTTCCTTCATACTGACCTTTTTTCTCCCTTCTTTTATGTCTGAAACTTAATTTGAATTAGCAGTATCTCTGAAATCTTTTCTGAGTAAGCTTTTGCTTGCACTGGAAGCATTGTAACTAGCAGTTTAATTATATTAAACCTGAACTTGTAGCGCAGAGAGCTAATTGCTCATTTTTGGTGTGGGGGGAGGGGGAATTCTTCCAACTACAGCTATGTATATCATTGGCAGCTTACCCTAAAGGTGCTTAAAATCATTTGGTTTGAAAGTATTCTGCAATAAAGAAAGGTGTCTTCCTACAACCCTTTATTGTTTGTCAGCTGTCTAAAGAATAATGTGACTGGACAAAATACAAAATGACCACTCATTACAAGTTTCAATTTAAGAGCTTGGCTGGGGTCAGCAGATTGCTTATGCTGATGGCAATGATTTGAAGTTGTGATTACCATAAGCAATTTAAATTTTATTGATTTACCCTTCTGAAAGTTGTAATTGAACACAGACATTTGGGGCAGCTAAGCTCTCCAAACTAAATCGTGCTCGGAGGCCCTTGTTGGATTACTGGTGTGGATGTCATGGTAGCGAGAGGGGAGGGAATCAATAAGCAGTCAGTCATGTTAACAATGGCATAGCTTCGTTAATATACAACATTTCTGGATCAGCTTCATTTGAGAAGAGTGCTAAGTTCATTTTATTGTTTTTTTAATCCTTTGCATTACAGGAAATATAGTTCTGTTCATTTTTAAGATGCACCTGCTCTCCAAGCAAAATGTCTGCAAGTGGTGAACTGTGCTAATCGCTACTTTGAGAAAAGGACTTGTACATTTGGATTCACATCACTCGTAGCTGACCAGAACAAATACTCTATTGGTGTACGGCTATACTTTGCATGATGGTGATTTTTAGACAGACATGCAGAACATGTGTATTAAGCAAAAAAAAAATGGGATTCATCATGGAAGAAGCAGCTTGATCACTGGTGCTGTCAGCACCAAACAATGTTTTTAGCTTCATTTCACTTTTCTCCTATTCTGCTTTAAAAGGGAAAGTTTTAACTCATCTCGAATCTTTGTATTTATCTTTAGGCAGTCCCTTTTTTCTTTTATAGCTTGCCATAGCAACAAAAGCAGGGAGAAAGGAAAAGCTTATAAAACAATGTCAACCTAGGTAGACATTTTAGGTAAATAATAAAGAGTAATCCAGCATCACAGATAATGTCCCTTTCACCCTAGTCTGATACACACCTAGTACTCTACTATGACACAGCTGTACTGACTGCATACTCTGTGAAGGAATACACATGAATATGCTATTTCATGTTCCAAAAAGTCAGCATAAATGCACCATTGTAGACCCCAAAGTATTGCTATATACCCTTGAAATTGTAATAGTATTTTTATGAACATATTTCATGATTCAGAATGAGGGGTGAGGTTGTCAGTAACGTGTTACATGTTACACATTATACATGTAATAAACTTGCTTTCCTTTTTCACTGGTATTAATTCTGTCAGATACATTGTATGGAATGGCAGTCTGTGTAGACACTGTTATCTGATAGAGTATCCCAGAGTAACTCTATGTACTATCACAGTGTATGTTCAAATACCACAAAACTTTCAGGAACATATTCACATGTATTCTAAAATGATAAGCATAATTTGTTATACAGGCAGATTCCAGAGAAATAATTCATTCTTTTGGCTGACATCAAATTAAGGCTTCAGTTAGTTATTAGCTATTAGTTTTGAATGTAATTACTAAAGTTTAAGAATGTTCTTGCTACTCTTGGCCTTTGATAATTGCATAGCATAACAAAAAAAATGTGCAGGCAGAAGGAGACTTCAGATCTGTTTCCACTGTCTGAGTATTTTGTCTAGCATCAGGAGTTATATTTTGCCTCTCTAAATGTGTCAACTGTTTTATTCTTTACTACCAATTCTGGTGATTATTTTCACATATCTATCACCCTTCCCTTGAAAAAGCAGCTCCTAATGTTTCATGTAAACTGAGTTCTCTTAATCTTATAATCATGTCTTTTGTTACCTACCCTGTCCTTCATCTCTAACCAAGGCCTTAGGTAAAATGGAGCCCTAGACAAAGGAAACTATGATGCCCATCCACCGTCTACCAATCCCCTACATTGCTCCAGTGCTTCCCTTTTTTTTTCAAATTCTGGCCTTCCCAGTCCCACACAATCTATATCACTTTTTTGTTGTTTTCTCATACTTTATCACACTCTGTAGCTTTTTTTCTGCATCTTTCCTTCCATTCTTTTTTTTTCACACCCAAACTGGACTAGACTGCACTGTAATAATTCTGGAGGAAATAAATGAATTAAGGTGGATGGCCTGAAGACTGCTAGACCCCCATAAGCCATGGAGTTCCAGATGCTCTGAGGTGCAATTTATGACTTTTTCCCAACCTTTTCACCCAATGACAATTACAATGGTAATGGATATCATGAGGCAATGTAGTAATTGTCTCATTTTTATTGACAGCCACCTAATTCTTAAACAAACTAATATGGTATGTCAGAAGTATATTCATACAATGTCAGTGTAGGAAAGGCTGTCACATGCAAGCATTTGTGATATCAAACAGGTTGTCAGAAACACACACACACACACTATACTCACCACATATGCTGTGGTTCTTAAATGTAATCTTCCTAAACCATGCATTCCCAGACATTGCACTTATAATAACTATCACCAGCAACCACAAAACCAACTCTACCAAAACAACACCCACCACAACACATGCAGCCACATCTCATGGCAGGTCACTGAACCACATGTACTTGTATGAATCCGTGAAAACATTCCATATAATTAAACGTTCATAATATCGAACATTTTTACTGCTGTTTGATCACTTTTGCTGGTGTTACTTTTTTGGAATTTGCAGAGTAGTGGGAAGTGGTAATTTGCCCTTTCCTAGCTTGTATATGATCTTGAAGTTGTATATAATTAGCAGGGGGTGTTGGTGGTGAAGGTTTTCATATTTTTTTTTTATTATGTTGTTTCGATACTTTTGGATCAATATTTACCATTTTCTATTTTGTACTTCAATATTTCAAAGTACATCTGACTCGGTCAAAGTCCATATTGGTATAAACACCCTAAGACATACCTCCCTGGACTATACAAAGAGAGACCTTGTGAGTCCCAGACATATAAGTATATAATCAGCTGATGATGGTGGTGGCATCACAAAATGAATGTTAAGTGGGTGGGAGAGGGGGAGGAAATGGGCGGGGTTATGCGAGATGCAAGGAATGTGTCCTTGGTCCAGTTTTAGCAGTAGCCCTACTCCATTTAGATAGGTAAAGCTTAAGTTACCCCCTCTTTCATATCTAGCGGCTTATTGTACACTGCAGCTCTTAGGGTATTAATACATTTTTCTGTTTTCCCTTTAAAATCTGCAACACCTACTCCAACAACACCAATTACTGGAGAGCCCACATTCTGCCTCTCAGTAGACATCTTGGGATTAGTCCTTCTGTTTTGCTCCTGGTGAGAGAAAGAGCATAGGAACATTATTTCTTGGGGAATGATTATCACCAGAAAGCCTAATAACTGCTTCATATATTCCAGTTTGGAATTTGTGCTTATATTTTGCTCTTGGTGAGAGAAGAAGCAAAGTGCATAGATTACTGACTCTTGCTGGTTGGGAAGTGAGTGACTGTGTTTTACTTTCCTGATTTTTTTTTTTTTATTGCTATTCAAGGCATCAACCAGGAAAAGGCTACAACAAATCTACAGACCTTTACATCATTTGGAACAAGACTGTGGATCACCAAACAGGATGTGGCCTACGTCTCATCTTGGGATTGGTGGTATTGTTTTGCTTCTGGTGAGAGAAAAAGCAAATGGGTATTGTATCCCAGCAGAGTGAAGCTGTGGACTGACCAACACTAGTAGTAGTCAAGTAGCCACTCAGGTGACTCCCCTCTATTCATCATTCTTGACAGACTAATTCTTTCTTTTCAGTAAATACTGCTTAATTTGCTTCTAACTTCAAAATATCTGTCTGAATACTTGATCCATAAATCATCAGGTTCTACTTATTAGTTTCCACTCAAGTGTTTGTCAGTGCCCTAAATAGCCACAGACACTGACAATTTTCCTGTAAAGGCACCATTGAAATTTCACCAGTACCTAGTTGCACACAGGACAACTAGTTTGAGGTAACAAGCACTGCTCTCAGAGTGCCGAAATGAAAGTATTTTTGACATAGCAAATCAAAACCAAGAAACTCTAAAGGTTTTACTTCTTAGTGCTAGGAGTCTAAACAAAAACCTCCAGTCCATAGAAGTTCTCTTCACCCATGCAATTTATAAACAAAGACATTGGTAATCTCCAAACTCTGGACCTCACCCAGTTTGGGTTTGTAAAAGGCAAAACATGTCTCCTAAACCTGACTGACTTCCCTGAAGCAGTCACCAAAGCCGTAGATGAGGGTAAGGTGGTTCACACAGCCTATCTACATCTCACCAAGGCTTTTGACACCATCCCCCACTCTGGAATTATAGATTAACTCACTAAGCTAGGTATAAATCCCTATGTCACAAGATAGGTTGCCAACTGTCTCACTGACAGAACCCACACTGTGAAAGTAGCAGACTCCAAATCAGACTTTAGACCAATGACAAGTGGAGTACCACAGGGTTTAGTCCTGGGTCCTCTCCTGTTTGGTATCTACTTTTCTGAAGTACAGGCTTAACACAGAAGGTCTTTGGCTAATGAAGTTCGCAGATGACTGAAATCTAGGAGCCATAATTGAAACTCCTAATGATGTGGACATCCTACAACAGGGCCTCACTGAGACAGATGCCTAGTGTCAAAGCCATGGCCTCAAGCTCAATGCCAAAAAGTGCATTGTCATCCTCTTTGGTAAAAACTCTGTACCCATGAGCTACCACATAAGTGGTAGTCTACTTAACACCGAAAGTGTGATAAGAGACCTTGGGACACAGGTGGACAGTAGTCTCTCCTTTGATAATCACATCTCCACTGTAGTCAGGAAATCCTTCTACATGGCACACTTCATCACAAAAGGTTTCTCATTCAGGAAAAAAGAGGTCATTGTTCCCCTCTGCTCGTCACTCATTAGACCCATTATAGAGTACAAAACCCCTTTTGGTATGTACCTCACAAGACATCTACAACAACTGGAAAGGCCACAGAAATATCTCACAAAGAGTATTACAGGCCTCAAACAGATGCCCTACACAGACCGTCTCAAAAAACTCCAGCTTTACTCCTTCGCATATCACCTACTCAGATGCGATCTCTGCCTAACATACAAAGCTATGTCAAACTCAGAGCTGTTGGACATGCTCCACTTAAAGAAATCCCAATCCCTCCAAGCTACATGCTCTAGGGACCTAAACCTTGTCACTACAATAAACAGAACATGCTGGAGGGATAGATTCTTGTCCCAGAGACTTCCCATAATCTGGAACAAACTACCTATCGATATCAAACAAAGCTCCTCATTAGCACTCTTTAAGAAAAATCTTGATTGGATGGGAAATAGGAAAGTCACCCCAGGGATCACCTCTGTGCCTCTGCTCGACAGGGGCACAGGAAAATAATTTTCTCTGGTGGCGAAAGCCAGGGTACCTTTTTGGCTAGGCTTGTATGGGCCCTAGGGCTGATAGCCTAGTATCTATCTATGAGCCTAAGAATGCTGATGTCTGTGCTGTCACTGAGACATGGTTAAAGGCCACAAAGAGCACACCAACAGTGAAAGATTATAATGCCTTCCACACATTTAGACTAGCTACTACACAGGCAGGGATTAGAGATGGTGGTGTCTCTATGTACATCAAAAATGAATATACGTCAAGGCTGGTCAAACAGGACAATGCACTTGAGCTTCTCCACTTTCAAATCACCATAAGCAAAATCCAATACCACTTTCTTGCAAGCTATATGTCCCCTTGTATGACCTAGGAAACCCATGCATGTATTTAAATTTATTGGAAACACTCACCATCCATCCCAGTACCATATTCATGGGTGATTTTAATTACCCCACTATTAACTGGGAATCATATATGACATGAAAGGTACAGGCACAGATTCCTGGATTTTGTAAACACAAACTCCCTGGACCAGATTGTCAGTACTCCAGCAAGGGGTGCAATCATAATGGAACTGGTCCTTACTAATTTGGGAGAGTGCTGCACACATCCTAGTGTAATGTTTTCTCTGGTAAGGTCAAACCACAGAATGGTCTCCTTTGAAGTAAAAAAACCTGGAACCCCAGCTAACCCTGAAATATTTGGGACTACTCTAAGGCTAACTTCTTACTGTTAAATGATAACCTGGCAAACTTTCAAGCACCCATGAACCCTGAGAGGACTGCTGCCTACAACTGTTCACAGAAACCCTCTACAAGCACGTTAATAGCTGCATATAGGCAACTATACCCACCAAGATGAAGTACAGAATGAACTCAAAAAACAAACCACCCTGATGGAATCACAGCATCAATAGGATGTATAACAGAAGGAAGAAAATCATGGCAAAAATTAGGAGGTGCAGCACCCAGCAGAATAAAAGCACTCTCATCAAACTAAACAAACAACTCAGATGACAAATAGTCTACCAAAGCCAAATGTGATATAAATTTAGCCTTCAGAAATCACTCAGAAGTCACCAAAAGACATTAAAATTTAATAAGAAGCTTTCGGGCTATCCACCCTTCATCAGCACGTAAAAGTATCAAATTCATCACATTTAAATAGAGGTATAATTAAAGTCACATGATCAAGCCAGCCATACACATTACACATACACATTCACATCAATTAGTTTTTAAATTGTACACAAATATATACATATATATGTACATATACATATATATATATATATATATATATATATATATATATATATATATATACACACACATTATCAGCATACTCAAATACTGCATTACTTATCACTAATTACTACTAAATATATAAAAATATATAAAAAATCAACAATAATGTTGAACATTTATAATATTAAAATATTGAGAACCAGAATATCAGTGTAATAGTTCATCATATAATAGGAAGTTAAAGGACCGTATAATAGAACACAGGTCAGAAATAAAAAGGAAAGTACAGACAAATGGTTTATATAGACACATTATGGAGTTTCAGACACATACATTTAAATTTAGGTGTATAAATGTGTTGAATATAGGGTTAAGAGTGGGTGATTTAAATAATATTTTAGAATTAAGGGAATATGAATGGATAGTAAAGTTACAAGCCGATATACCACCAGGCTTGAATAGTACTGTTAGTTTGAAACCTGTATTGATAAAAAGGCAGAGAGAAATTATATGATGAACTATTACACTGATATTCTGGTTCTCAATATTTTAATATTATAAATGTTCAACATTATTGTTGATTTTTTATATATTTTTATATATTTAGTAGTAATTAGTGATAAGTAATGCAGTATTTGAGTATGCTGATAATGTGTGTGTATATATATGTATATATATGTATATGGGTCTACTTTAGAACACCGACACGCCAGTTCGCAGACACACAAACCACCGACACCAAATAACCGACAACACACAATACCACTAACGCAAAACACAGAACACCATTACACCGACACACTAAATGTAAACAACACATTACACTACATTACATATCCACTAGCCCTAACCCAAACCCTAACCCTAAGGTCCAACACTACCGCACACTTACCCTACCTGCACCCTAACCCTAACTCACTTAACCCACCCCTAACCCTAAGGTCCGACACTGCACACTTACCCTACCTGCACCCTAACCCTAACTCACTTAACCCACCCCTAACCCTAAGGTCCAACACTACCGCACACTTACCATACCTGCACCCTAACCCTAACTCACTTAACCCACCCCTAACCCTAAGGTCCGACACTACCGCACACTTACCCTACCTGCACCCTAACCCTAACTCACTTAACCCACCCCTAACCCTAAGGTCCGACAGTACCAGACACTTACCCTACCTGCACCCTATTCCTAACTTACTTAACCCACCCTAAAACATAAACCCGTCACTAACACACACTTACATTACCCAAACCATAACTCCGACACTACCGCACACTCACCTTTCACACACCCTAACCCTAAATCCCTCACTATTGCACACTTACCTGTCCACTCCCTAATCCAAAATCCCTCACTATTGCATACTTACCAAGTCGCGCTTACACGTTCCCCTTGACGGTCTTCCAGCTGTCGGGATTTCAGCATGTCGGTCAACTGCGTTGTCGGTCCTTTCGCGTTCCTCTTCTGCGTGTCGGCGAACTGACGTTTCGGTAATTTGAAGAGGACCCATGTATATATACATATATATGTATATATTTGTGTACAATTTAAAAACTAATTGATGTGAATGTGTATGTGTAATGTGTATGGCTGGCTTGATCATGTGACTTTAATTATACCTCTATTTAAATGTGATGAATTTGATACTTTTATGTGCTGATGAAGGGTGGATAGCCCGAAAGCTTCTTATTAAATTTTAATGTCTTTTGGTGACTTCTGAGTGATTTCTGAAGAACTTTGCGATTTGTCAACAGTTTGTCCTTTTGTACTATGTAAATTTAGCCTCTCAGACCAAGGACACCCATAAGGGATTCTTTAGCTATGTCCACAACCTCAAAAGCAATACATAGTTGGGTACAGAGCTCATTGTAAATGGAGCTACCTATACTGGGCTGGAAGATATAGCAAATATACTGACTGACAAATTCATTTCCATCTTTACCCGTCTCTTTCCATCAACCTTCCCTCAGAAAATACCACCAAATATAACTCCCCCCTACTAACACTAGGGAACAGGTCCTTAATGCTCTCTCTGTCTAAGGCCAACAGCACTGCATCACTGGGTCCAGACAATATTCTAGGATATTGTATAAATAGCATGAAACATGTTCTATCAGGCCTTCTGGAATTGCTATTTAACTATAACCTCCAAACAAACTTTGTGTCTCATGAATGGAGAACAAAAACAGTCAGCCCTCTGCAGAAAGGTGAGCCATCTACAGACCCTAAAAACTACAGACCAGTAAGTCTCACTAGTCTCATATGTGAAGCCATGGACAGAATTATCATGGACATAATCAGTAATGACATAAGAAACCTCCAGGCACTGAACCCATCTGAATGTGATTTCATCAAGTGCAGGTCATGCCTACTCAACCTGATGGACTTCCAAGCAATGGATGAGGGCAAAATGGTTCACACTGCCTACCTTGACCTGGCCAAGGAATTTGATACAATCTTCCACTCTGGTATTACTGACAAACTTAAGAGGTTAGGTACAAACCCTTATGTAACCCAGTGGAGAGCCAGCTGGCTCACAGACAGGACCCAGGAAGTAATAGAACTGGGGAGTCCACCTCTACAAAGAGGCCAGTCACAAGTGGAGTCCCTCAGGGATTGGTCCTGGGACTTCTCCTTTTAGCATTTACTTATCTGAAGTCAAGGCCAATTACAGTGGCCTCTGGCTGACTAAATTTGCAGATAATTGCCAATTAGCAGCTGTCATTGAATTGCCCACCAACACAAATGTTCTCCAAGTAGGGTTGACAGACAGAGAACTAGTGCCAGAGCCATGGACTAAAAACTAAATGCCAAGAAATACATAATAGCATCCTTCAGGAAGCCTTTCATTTCCTGGTAGCTATCATATTGACAACACACACCTAAGAGTTGACTGAGTAGTCAGGGACTTGGGGACACACATAAACAGTAATCTAGACTTTGACCATCACATGTTTACAGTAGTGAGGAAATCATTCTATATTGTACAATTTATAAACAAAGGTATAGCATCCAAGTCCAATGAAGTCATTGTTTCACTGTATTCAGCATTCATCAGCCCTATCATTGAATACAATGCCCCCTTTGTTATGTACCTAAACAAGCATATCTAACATTTGCAATGTCCACAGAGGTTCCTCACTAAAAGAATACAGGGTGTAAGTAACATGTCCTATGCAGACCAACTCAAGGGCCTATCCCTGTATTCTGTTTCCTACAAGCTGTTGAAGGGAGATCTATGCCTCTCATACAAGACATTGTCAGACCCCACTTTGACGGACCGCCTGCATTCTGCAAAACAAACAGCACCAGAATTCCCCATTCTAAAGTCTTAAACCTTGCCTGTGATATAAATAGGACCTACTGGAGAGATAAGTATGTATCCCAGAGACTACCCTTCTCTGGAACAGGCTCTCCCTCCATGTGAAACAGAGTTCCTCCCTAAACCAATTCAAGTGCAACTTGGTCAATTGGATGGGGAACAGGAAATTCATCCCTGGTTTGGCACCTATGTCTCTAATGGACACAGGCAACCTGTAAGTGGTTCATCTGCCAGGCCCCTGTTTTTAAATGTTTCACCTCCCAATCCCCTGCTTACAGTTACCAAGCATAGCAGATCTTGTCAGAGATCTGGGATGCATAGTTAGACTTAAAAAGGCTCTTGTGGTCATTAGCCCAGTAAACACCTATGAACTATAAGGGCTAAAAAATAGATATGTGGTTGAGCCAGGTATGGAAATAAGGCACATAAGGAAAGCTGGAGGTGGAATGCAGAAGTCCAGGAAGTTATCAAAAGAAAGAAGACGTGCAGGAAAAAGTGGGAAATAGAAAAGGCAGACCAGGCAGGGAAGGAATACTGGTTGGCTAACAAAGAGGCTAGAGGGGGAGTTGCAATTGTAAAGAGCAAGGTATCGGAGGCACTCTACCAACTTCTGGAAAGTGGAAAGAACAAAGAAACTATCAGGCTGCAAGGCAAAGACAGAAAGATAAGGAAGATAGCCAGGCACACTTAATAAAGGATGCCAGCAAACACCTACTCACCAGTCCATAGAACACCAAAGGCAGATGGAAGGTGTACTTTCATCAGCTTCTGAATGCGGAAAATCCCACAGAAGCTGTAATGCCTCAGACACAGTCTCCAGTGAGAGAAGAGGAAGAGTCCACCCTAGAAAAAGTAACAGCAGCACTAAGGAAAATGAAGTCGGGGAAAACAGCAGGTGCAGATGAGGTCACAGCAGATATGATCAAAATGATGGGTGAGATAGGGTTGAAATGGTTCCTGAGGGTACTCATAGCAGTATAGAGAGAAAGATGTATCCCAGATGACTGGATCATAGGCATACTAGTGCCAGTGTTCAGGAACAAAAGGGCTATTCACAGCTGTGGGCAGTATAGAGGTATCAAATTCCTATCACACTGTAGGAAAGTTTTCAAGAGGGTGATTGATAAATGAATATACAGAGTAGTAGAAAATAAGATGGGAAAGGAGCAGTTTACATTCAGATCAGGATGCAGCACAACTGATCTGATGTTTGCAGTGAGACAGATACTTGAGGAGAAGCTAGAAATGAGGAAAGAGCTCAACTAGGCATTCCTAGACTTGAAGAAACATTATGACAATGTCCCAAGAAAGCTGACTTGGGCAGTTCTGTGGTGGTTTGAAGTCCCAGAAATATTGGCAGAACCAGTGCAAGCAATGTACAAGGACCCAGTGACTCAAGTACTTGTTTGGTCTTACAGAGGGGTTCCCAGTGGGAGTGGGTGTGCATCAGGGTTCAGCTCTGAGCCCACTGCTGTTCATATTGGTGATGGACTTCATTAACAAACATGCCAGAGGGGACAGATCAACAAATCTGCTGTATGCAGGCAATGTGGCAGTACAGGCAGACTCTAAAAAGAACTTCAACAAAGGGTAGGGGAACGGAATGCAAAACTGAAGGCACATTGGATGAAAATTAGTATATATAAGACAGTTGTAATGACAGCAAATGGAGGAAATCAAAAGAAGCTGAAAAGTGAGACAGAATGGAAAATAGTGTAAGATTTTAACAGCTTCAAGTATCTGGGTAGGGTGGTTGAGGAGAACAGAAGTCTGATTGAGATCAAAGCTAGACTCAGAGGGGCTGCGGCCAGCTGGCACGGAGTGTTGGGTAGTGTATGACAGAGGAATGTCAAAGTTGTAGAAAAGTAAGGAGTACAAAACAGTGGTGTGACCAGTACTAATGTTTGGTACAGAAACCTGGATAGTAAAGGCAGAGCAGTTGAAGAACTACAGGTGATAGAGATAAAGTGCCTGAGATGATGGGTGGTAAGATGCACACTGTGGGACAGGCAAAGAAATGAGGATATAAGATCAGAAGCCAAAGTAGCTCCAATTGCAGAAAAGGTCAAATAGAACAGAGTATTGTGGTTGGAGCACATGTTTAGAAAAGAAGAGGACTATATGTTGAAGAAGATTTGGTACAGGCAGGGGTAAGGCAAGAGGAAACAAGGGTATCCAGCAAAGAGGTAGATGGATTGTGTAAGAGATGAAATGAGACAGTCAGTCATAAGTGTCAAAGAAGGTAGAAGAGTGGCATTGAATAGGCAGAGATGGCGACAAGTGACATGACCTCATGACCCTGTGTAGAAAATGGGAAGAAGGGGTGGTGATGATGACGACGATGATGATGATGTCAAAATCTAAACAAGGAACTCCACTCTCTGCAAGCTGTCTTTACCATAAAAAATGTAGATGTCTGTGCAGTTACTGAGACATGGCTAAAAGCCATGGACAGCACTCCAGCAGTGCAGGGCCATCATGACTTCTACACATTTAGACCAGATAGGGAACAGGAGGGGACAAAAGGTGAAAGTGTCTCAATTTATATCAAAAGCAAACATACCTCAAGGCTGGTCAAGCTGTATGGCACACTTGAGCTTCTCCATGTGAAATTACCTTAGGCAAAGTTCCAAATCATATCCTTGCAAACTATAGGTCCCCATCTATGATTTGGGAAACCCATAGTATATATTTAAATGTATTGGACACGCTCCCTAGTCATCCTAAGACCATAGAGCATGTTAAATACCGACAAGCTACGAACGAAACCAAAAAATCTATACTACAAGACAAAAAACAATACTACTGTAACTTACAAACAGTCAAGCCAGAACAACCCACAGAAGTTCCGGGCAGGTCTGAGTAATCTGCTTCATCCTGACAAAACTTCTACCCCTAACCCCGCCACTACCACTGATAAATCCCCCCAAGAATGTAGCAGATGGTTTAATCATTTCTTTACTGGGATAATCCAAGCCCTAGCTAGCCAACCACCTTCCTGCTCTCCCGGCCATGATAGAACCACCCATAGAAACTTACTCTTCTTCAGCTTTCAACCAGTGTCTACTTCATTTATTTACCTTAATCAAAACATTAAAAGCCACCACCCTCTCTGCTGACCAACTCCCTGCCGAATACCTACAAAAATCAGCTGATGCTATTGCCTATCCAGTTTCAATACTAATTAATCGGACCATAGCTGAGGCTAAAATTTCCACCGTTTGGAAAACATCCTATGTAATCCCACTACATAAAGGAGGTTCCTCCATGGAATTCTCCAACTATAGACCGATAGCTATACTTTCTCCACTTGCAAAGATCATGGAAAAATGTATACACAAACAACTCATGCACCACGTAACCCAACATCACCTCTTGGCAGATACCCAACATCATGGAAAAATGTATACACAAACAACTCATGCACCACCTAACCCAACATCACCTCTTGGCAGATACCCAACATGGCTTCCATCCACACCATAGCACTACCTCCGCCCTGCTAGCATTTACCAATACCATCAATAGAAAATCGTAACAACAATCAAATATCCTCAGCCCTCTTCCTGGATCTGTCCAAGGCATTTGACATGGTGGATCACCATCTACTGATTCACACCCTGCAGCCTTTCTGCCTAGCTTCTAAAGCCCTTCAGTGGTTTAAACCCTACCTCAGTGAGAGGCAGCAGGCTGTTCTCTGGCAGAATAAGCTCTCTAACCTATTACCCAACACCCTTGGTGTCCCACAAGGTTTTATATTAGGACCCCTACTGTTTTCCATCTTCATTAACGACCTACATACTGTCATCCCCAATGCCAGCTGTATCCAATACGCTGTTGACTCCACCCTTATTTGTTCAGCTACATCTCCTGCAGAATTGAGGTCTGCTACCCAGTCTGCCTTTAATACCATAGAAAACTTGCTCTCTGAACGTTGATTGCTACTTAATCCCAAAAAAAACTAAAATGCTGCTATTTCCCCCCACACAAAGGTCTGCTGTTTTTTCATTTACCATAAATGCAAACGATGGGACTATCATCTCCCCTGACCCCTCTACAAAGCTACTAGGTGTCATTATTGATAATAACCTAAAATTTGACCTACACGTAAACCAGTTGATCAAGACTGTCAATAAGAAACTTGGATCACTATATAGAATTAAAGCCTTTTTGACCCCTCCAGCTAAGATTGCCATTGCCCACTCTAAACTACTCTCAACCCTTCTATATGCTTCCCCCCTTCTCCCTAATCTTAACAAGTCTGTACTTAATAGTCTGTCAACATATTGCAATCACATTGCTAGTTTTGCCACAGGCCTGCCTTTTAGAAAACACCACTGCAACAACATTAAACAACTTAAGTGGCTAGAACTTCCCAGTCTTATTCAATTTAACCTCCTGACTGTAGCCCAGAAAATCCTCCATAACACGGATAAAACACCAGCTCTTAAAAATATTATCACCCCCTATAACAATCTGAGACTGCTTAGATCCTCAAACAAACTACTAATTCAAACTATCAAAACCAGCAATGCAGCAGGTGACTCCTTCTTTGCAAACTCTGTTGGCAGAGTCTGGAACCTACTCCCAGCTGATATTACATTGCTCTCCTCTCTAACCCAATTTAAATCCAGACTCAAACAACATCTGGCTCTAAACTGGCTTTGCCACTGCAACAAACCTGGATAACTCTTATCTAAAATGAGAATTATTTCTCAAAATATTTCTCAAAATACTGTTAAAATTTTCCGTGTTTAACCTAAAGGAAACTTTATCCTATGAACTTGCTTTTACATTCTTTGTATATATATCAAATCTGTAAAACGTCTACATTGTTTATAACTGTTTTTAATTGTAACTGTCTGTCTTGGAGCTTTTCTTCCTGGGCCTACGCTGAAAATGGACATGATTCCAGTCGGACTATCCCAGTCAACAAATGTAAAATAAATAAATAAAATAAAATATTCATGTGTAATTTTTAATACCCCACTATCAACTGCAAATCATCCATGACTCCAAATATGCAGACCCACATATTCCTGGACTTTGTAACACAAACAACCTGGACCAGCTAATCCACATACCAACTTGTGGTGCTAACGTCCTTGACCAGGTCCTCAAAAACACAGAACATTCAGTGGCGGCTCATGATATTGGACTGCAGCCCCCCAGCTGTAAACCAAAATAAAAAAAAACACCAAAATAAAAATAATCCCAGCTGTAAACCAAAAAACAACTCCCACCAAAATAAAAGAAATCCCAGCTGTAAAGCAAAAAAACTCCTACCAAAATAAAATAAAAATCCCAAATGTTAACCAAAAAACTTGAATCCAGACTGCTATTTAACCAGTCCAGATTCTGAAAAACGACAGCAGTCTACAGATGCCCCAGAAGTCTATGCGGTTACAACTGCATAGACTGGAAGGGAATTAGACTGCAAGGTCTGCAGTCTGTGCATGCTCAGAATGAGCTGCAGGCACACATGCATGAATGGCATTCAGGCACATTTTATTCCGGGGTCAAGAAACCATTCCAGGAACAGGGCACATTTTATTCCAGGAATAGATTTGAGCTTGGCTTGCTTATTTGAACTCAGCATTTTATTCCCGGGACAGATTTGAAGACAGACTGGCTTATTTAAACACTTGGCTGCTTGGAAACCATTCCAGGAACAGATTTGAACTCAGCATTGGCATGAAGCAGGAGCTACACTGGTGTGTGATGGAGCTAGATCTGCACAGTTCAGTTCAGTTGGATTCTTCACTCAGGTACTGGTGTGGGTGTGTGAAATGCCCCAGTTAACTCTAACTGGTGGCTAGAGAGAGTAACTCAGGCTCAAACCCTCAACCTTGGGTGCAGGTAGCAAGAGCCTGAATTCTCTACCCAGCACCAATTATGAAAAGCATTCATATTTTTGCCTCTTATTCTTGTTCTGTTCCTCATAACATCTGTGGTTTTCTGGATTTTGAATTCACTGAATAATGACAGACATTTGACTTTCAAACTTCATATTCTTCAGTATGTACATGGTAACATGAAACATTTTATTCTAGCAATTTTGCAAGTTTATAAGATCAATATTTGAAATTTGTTCCTATTTTTTGGGGCTGTATTCCCCCATTATTGGCTTTGTGCAGGTTTTTTTGTGCTAAGAGGTTGACAGCTATGGTGAGAACTGAATTCCCAGAATATGTTTGGGGGCTGTATTGTATTGTGCTAACACGTTGACAGCTTTGGTGAGAACTTAATTCACTAAATGATAGCCATTTAAGTTTCAGTCTTCCTGTCTTTCAAGAAGCAGCTGATTTGGCATAGTGGTATGTTGCTCTGACTGTAATGCACAGGGTCCTGAGTTCAAGGCTTGGCAGTAAAATCCATAGTGGTAGCACAACATTTTATTCTAGCAACTTTCCAAGATTATACAAGCAATGTTTAAAATGTGTCCCTGGTTTTTGGGCTTTTGTCCCCCTACAATAAATTGTGGCTTTTTCCAGACATCTTGTGCTCATGTGCTGCAAAGTTGAGTGATACAGTTGATCGTCAAGTGGATTTTACAATGAGCTAAGAGCTTCAGAGGAAGAGAAGTTTAGTGCTGCTTATGCTGACTCTGCTTGCATTATTAGTAGCACAAAAGGTAGTGTACTTGCTTTTGATGCAGAAGACTGTGGGCTCTACTCCCACAGTATATAGATGCATTGCTGATACTACTGTACAGTGCTGTACTTATACTTTTAAAGGGGATGGATGTTGCAGTCCTGAGAATGTCCTCTTTGGTGGAGATAGCTAGAAACTGTCAACATGTTATCAGTTTGCTATCCAATCACTATTGCAATATTACTAGCTTATCATTTTTTTAATGCAACATGGGCTATGTATTCCTCAAGGGCGACAGGCACTTTATTTGTAGATGAAACAATGAAATATAAAGTTGTTTGCTAGCAGCAACCTCTTCATTGGTTACAGATCTCTTTAATGTGGAATTATTTAGATGACTTTTACTTCTGCAGAGATACTGCATATTTACTGATACTGGTGGATTGAAGTTTGAGTAGACTTTTATGATGGAAATGTTCTGAAGTGGGCAGTTTTGTCATTATTGGTGCATGCATTTTGTTTCATTGTTTACTGGAAAAATGTTCAAAACAATAAATTTAAAATGCCATCTAACAACTGTACTGTATTATACAAGGAATATAATTTAATATAATCAGGAAGGTGTATCAAAAAAACACATGTATGTTTTATGTGCAAGGGGCCTATGATTTAAAAACAGTCCAAAATTAATCTTTATCTGCCACTGGCCAGATGTATTTTCTTTGAATGTGGGTTTCAATGCTGTTTCAATAAATGTGAGTTTCAGGGGAAGAGAAGTTTTAATGCTAAGTCATTTTTTATTGTAAGACTTACAAAGCCATGTCTGACCCAGCCCTGTTAGAAATGTTACACCTAAAGAAATCCCAATCCCTCCGCACCACATGCTCCAGAGACCTCAACCTCATTACCACAATCAACAGAACATGCTAGAGGGACAGGTTCATAACCCAGAGACTGCCCATGCTCTGGAATAGACTTCCCATACATGCCAAGTAGAGCACCTCACTGGCCCTTTTCAAGAGAAATCATGATTAGTGGATGGAAAATAGAAAGTTCACCCCAGGGATCCCTCCAGTGGTTCTACTTGATAGAGGCACTGGAAACTAATGATGGCATGTTTCCAGGGCACTTCTATGGGCTAGACTTGTAGATGCTTCAGGGCTATTGATCTAGTACACACCTATGAACCTATGAGAATACATTGCTTTGTTTAGCAGATGTCTATTAGTGTTTGTGCTGTAAAATGTAAAATAAATCTTTTAAATGAAATCCAAATCATCATAGAAGTAAAGTAGTATGCACACTACAGTGTTTATGGTAAATAGGGTGAAATAGCCAAGTAAGGGACATTGGAATGGCTGCAGGGGGGAGGCCCCATTCGACCATGGTTTTGTGAGGTGGGAAGGGTGGCAAACTCAAAGACAGCCCCGGCTGAACTATACATCTCCGCTGTCCAGATTTTCGCAGAATGAATAGACTTTTGCTTCTTAATTTTGGTTTGTTCCTCATAAAATTTGTGGGTTTTTGGCAAATCATTTAGGAATGAAGTCACTAAATAATGACAGACATTGAGTTTCAGATTTCATACCCTTCAGAAAAATGCATGCTAAAGCAAGACCTGTTATTCTGTCAACTGTCTAAGTTTATACAAGAGCAATATTTAGTACTGTCTGTTTGTTCCCCCAATATATTTGGCCTTGTCCAGATTTCCTGTGTTAAGAGGTTGAGAGGTACATGCAAATAAACTGTTTTATAGAATTAGGTATATCCAAACCTCTCAACTGTCCCTGACTTTGACTCAAAATGTTGCTCTCCCCATAATAATCCTCTGCAAAATGGCAATTTTGGAAGAAAATGTGGAGGGTTTACAATTAATAAATAATTGCAATGATCAGTTATAGATTACTTTTATTTCAGAAATGCATGTAGATTCTTTTATTTTGTCAGCTGCTCAACTTAACAGTACTAATATTAAAAAAGTGTCCCTTCTTTGACAAGCTCTCAGCTGTATTGTGTGGCTATTTAATATTTTTGCATCACATTTTTGGTCTATTTTTCATAAAATTATGGTTTTCTGGCAAATTAATGGCAAATCATTAAAGATTGAAGTTAAAAAATAATGACAGACAAATGAGTTTCAGATTTCATACCCTTCAGAAAATTCATACTAATGCAAGACCTACTATTCTATTATCTTTCTAAGTTTATAAGAGCAATATTTAAAACTTGTCCTTATTTTTTGGGCCTTTGTCCCACTTCTGTTTATGGCTTTGTCCAGATTTTTTGCTCTGAGGTTGAGAGGTATGACAAATGTGTCAGGGCCATCACCATCAGCCAGAGACATTTCAAATTGTGACATACTTGTTGCACCCCACTTCCCATGTAGTGACTCTGGATGTGTCCAAGCAAGGCAAGGAACAGTTATGCACTGTAAGTGTGCAGAGTATCCCCCATCCAAGGCAGATACAAGTACTACAGTGGCTTTTAATCTGTCCTTGATTTTGCAGAATGTTTTGGTTTTCTATCATATTTTTATTCTGTTGATTTATGCTTATTATTCAGAAAATGCATGTAGTTGCAGTGCCTGTTGCTTTGTGTGTAAGTAGCAATGCTTTAATAACCATCAGGTAAGCTTGTCTGAGATTGTAAGATGCAAGTAAGATTTAATAATCATACTGTTAAAGAATTACCAACATTCAAAGCATTTTTGTTGTTGCCATGCAAAGAATATTTACATAAGTAGATAACATATAATAAGCCTTAGGTATTGGAATGCATATGACAGTATTTGTAATCAAGGACAGGATTACAGTATTTTCAGAAGCTCATTACATTTGTTGGAGACTTGCAGTCATCTTTGCAGGCTTTACCCGTAAACTAAACAGAATGCCAATCTATCATGTGTAGTCCATAACCTGTGCAGTAATCCTTTAAGCAATTTATCTTGAGCTTGTTTCTTGTTTGCTGTTCATGTCTTACTTTGATCGTATTGATCATGTTTTCCCCATGAAACAAGTAGATAGTTGTTGTCAGGCAGCAGGTCTTTTTTGGATAAGAAACATTTTTACACGTGGGGGTATCACAGAGATTGCTACTTTCAGCATGTTACTTGGTACTTTTATAAAGCTGAATATAAATTATAATTAGAACTGCAATGCAAGGAGAAGTGGTTTGAGTTGATTGCTGCTTGTTTTTTATACTTGATTTTGACTGGCGTTCCAGTAATGTATTTAAAAAGTAATTTATTTTTTCATGCCTCACAACCTTTTTGTTTCCATCTAGATATTAAGTAAGCTGTCATGTAGCCAATGTATTGAAATATTTTTTTCTTCTACACTTCATTTTGTCTTGATTGGACTCTGATAATGACGGGTTGGCACCCAGGGCAGCGTATTTAATTAAAGCCCCAGTTTTTGTTGTTTTTGAGCATAGCTCCGCCTCTTTCTAGTTGGCCGCACTCATTCCCATTGGCCCCACCCATTCAACTCTCTCCTGCAGCCCCCCTTTGATTTGAAGTCATCAGCTACCACTGAGAACATTGCACCCCCTCTAGTGCAATGTCCTAACTGGTCAGGTCAGACCATAAAGATGTCGCCTTTGAAATAAAAATAAAACAGGGGCCCATAGCCAATCATGCAACTTTTTGGAATTATTCTAAGGCAAATTTTGTACTAAGTAGTGACACCGTGGAAAAAAAATTCAGGCACACAAAACCCTGAGTGCACACCAGATTATGTAGAATTGCTAACAGAAACCAAGTGCAATAATGTTAATTGTTACATAGAGATAGCTGTACCTATGTGGATTAACACAGGACAAACTCAAAAAAACAAGCCACCCTGTTGGAACCCCATCATCAATAAGTTGTATAACAAAAGGAAGAAGATCACAGCCAAAATTAGGAAGTACAATGCCCAGCAAGGTACACTCTCCATAATCTGTCTAAACAAGCAACCCTGGGGGCTAACCAAGTCTAACAAAGCCAAATTTAAGGAATAAATAACCTCCCAGGCCAAGGACAATCACAAGGCATTCTTCAACTATGTCTGCAGCCTCAAAAGCGATACACAGCAATATGCTGAACTAATTGTAAATGGAGCCACCTATACTGAACTGGAGGGAGCTCCAATTTTGCACGTCTTCCTCCAGAAATTTCCTCAGAAAATACCCTCAACCATAACTCCCCCTCTTATCACTAGGGAACAGGTCCTCAATGTATTGTCCTAAGCCAAGAACACTGCATTACTTGACCCCAATAATATCCCAGAATGCCTCTTAAGTAGTATGAAACACAGTCTATTACTATTTAACCATAGCCTCCAGACAGGCTTCATGCCAAGTGAATGGAGTACTGTAACTATCATCAGTATGCACATGGGTGGGCCATCTATGTACCAGGGTAAGTACAAACCCATAAGTCTGACTAGTCTCATATGCAAAGCTATTGAAATAATTATCATGGAAATGATAAACAATATTATAAGAAACCTTCACACAGTGATTCCAACCCATTATGGCTTCTTCAAGGGCAGGTCATGGCTACTCAACCTGCTGGACTTCTTTCAAAAGGTCACCAAAGGAATAGGTGGGAACAAAATAGTAAATAATGCCTACTTTGACCTGGCCAAAGCATTTGACACCATCCTCTACTCAGACATTGTAGACAAACTCACAGCATTAGGAATACACCCCTAAGTCACCTGCTGGATAGCCAGCTGGCTAGCAGATAGGACACAAGAAGTTACTATAGGGAAGTCTGCCTCAATAAAGAGGCCAGTCACTATTGGAGCCCCTCAAGGCTCAGTACTGGTGCTGCTCCTTTTTTTCATCTACTTATCTGAAGTTGAGGCCAATGTCATAGTCCTCTGGCTGATCAAGTTTGCAGATGGCTGCAAACAAAAGTCATAGAATCTTTCAAAGTCACAATTACTGTCAAAGAAGGTCTGATGCAAACTAATACAGTAACTGGTGCCAGAGCAATTGTCTAAAACTCAATACCACTAAATGAATAATAGCATCCTTTGGGAAGATGGCTTCCCCTGGAAATTACAGCATTGATAATAAGAGCAGACACAATGTGGTCAAGGACTTAGACTCACATGTAGACAACAACCAGTCATTTGACCATCTTGTGCCTATGGGAGTAAGTAAATCATTTGATGTTGCACAATTTATAAGCAAGTGTATTGTATACATGCTCAAGGCTATCATTGTTTTGCTACACTCTAACTTCATTCGCTCAGTCATTGAGCCCCCTTCAGCATCTATCTGATCAGGCATATGCAACAACTCAAGCATCCACAGATGTTCTTCACAAAAAGAATACAGGGCATAAACAATATGTTGTATGTAGACTGCCTCAAATCCCTATCCCTGTACTCAGTCTCCTACAGACTGCTAAGAGATTATTTATGCTTGACCTAGAGAGCTTCTGCTGATCCTGCTCTAATGGACCTCTTGCAAATTTGCAAAACAAATGGCATCAAAATGACCAGATCTAGGGACTTAAACCTTGTCTGTAACATAAACATGATTTGTTGTGGTGACAGGTAGGTGTCTCAGAGTCTATCCCTTCTCTGGAACAGGCTTCTTATCCTTGTGAAGCAGAGTTATTTCCTAACTCAATTCAAGCATGACTAGGACCACTGGTCTGGCAGCTATGTCTCTAGTAAACACAGGCAGCCTGTAAATGCTTGAAGACTATGCCAAGGCTACAAATATGCCTTAAAATAACCCCAGGGTATCAAAATGTGTCAGACACATTTGGGAAGCATGCCTAGGCTTAAAAAGGCCCCGCTCGAGGATGTTAGCCTAGTAATCACCTATGAACCAATAATGGCCTGAACAAAAATCATGACTAAGGAAATAAATGCAGCTGTTTTTCTTTCAAGAAAGAAATTCATTGCATTGAAGGGTTTATGTTCAAAGCTTGAGAATAGTAGCTCCAAATAAACTGAGAAGACAATTTTTCCAAGGCTACATAGATCATATCTAGAAATAATGCCTTCCCCCTATTTGCCATAAAAAATAAAATTATGTCACCTTCTATGAACCCTTCAGTCATTAGACTGGGATGAAAGTGAAATAATACATGTCCACAGTCATATATTTTAAGTTTTTGCTTTTTTACATATACACAGTATGCTTCTGTACCCTACCCTGGAAAGACAGCTACCTTTTTTGTACCAGTCTGATGTCAAACTGGGACAAAAGAGAAAGAGCAAACAACACAGTAACATATTTCAACTTTATGCTGGGAGATTTATATACAACATGCCTTCTTTCCCCTATCCCCAAAAGATAGCCACTTGTATACTAATCTCTTGTTTGTGAGGAAAGTGAAAAACTCTAGTTTGTTGCTTCTAGACAGTCCAATGCCAAGCTGCGGTGATATTTATTCACAAACAAGCAATAGTGTCCATCTGTGCATACCTCTGAGTTTTAATTGAAATGAAAATCAAATAAATATGTCAGTATTCTTCCCAACTTCCACAAAAGCTATATTAACTTTCTGTTCACACTTCAAAGAGTCCCATACTATACCTGTGACAAAATTCAGTTACATAGCTGAAGGAGAGGGCCATTGGGCTTCTAGAAGCACAGAGGGTGTAGGTGTTGTGTGATAAATTTTATATTTTACTTTTGAAAGTCAGTGGCTTGCTAATTGTCATATTTTACTGCTGCCCAGAAGAATTATGTATGTTTTCATAAATACTGTGTGTATCCACAGATAAAAATCAGGGATATTATTTTCTACACATACAAGTGCATATATTGTGACAACAAGCCAGGTTTATTACAAGTTTTATACACACACACACACACACACCACACACACACACACACACACACACACACACACACACACACACACACACACACACACACACACACACACACGAACACACACACACACACACACACACACACATACACACACACACACACACACACACACACACACACACACACACACACACACACACACACACACACACACACATAAAGCATCTAACATAGAAATGATAATTCTCCACTGTTTTCACAAATGAAGTATATTGTAGCCTGACTTTTTTGCTACAGAGGATGAGTGCTGAGTGAAACCCATAGAACTGGAGTTTGATTAGTGGCCTCATCAATGAAGGAGCTAGAAACAGAGAGGGAACATGAAACAGTATATCCCACTTGCCTTTCTGTGGAGAAGGTTGTGGGCTTGCATGTATGCATGGCCATATTGGCACAGTTAACTTCCTGGTGATGACATTAAACAGGCTGTTAGATAGAGAGGAAACCAAGCAGAAAACCTCAACCCACCAACTAATGTCTCTCTGAATGATGGTCTCTCCAGATTTCCTTGCCCTGGGATGGAGAATGAATGGGTTGATTGACCACACAGGGGGTTGAAATCAACAGAAAGTAGCAGCAGATCATCCAAAAACATACAGTACTATGACACTGATCCTGCTATGCCATTTCAGTAACTGTTTAACTGTGATCAAACAACAGCAGAGGTAAGTAACTTTTATCCATAGATAAACTGTACTTTTTATCCACAGACAAATTCCCTATCTTCAGTTACATACTCTTTATTGAGTGTAATCACTTTAAATGTCCGATTGCATTGTATGCATATACACACTACTTCGGCAAAGTTGGACTAATGATTGTTTAACTTGATCATGACAGCAAGGTTAGTCATTTTCATCTACAAGCAGTCCCTGTACCTATCTACTATAGCAATTAGTGTTGACGGAGGACATATTTAAGTCAGAATCTGGTAAAAATAAATATTACTAATACTACTACTACTACTAATATTAATAATAATAATAATAATAATAATCACAAATCAAACAGCAACAACAATAGTAATAACAGTGATCATCACAGCAAACATTTCACATTTATTTCACAGATATAGACAATAACCACAGTAAAGTATTGCAACCTTCTTCACACAAATGCACACTAGTCAGATTGTTGATTGTTTAAAGTGAGCAAACTGAAAGATTCAGTTACTTTCATCAACACACAACCCTTAGTTGTGGTCACTTTGTTGACTGTGTACACCTCTGCCATCTGATTGTGATAAAAAACACTATGGCAGTATATTTAATCTTACTTCCACACAAACTGTAGCTACATCAAAGTTTTTCAGTTTGCTTCACAGTAATCTCATTAGCCTTTCAAGACCAATATAATAGGCAACTGCTAGCAGGGTTAGTCACATTCATTCACAGACAGCCCATTATGCTATTATAGCTACTTAGTTGTCTGTGTACATCTCAAATGTATACCTGTAATATAGTAAAATAAAACAAGGACCTATTAATGCATTTCAGCTCTCTCTCACACAAATGCATAGTTGTTAGCCTGCCACAGCAACGTAATCCAGCACTGGTCCACTGCCCATATCTGCTTGCCTGTCATGACTTTAAAAAAAGTTACCTCATGCTGCTGCAGATAACAGCTTCTGCTGCTCTTTCCACCATAGCCATTCTCCCACTTTATCATTTAAAATTTGAAGGCTTTCTGTTTCCTGCCATCTCATGACCTAGCAACAAACCAGGTAGCTCATGAGCATGATGGAGCAGAAATCCCAAAATTTGAGTGGTCCAGTATACAACTTGCCCCTCCAGGGGGTGCTGTGGCTGTGGTTGCTTTGATTAGATGTACTGTAAGCTATTTACTTATTTTATTAAAGTAAAGAAATACTGATATGCTTATTATATAAATAAACATATTAAGTAAAAATCCCCCTAGATAATTTGCAACCTAGGCAGGCAGATAATTCACCTATTGGTAAGGATGGCTATGTTTCTAACCTAAAATATCACATGCCTTTTGTTTAACATTTTCAGTACCAATAGCATGCTAGTGTCTCTCCTTTTTTCTATTAAGAAGGTCAGTTTAAGTGTATCTTCCTATGATGTTCCCTTCAGTGCTCAGGACACCTTATTTACTAGTCTTTGCAGCATCTCAAGAAGTGCTATGCCTTCATCCCTGTAAGACCTCATGAAATGTATGCAGTATTCCAGGTGTTGTTTTATAATGGCTTTGTAGAGGAGGCATTATCGCCTTCCTGTAAATAAATGTTGTGCCCTTGTTGTGCACCCTAGGATTTGATTTGCCTTTGCTACTAGTGTTGCAGTTAACCCAGTCTACTATGAGCTTTGCAGTAATAGTCTCACATTCAAACTCTCTTCTAGATTTTTTGAGTCTGTACCTAGATGAACAAAGTGCATTTCATGCTAAAGGTGCATTGCTGTGCATTTGAAAGGATTTATGCACAGATGCTCTCAAGCTATGTCTCCAGCCTTCTCAGGTCCCCTTGTTAGACTTGAATTCCCATCAGATACTACTCTTTCAACTGTCATAGGCAAAAAAATGATCCAGTTTACTTGCTCTGTGAGAGCTCAGAGATCAAATTGTTAAATAAGGCATGGTGTATGACCAATTCTGTGGAATACTTTTGCCACCTCTTACCTCCTGAAAGCTTCCTACTTGGTAACATTCTTTGCTGTCTGCCTTCTAACTGCTTCTTCATTTACCTGCACAGTTTATTATGCTTGTTTCTACCAACCTCATTCTTTAAAGAAGCCTGATGTGCAGAAAAGAATGAAAAGCTTTACCGCATGTATCATATCCCCATGATAGCCTCTGTCTGCATATGAGAACCCAGTCACTGGGCTGATAATATTAACCTAAAAGGAACCTCATGCTGTAGATCCATGCCTGAATATGCTAAGCAACTCACAAGAGCCTTGAAAGCAATGACTTCCCTATTAATTCCATTGTTTTGTCTACTTCTCAGCTGAGGATCACAGACCTGTTACTGTGTGACCTGCACCCTCCCAGTTTGGTAGATGGGTATTATGCACCCTCCCAGTTTGATAGATGGGTATCATTGCTATCTGCTTGCATTCTTCAGGATAACCCCTTTCTATAAGGAACCTTGTGAAGAGCTGTTTTAGAGATCCTGTTAGTATCCCAGCAACCCTCTTCAGGATACTAGATATGTGTTTTGCACCTCTCTCCCCTGAATGTACCTAGCTTTTCCATTATACTTTCTGTTGTTAACACATCACTCATTCTTCTTTCCTGCTCTCTATTAATTTGTGAACATAAATAAGAAGCACTCATTTAAAAAGTATTGCCTATTCCCTGCCCTTTTTATATGTCTGCCTTTAAGAAGTCATTTCATATAGTTCCATACCTCTCTTCTTGTTTTCAAAAGCACACCAAGACAAGGGTTTTTCCTGCCTTAACACTTGTCAGTTTTTCTTACATTTTAATTGGCACTTTTTATGCACTTTGATGATTTATTGCTTGCCTGTTCCCAAAGCATCCATTTTCTCTGCATTTCCTGCATTTCTTCTCTTATCCTTATTACCCAATTTGTCCTCAGTAGTAGACCATACTGGGTTTTTTTTATTTCTGCCATCATTTTCAAACTGTTTTCATGGCCCACAAATAGCCCTCTTTAATATATCCTGCAACTCTTCCACTCCTTTGCTTTCCTTCCATATCCCTAAACATTTGAATGGTAACTCCGCTGTCTTCCCATAGATGACATCCCTGTACTACCATGCTCTGTTCTGCTCTTTTGTAGCTAGAACTGATTTATTTTCCATGGTTACCATGAACCAGAGCTTCCTATTGGATATGCATGACCCAATATTGCAAGTCCTGACCCTTCAAAAATTAAAGTGCAATTCTGACAAAACAATGAATTTGAAAAGTACTATTTTATTTTAAAGCATTTTTGTAAGGGGCATCAGCCATGTCAGAGCAGACTGTACCCCCACCACATCTGCTATTTACATATAGTAACAACGAGATTTCTGTCCCACAGAGTAAGAGGAGTGCTGTGAAATACAGCAATCTTGGAATTAATTTATCTCCCATTCACAAGTAAATGATTACTTTTCTGAGTATTAAAATTACCATCTTTGGACCTTCATTAAGAACCCATAAGACACACCTCTGCAGACTCAGTTTCAGTTAGATGGAGTTTAATTTTCAGGTCTGTCTCATCATCCTTTATGCAGACATCTATATAGAGACTTCTGTCACTGATTCCATTCATTACTTTCTTTTTGAACTAATTTACTTTGAATATTTTGATCAGCCTGTTCATGCTTAGTTTGGATGTTGAAATGTTTCAGTCTACCTTAGACAGAGTGCAGTTATCCATCTTCTTTCCTGTTCATCTCTCATCTTCACTGGCAGCTTCATTTGGCAGCCTAAAGAAGGTGTCATTATAGCTAAACATTGAACTGCCAAACATAGCACAAGGCATCACTGACTCTGTTAAATTGTAAATGCACACCACTGATTTTAAAAGGCACATTTTACCAGGATGATAAGCAGCTTCTACCCCTACACCCCATACTCCCACATCTCTAAATATATTGATTCCACAATTGCTCAACATTGGGATAAGCAGAAATGTTGTTACTTCCATAATTTCACAGTCTCATTGAAATAACTATGTTGACTTCAAATAAATGTGGAATTCAATAAAAAATGACTAGCCCCATTTCTTATAACTATGGTGAAATGTTCACTGTGAAGACCTTTTGTAACTTTTCTCTTCTTCCACAAGCAACTTTATCCCTAGTAAGCTGGTGGTGGGCTTTCACTCTCCACTTTCTCCTTTGACTGCCTCACCCCTCTTTCCTTGTTTCAGCCATTCCTGTCTCTTCTGCTTCTAAACCTCTCCTATTATCCTTCCCTACTACATTCTGTAACAATTCTCCATCCTTTCGTATTCTTTTATTCCCAAATACCAGATATCCTGGGATTAGCACATTCCACTCTTTCTTACTGTTGGCACATGCCTTGCAGGACCATACTGGCTTTGATGTTAGCTGTTCATGTTTCTAACTGGAACAACCCCCCCCCCCCCTCCATTACCTCTACCACAAATGTTATACAATTCAAAAATCTACTTAAATCACATCTCCTGGAAACTTGGATCTGCCCATGTATAACTTAACTCACTTTCTCCTGTCACTAGACTTCTCCAACCACAACTGAACCAGCTCACAACATAGGCCTTGATTTATTTATACCCTATCTACTATGTCAAGTAATTTAGTCTTATAACCATTTCAACTATCTGTGATTTAGCATATTATGTAAATTATTTGACTTGTCCTCTCAAAGCAAGTTATTATTTCATCATCTCAGCTACTGTATTCTAGTTTGAAAATGTGACTGACTTTGTGTACTTTTTGTAATTTGTTACTGTTCTTATATTTGCGGAGCTTTTTCTCCCTGGGCCTCCACTGAAAATGGACCCACCCAGTCCAGCTGGATTTTCCCAGTTAACAAATGTAAAATAAATAAAAATAAAAACTTGCACACCATTTTTGCCTGTGATTCTGATATTGTCGACAAAAGCTTTAAATGTTTTTTTCTGTCATTGGATTCTGTCTCCATTATTTTTCTTCTTGTCTCTGCCACTTCATTCAAATCTTTCATTTAAATCATAATTTCTACCCTTCTCCCCTTTCTTAATATCCCATGGTGCTTTTTTGTCCTGTCTACTTCGCCACCTTTTGTTTTCTTTGATATTCCTATCTTCTTAGATGTTACCCTCTTTTTTCTTAACATTGCATGCTGTCTTCTTGCCTGTTTGATATATTCTTTGCCCATTTCTGGTCATCTCATATCCACTGTACCTAGTTTACTCTACTTCCTCCATTTACTGCTAACGTGACTACTTCTGCATTCTTTTTTATCTTCCTCAGCAACTTTCTTTCACTTTTATTCTGCTCTGTCACAGCAGCTCTCTCTCCATCCCTACACCTTCCATTTTAATTTAAAGGCATGATTATTTTGGGTTACTTATCCGTTCTCTTTTTCCATAGGGTGCCCCATGAGAATGAGAAGGATCCTGTTGTTTCTTAAATCTTTATCATCCTCTGAAGCCTTCTTCCACCTGCTGTCATATTCCTTAGCCTGCAACCTAAGCCAGCACTTAAACTGAGTGATCCCCTTCTTCATGAGACTGCTGGCCTTCGGTGCAGGTTGTATTTTCCAGAATTCCATTGCACTCCTCAGAAGTCCACATATTAGTTTACTACTATTTTGGGCCTCCCTTTTGACTCTTCCATTGTCCTTTTAATCTTTTCCATATGGACAGCTATACACAGTGTATATTACACACACTTCCCCTTCATTTCTGTGATCAGTGTGGTGTCAACTTTCACCCATCCTTTCAATGACAGGACCATTTCTTTCTTTATCAAACTCCTTCTCCCCTAGTCTGCCACATAAGACACCACACATTTCTGCTTCTAATAGGTTAAACCTACCCATTCCTTGCTTTATATATTATTTTTCTTCTACCGATGACATGCCATTCCAGTGTATAACTTCCACGTCCTTTGGACTAAATTCTGCTGCTAATGCTCTCTCCCTTCCTGCTTTCCCTCTTGAGCTTTCACCTGTCTACCCCAGCAACTCCTCCCTTACATTTGGAATCCTAATGATTTATTAGGTCTGACACTGTAAAGATGTCATGTAGAAAACATAAAGCATTGTTTTCAGTTGCTGTTAAATCCTAATAATAGACATGCATGAACTTGAAACATATTGTATTAATGCACATAAATCAAATACTTTTGCCAATGGAGGGCTATATATAGTAAACCAAATACAAGTGTCAACAGGCATAACTGCACATGTGCTGTTTTGTTTTTTTTAGGAATCCATATTAGTAATATACTGCTGCTTCCAGGGTACTGTTCTCTGCAGTACTGTGTGCAATGTATTCACCGTGATGTCCACATCAGAAAGGGTTTTCATCTTGGAGTGCCTTATGGACTATAGAATGATGTGTCCTCTTTATAGGTGTATAGGTTCATAAGTAAGTACTAGGCTAGGTATCCCTGTGAGACATTTTAAGCCTTGCCAGTTTCCCTTTTCATTTGGTGTTAGATTGTCTGTATCCATTCCATGGTCGATAATTATATATTACCTCTAATGAGAATAATTGGGATCCTACCATAGATAATTTAAGGGGACCCATGCATGTGGCAAAGCATTTAGGTGCTGGCCCTGTCCATTAGTAGAACAGGGTGCAGTCCTGGGGTAAATTTTCTGTTTCCCAAGCATAGATCCAAATTCCACTTGAACATGTACAGAGATGAACTTTGTTTTACATGGACATGTAGTCTGTTCCTGAGTAGCTGCATCTACTCTGAGCTATACCTGCCCATCTAAAATTTTCTGTTGATTTTGTAGAAGAGGTTAAGATCCCTACACTGAGTATTTCTGATGCCATTTGACTTGATAATATGCAGTAAATCCAATAGTAATGGGTAAGAGGATGCCATGTATGCCAGGCACAGGTCACCACTTACCAGTCTGTAGGATACCATGTATAGTGACAGGGCCTTGAGTCAGTCCATGTAGGAAATATTGTTTAGCCTTGTATCCTTTTATTAAGGTATCTCTGTGAGAGTTCCAGTTGTTGCATGTGTCTGAGCAGATACAAGCCAAATGGGGCATTATATGATTGGCTAATAAGAGCTGAGTAAAGGACAACAATGACATCCCTAGATCTAGACACAGTCTCTTTGTTTATAATCTATGCACTATAGAATGACATTCTTACAACAGTGGACATGTGTTGGTGGAAAGTTAGGCCATTTCCACATAAGTTCCCAAATCAAGAACAACTGGGTCATCTCTTAGGGGTGTATTGTCATTGTGGTAGTTCCCTAGGATAGATGACTTCCCTAAAGATACAATAATCCATTTTTTGTCATTTAGTTTCAGTCCATGATTTTGGTACCAGTTATTAACTTGGGACAATCCCTCCTGCAGAATGACTTAGATTTTTTAAGGATTCAATGACTGCTCCTAGTGTGCAGTCATCTGCATAATTAAGTCAGCTGGAGCCCTTTGGTATTGGCTTTTACTTTAGAGAAATAGATATCAAACAGTTGAGGTTCCAATACAGAACTCTGGGGGACTCCACTGGTGACTGGTCTTTTTGTTGAGGTAACATCCTGCATTTTGATTTTGTACAGCCTGTTTGTAATCCAGTTAGTAGTCCAGTGGGTGACACAGGGGTTTAGTCCCAGTTTATTTAGGTCTTCTACTATGCCTGTGTGGGGGGCTGTGCTAAAAGCTTTGGCCAGGTAAAGTATATGGTGTGTACCATTTTACCCTCACTCATTGGTTTGGTGACCTTTTCAAAAAAGTCTACCAAGCTAAGTTAACACGACCTGCCTTTGATGAATCCAAACTGAGATGGGTCCAGCATTTGGAGGGTCCAAATGTCTTTATTGATTATTTCCATGATAAGTCTTATGTCATTATCTTTTTTTATCTATTTCGTGGTATTGTTAGTGCATGAATGTTCACTTCTCTACATAGTTGCTCTAAATATATGCACTTCACATCTCTTCCTAGACAAGCATTTCATACATGCACAGGGCTAATAAGGCAGATGTCAGTGTACGCATTTAAACATTCTGTGCCTATTATTTTATATTCTGACAATTATTATCAGCATTAACAAGATAATCTCAATAGAACTGCATGGGAGGAATGCTCAGTCAGTTGTTGCTGCATCTAGACAGATTAAAGTGAGAGAATACTGTCAATTAGTTGCAGAATTCAAAAGCTAAA
This sequence comes from Protopterus annectens, assembly GCF_019279795.1. Classification (NCBI taxonomy): domain Eukaryota; kingdom Metazoa; phylum Chordata; order Ceratodontiformes; family Protopteridae; genus Protopterus; species Protopterus annectens. Next base: position 828,830,223 of record NC_056745.1, on the reverse strand, counting down.
TTCAACTACTTGGGTATCCAGGATTAGATGAACAAAATCCATTAGGCCTTATTTAAGATATGTATAAACACACACACACACACACACACATATATATATATATATATATATATATATATATATATATATATATATATATATATATATATATATATATACTGTGCAATTACTTCTTTTGTTATATCTAATGAAGCCTAGAATGTTTGTGCTTTGCTTTCTAATAATGCATATTTCTAGTAATGTGTAATATTATGCAGTTTACTGTCTATAATGCAGGTAAAGTTTTTATTTGTGCAACTGCCAATATAATGTGTGCTTACATTTATATGACAGAATATTTGTTTAAACTTAGAGTTGAAGATCACTGTTCAGAAGTTAAAGTTTGACTTACATCTACGGTTTAGTCTAAGTATTTCAGAGTAAGTTCTCAGTATGGCTGAATAAATCAAGTCTTGACTGCTGCCAGTGTACAATTATTACAAGTGTGGAGAATGTTAAATTACCACCAAGCAGTGATAATGGTGAATTGCTACTTAGGTGTAAAGAAAAAAAGAAAGAGTGGACACGCTCATAGGTTCACAGTAGGCATTTGGTCCAAGTAGATCATTTAAGGCCTAAGCCTAGGCCTAGCCACAACTACACCCATATTCTCTGATTTAAATAAAACATCTGAGCTTAACACTTTTTACTAAAAAAGAACAAAAGATGAGAGACACATACACGTCATATAATGATAAGAACATTTATAAACTGTTAAACATATTCCCTTAATGCCGTGTGGTGCGTCTAAGCTAGGTTTCATGGCTGGCAATAGTGTAAGCCAACAGGGATACAATTCTGTTTAAAGCAGAGCACCTGTGGTATGCAGATTTATGCAGAATGCCACAATGATCACCAGGGCTTCACAGACAGCTGTCAAGCTGTTAGTGCAACACATCTGCACAAGAGCCAACAAAATGCGGGGACATTTAACCAGAAATAGGAATATATTTGCCATAGATGTTGCATAGAAATGTGGTAGAATGAACCTGAAACATACTTGTCAACCTCTTAGAGCAAGAAATCTGGACAAAGACATAAATAATGGTGGGACAAAGGCCCAAAAATAGGGATAGAATTTTAATACTGCTCTTCCAAACTTAGAAAGTTGATAGAATAATAGGTTGTACAGTAGCATAAACTCTCTGAAGAGCATGAAGTTTGAAACATAAATGTGTTTCATCAGTTTCTGACTTCAACTCCACAATGACATGCCAATGATTTTTCCAGAAAACAAAAATGTTGTGGGGAAAGATCACAAATATGAGACAAAAAATGGACATTCCGCACAAATGAAAACATTTGAGAGGTATGCACTCAAATGTATGAAATATTGACTGACATCATTCTAGAGTTCATCCCAGTGACATGGCAGAAAAGCACAAATTTCATACGGAAAACATCTGGACATCTTGGGAATATCTGGGCAGATGAGATGTATGAATTTGAAGTATATGGTCCAAACACAGTACATTACAGTGTACCTACAGTGTAAAGTATTGTGATATCCAATTCCTGGCATTCGGTACTGAAGCTGTGTTAATGATTTGTAACAGGACATGGACTGCCATGTAAAATTATCACTCAGGGGAAGTGTGTGTATTGAATAAGCACACAGATGAATTGTAGGAATGAACACAGGGAAAGAGGACAGGTGACACTCTCGTTTGTACAGCAGAGGAGGGCATGTCAATGCAAGATGGTTGTGGCATATATCTATATCTATATATAAATATATATATATATATATATATATATATATATATACATATATATATATATATATATATATATATATATATATATATATATATATATATATACATATATATATATATATATATATATATATATATATATATATATATATATATATACATATATATATATATATATATATATATATATATATATATGGGTTCCATACATTAGACCGACAGCTCGGAAGATTGACATTCAAAACACCGATGCCAGAAGAAAGAAACCTCAAAAACACAAATGTTCTCATGCCCGACACACCACAATCCCAAACAAAAAGTTCACTGTTACACACAACACACACACAACACAAGCACACCAACAACCTAAAAACATACATTACACCTTACACAAAACTATCTATGCATTAACCTTAACCCTAACCCCAAGGTCCGTAACTATCGCACACTCACCTTACCCGCTCCCTAACCCTAAGGTCTGTAACTATCTCACACTCACCTTACCCGCTCCCTAACCCTAAGGTCCCTAACTATCACACACTCACCTTACCCGTACCCTAACCGTAAGTCCCTCACTATCGCACACTAACCTTACCTGCACGCTAACCCTAAGTCCCTCACTATTGCACACTTGCCTTACCCGCACCCTAACCCTAAGTCCCTCACTATTGCACACTTACCGGGTCATGCTCACAAGTTACCCCATCGGTGTTTCCGCTGTTGGGATTACGACTTGTCGGTCATCTGCTTTGTCGTTCTTCTGGCGTCGGTGTTTTGAGTGTCGATCTTCCGTGCTGTCGGTCTAACGTAGGGAACATATATATATATATATATATATATATATATATATATATATATATATGGTACAATAGGGACTGTACAGTGAAAATCTATTTTATGTGACTGTCACACAAGGTGAGGTAACAATAGGGAGGATGTCTGTGTGAGATAAGCATCTTTACATGAATAATGCAGAGGATATCTATCAGGGATATAACTTACAATGTAGTAGGGTGTATATTGTGAAGCTGTGCAAACCGATATGCCTGAATATGAATGTACTCTCAGCAAGGTCTCCAGTAAGGTGGCTACAGGTAATGGCTCATAGAAAACATTACAAGAACCAGCCACATTCATGGACAATATCAGAAGAATACCACCAGTAATCCCATGTCTCTGACATAACATATATGATGTAGAGTGATACGAGATGAGTCTGCTCACACACACACACACACACACACACACACACACACACACACACACACACACACACACACACACACACACACACACACACACACACACACACACACACACACACACACACACACGCGCACACACACTTGAACAACTATGTGATACATCCACACTCTATGAGGGTATCTGCGCACACTGTCCTGGCACTGTAACATCTGCTGGAGGTGTTAGGAACACTGCTATACCTGTATGCAACGGTATGGGCAATACAGGTTAGTTGCCTTATGTGCATTGCATATATCTATATATGTATACACACACACACACACACACACATATATATATATATATATATATATATATATATATATATATATGGTACAATCCATACTGTCATAAATGATGTACATGCCATTAATGTTGTCAAACACCTATGTATGTAGTGTGTGCATAAGTAGAACAGGTAGCACACATGCATCTGGTGTAACAATTTGATTGGTGTTCTGCACCATCAGGCAGTCATGTATATTTCACAGAAAGAATACCTAGGTATGACCAATAAGCTGTGTAACAGCACACATTGACACATTACTAGAAGATGTGTAGGGAGGTATGTGAAGAAGGGTACATTGTACACGGTTATTGATGTGATGAACGTTGGGAACCATGAAGGTATTATGGCCTCCAATGTGCAGGTCCTTCATATACCCACTACCTGTCTTACATTCAAGGGAGTAGGCAGAGCTGTAGCCACATGCTGGTGGATGTACCACTTATCATCTATCCCAGGACATGGATCATATACCTATTGGTCTGATTATACGCTGTGATGTACACATTGTACTTGGGTGGTGTGTTAGCTTCCAGAATCAACAAATCCCCCATGTTTCTTGTCAATGCAGGTGTTGTCATGGCTATGGCAATGTATTTTTGTATGCCTTGATACTGTCTGTATTATACTAATATCACAGTAGTAGCCAATGATTGCTCACAATCTGTAGTCCTTCAGGCAGCTGTTTAGACACAGCAGTTGTATGTCATCTGTGATGTCCATCACTTAACTAATGGGCAGCAGACAGCCCTGATGTAGTAATCTAATCACTGGACCTGAGATGTACATTACATCACACATGTCAACATAGTGAGATGCCATGTATGTCATACATTGTCTACCCATTTGGTGATATAGCTGTTTATGGGTACATATGATGGTGTTGCTTGAATACCTCAATGTGGATTTGTGTCAAATGCCTTGACCTGATCAAGTTCCACAAGATGATACTGCTGTCATCATGTATGCCCTTGATGACCTCTTTGAGGATATCTGTCAGATGTAACAGACATGATGTAGCATTAGCAACATACACAGGTCTGTTGCACACAGCCGGAATATTACTGTTGTACATATAGAAGAGGTCCATGATGACATGTTGGTATACCTCACAGATGAGGAGAGTAAGGAAGTCTCTATACATGCATGCATCAGGTGCTGTCCACCTATCTCAGGTGGATGCATGTTGATGTACACCCTTGTATGGGAACATAGGCTGTGTGGAGGGTATGTTGAAGTGTGTATTCAACTGTATCAGGAAGGTGTATGTGCTGAGTCACACCATATGTGATCTATGATGTTGTCACAGCCCATTGATTCTATGTGTTAGGCCTGGATAAAGGTCAGACAGTGCATACTGTCTATCATGATTTGGCCTAGGGTTTTGACACAATTCCCTATGCAGGTATCATTGAGAAACCATCCCAGCTGGCTAGTAACCCTTACATAAGTTGATGGGTAACCAGTTGGCTCACCGACAGAACACATACTGTGAAAATTGGTGAATCAACCTGTACCAGTAGAGTTGTCATTCCATGTTAAGCACAGCAATGACAACAGTCCTGCTATGCAGAAACTCGGTAATGCAAGCACTGGGAACACAGTGATGCAAGCACTGGGAACACATGTAGATAGGAATCTGAACTTTGACCACCAAGTATCCACACTGGTATTGAAAGTCTATATTGTGCAAATTATATGTCATGCCATCATATTCAGATCTTAGGACTGTATGACAGCACTGTAGTCAAACCTCATCAGACCACTAATAGAGTATAATGCTCTCTTTTGCATGTATCATCAGACATATGCAGTAGCTGGAGAGATCACAGGGCTTTCTCAGAAAGATAACACAGGTCCTACAAACCATGCCATGATGTATGTGGATAGATTAAAAGCCATGTCACTGTAATCTTTATTGTATAGGATGAGGTGACTTCTTCCTGGCCTCCAGGTCAGTCTCAGACTCTGCCCTAGTGGGAGTACTGCATATCCAAAAGTCTGATGTAGCCGATGACATCAGCAGTGTCTGCTGAGGAGGATATGGTAATAACAGTGTCCCACATACTGGCGTAAAAGGATACCTCATACACATACCAATTAACTGGGGTGAGAATAGAACACCTACTTATTTAAGTACACATACTACAGAACCCAGTACTTTACACAAGTGGTGCCTGACTTGGAGTGTCTTAGACAACACCTTATAGCTGATGACATCAGCAGTGTCTATTGAGGAGAATATAACAGTAACCCACATGGTGGTGTAAAATGCTGTTTGTAATGTCAAGCAAAAGCTCACACATACAGACACACAATTGACTGCAGTGAGTATAGAACCCCTACCTATCTAAGTACACATACAACAGAACTCAGTACTTTATGCAATCATTACAGATCAAGTCTAACTTGGAAATTGTCAGACAACACTTTATAGCTGATGACATCAGCAGTGTCTGTTGAGGAGAATAAAACTGCATCCCACATGGTGGTGTAAAGTGCTCTCTGTAATGTCAAGCAACAGCTCTCACACACACACACACACACACACACACACACACACACACACACACACACACACACACCTGAGTACAGTGAGAATAGAAGCTCTACCTATATAAGCATACAGACTAAAATGCATAGTACCTTATTGACTTTTACAAGAGTGCAGGTGAACCTATAGTAGATGACATCAGCAGGTCATGCAGGAGACAAGATGTTGGGTGGGCTGCATGAAATGGATGTGTAGGCATCTGCAAGCATCAAAATACTGTCACTCCATCATATTGGAGCAGAAACTGTGGGATATACACTTCTGCTCTTCTGTCTAGACACACACACACACACACACACACACACACACACACACACACACACACACACACACACACACACACACACACACACACACACACACACACACACACACACACACACACACACACACACACACACACACACTCCCAGTTGGCTGCAGTAAGAACAGAATGCCTACCTATCTAAGTACACAGACTGCAGAGCACAGTACTTTATGCAAGCACCACAGTATAAGTCTGACTTTTACCTTAATGCATGTGAATTTATAATAGAGGACATCAGCAGGCAATGTGGGAGACAAGATGTTGGGAAGCCTGCATAGGTCTATAGCTTCATAGGTTCATATGAGGCTACTAACATAATGGCCCTAAGGTGTTTAGAAGCCTAGCCATGTAAAAACACAAGTACCCTTATTGAGCATAGTTAGACGTCATTGTTAGCAGACCAATTTTGTGAGCAGCACCAACTGGCACTGTTGATGAGGGACATGGGTGTCACCTCAGAGGTGACTTTATAATCACCCAACCAGTAGGCAAGGTTGCACTTAGTCAGGGTCATTGAGGAACACTGCTTCACACACAGTTGGAGCCTTTTACAGGGGAGTGTAAATTGCTGGGGATATATCTGTCTTCACAGCATGTTCTATGTCACAGGCTAGGTTGAGAATCTGGGGCAAGTTATTATTGTGAAAAACACGCCAAAAGCCAGCACCGATAGTTCCAAATTCCAACTTTATTGAAAATAAGCTAGTGCAACATAAGCACTATGATAACAACACGATCCTCATACTAGTTTCGGAAAAGACCTTCTTCAGTGAGGAAGGAAAAACAAAAAGACTGCTCACTGATAAGCATGGATGCTTATAAATAATTTGGGACCAATAAAAAACAAGAGCACATAATTTATGTGCATACATAATGAATAGCTAGTGGTTGAAAAACTAAATGCATCTAAACAGTGTCTCATACTTATAAAAAATATATATGATACCTAACCAAAAATATAGCGACATATATATAGGCTGTTTGTAATCTGTCTGACAACATGAGAACAACAATATATCATGCTTTTTACACATATGTAATACATAACCCCAAAACACAGTAACCAGTGTATATACTGTCTCTAGCATGTTAAGGAAAAAATACCTAACATACAATATAGATGTTAATTAGAAAAAATGTATTATGGTGGATGAGAAAATAATGATTGATAAATTAATTATGAATTAATTATAATATTGATTCCATGATCGTGAGAGAAAGGGCACAATAACCAATGTAACAATGCAATGAACCTATATAAGGTTAATAATTGACAAAAGTCAAAAATATATACCAATATAGAATGTTACAGGTTCTTATCATCATCCTGTAAGGTGTGATGTCCTGGCTAGCTATGAAATACCAAAGTGAGGCAGGTTATGGGTATCATATACATAACCTAATATCAGAGCCTGATATGGTTCTTTGAATTGCCCCATGCTCTATAGAAATATCTATAGCTGAGCAGTATGGTGTAAAAAATGAGGTGAGGTTACATGTTGGCAATAATATAAGCACCAAACATAATAAACAGAAGGGGGTAATGTGCAACATAACTCCGTTTTCTGATATAGTATAATATACTGATACAAAATGTGTCTAAGTGTTGATACTAAATGGCCAACTATGAAACACAAAAATGATACATACTAATCGTATCATATGATCCACATGGATATGGGACCAAAATTCAGTCTTAGATTTACCCATGCCGTAAAACTGAATAATCTGGTGTACAAAACAGCGTTAGGTCATGTACTAGCAAAAATTTGAACAACTCATGTTGAATACGGACCGGAGTAGTGTGTAGCATAGCTCCAATTGCTAATCAGATATGGTATACCACTACAACAAGTAACCTGGTATCTATATAGAGTGGTTGTCTTATAATAATAAGGAAAACCATCAAACGGGTATATACATGTGATAACAATGATAATGCCCAATAATAGATGACCAATAAAACAGGTCTGTATATTGATAGCATAAACAAAAAGTGTACATTCTTTTAACCCAGATGTTCATTAAGACCAGGGGGAAATAGTGCACCTAAATGAATAGTGCAATATTTCTCTTTGTGGCTGAGTATACTTTGCCAACCTGATTGGTTGTGTCTGTTACCCATAACTCTATCAATAATCATAAACATGAAATTAGATGTTTTGTGTTTGATTGAATGTTGATATAAAGCATTAGTGTTTTTTTTATTTCTTATTTCACTCCTATGTTCACATATCCTGGTTCTAAGCGGGCGAGAAGTTTTGCCCACATAAAAAGCATTGCATTGACATGTTGCTAGATAAATGACCCAACTTGATGAACAGTTTCCGAATATATGTACATCATACACTTTACTTGTGTTTGCACTGGTGAATTGTTTAAGCTTATTCACCTGGCTGCACGAGCTACAATGGCCACAAGGGAAAGTACCTAACAATTCGTCCCCGGTAATAGTGAGTTGTTTGTAGTGGGCACCACCACTCTCCTGATGTTTAAAGTGGGAGAACAGTGTGCCCAAGGTTTTGCCTCTCCTGTATGTGATGGAACACTGATTACCCAAAATCTGTCGTAAATGGTCATTAGCTAACAGGATATTCCAGTTTTGGTTCAAGATTTCCCTAACTATCTGATGGTTCCTGCCATAAGTGGTAATGAATCTTATTGTGTCATCTTTGATGCAATCATCTCTATTCTTGTATTGTAATAGTGAATCTCTATTCTGTCTATCAGTCCAGATCCTGGCAGATTCAATATCAAAGTTTGAATATCCCCTGTTCAAAAACCTATGTCTCAAATCATGTTTAGTTGTGTCATAATCAGTTTTGGAGGAATTGATACGTTTCATTCTTAAAAATTGAGATTTGGGGATGTTGCGGATGGTGTGACGTGGGTGCATACTGGATGCATGGAGTAATGAATTAAATTGTGGATACTTGCGATGTGTTTTGGTGTTAAGGGTATGGTCACTATTACGATAAATCGTAACATCCAAAAAATCAATCTGATCCATATCAGATGTAATTGAAAATTCAATAACCCATATATTGTTGTTTAAATATTCCACAAATTCCGAAAGATATTCAGTGTCCGCACGCCACACCATCCAGCAATCATCCAAGTATCTCCTCCAAATGTCCATCTCCACAAGGTAAATGTTATGTAAAGGATTGTAAATCACATATTCTTCTAAATATGCCATAAAGAGATCGGCATATATGGGTGCAAAAGATGCACCCATAGCTGTGCCTCTCAATTGCCAATAACATTCACCCTGGAAATAAAAAACATTTTTGTTGAGGACATGTTCACACATGCATATAAGCAATGTGTTAAACCCAGGCGGATATATTTCAGATTTGGTCAGCCAGAATTCCAAAGCCTGTAGACCTCCCCAGTGAGGTATGCTAGTATAGAGAGATTTTACATCCAAAGTGCACATGATCCAATTTGGATCCAGCTGGGTATCCTGAATAATGTTCAAAAACTGTGTTGTGTCCTGAATTCTAGCTCTGACATGTGTCAATAAAGGTTTTAAATACTGAGTAAGAAACTCAGACAGTGGTTCAGTCAATGAGCCATGACCAGAAACAATTGGTCTGCCCGGGGGACGAATGATAGATTTGTGAATTTTTGGTAGCAGATATAGAATCTGCTTAGAAGGGTCCTTAACCTGGAGATGTTGAAGAGTCTTAGGACTAATAATGCCCTCATCCACAGCCAAATTAAGAAAGATATCAATCTCTTCCTTAAATTTTTTGGTTGGATCCACACCCATATGCTGATAACATTTAGTATCCGAAAGTTGTCGGAGGCCTTCCTGAATATAGTCATGCATGTTTTGAATGACCACAGCTCCTCCCTTATCAGCTGTAGAATGGCAATAGTATGGTTATTTCTAAGCTCCGAAAGTACCTGTTTCTCTTCTGATGTCATATTGTCTGGGGCAATATTGCATTCTAAGTGTGGAAAATGTAGATCTTTGAGCACTGCTTGTTGGAAAATGCCAACATTCTTATTCATAGGTGGCTGAAATGTGGATTTTTTAAAAGTAAACTCAGAAGATCTTTGAGATGTAATAGTGTCCTGTTCAGAAAAAAATATCTTAAGGTTAAGTTTTCTACAATATTCCATAACATCCAAAGAGGTGAGATAATGATCAGAAAAGAAGCTTGGAACAAAACCCAAACCTTTATTCAGGATATTATGTTGTGCATCCGTAAGTACAACATCAGACAAATTTAAAACATTTTCAAATAATGTATTTATTGTCTCAATAGGGCTTGAATCAAACCTGGCATGGATTCTGTTCTTAGTTCTATGGGTGTGTTTCCTCCCCCCTCTGGATTTCCTACCCTGTCTAAAGGGAGGTGCTGATTGGTGCTCTTCTTTTTTAAAGGAGAATTAGTAGACATGCCTCCCTCACTATCTGTATATGATGACTCCTCCCCTGATGTACTCGTAAAAGTTTGGTCTCTGCATTTCAATATGGATCTGGGTCTCTTCCTGGACCTGCCCCCGGTCATTCCCGGCCGTGTGTCCTGAAACCTGACAGTTCTCTGTGTTTGAAAGGGTTGCCCCTTTGCATAATCAGTCACATCTCTGTTAATTTTTTTGACCTTTCGGTCCCTGATCAATTTATCATAATTAGTCAATTCTTTGGACAGCCCATCCAATAGTTGGTGATAATTGTGATGAGATTGAAATTTTTTGCATTCAACACTTAATTCCTTTATTTCTGAGACACATACATCAATCATCCTCTCATAATAGGAGGCTAGGATTTTTACAAAGACCATAGAGCCATTTCTTAGTGCCTCATCCCATTCATCTGTCAGCCTCTGTTCAGATCTGCCGACTAGTGGATGGAGTTTTATTCTCAGTCCTCTTGGCACTAAATTCTTGTATAAGTATGCTTTAAACAGTCTCAGATGCCAAATATTGGCTCTAAGACTTTTTAAACCTTTCTCCAGATTACGGAATGCAGTTTCACAATTATCACCCCCATCCAAGTTATTTTCACTCTGGTTGTTGCTTGAGATCTGGCCAAGACCAAATATGCCAATATCCTCTCTATCAGCACACCAACCATCCAATAGTTTGTCCAATTCCATTACCAGAATCAATGTGGATGTGCTGTCCAAGAATCAAATATGAAAGATCAAAAACTGTCAAGACTCTGAACAACAGCTCAGGAACGAGGGACAGTGCCAGTCCGAAACCCACTATCCGATTGTGTGTTAATAAATATAGTTCTAAATTTAGAACAGACCGAAGAAAAATCAAAAAACCAAACCAATGGGAAAAAATGTGACTAATATGAGCTAAAGGGCAAGCAATTGAAAAACACTATAAAAACTTATACCATATCAGGAATTATAGTGATGAAACAATCATAGAAATCTATGACCAAAGTCAATGGCCCACAAAAGGATAGAACGATATTGGTTGATACAAAATGACAAAACCTGATAGTGAACACCCTGAATAAGTGGGTACTAAATCACTATGTATGGTAAAATTCACCATCACTTAAAGGGCAAACCAGAAAAACCATATATATAACAAATCACCTAGTTATTACACAACCCACTAAATGGCCTAGAATCTATGGAATAACTGGGATAGGATCAGAAGGTATGTAAGACAGAAATTAACCTAAATGACTGATGTATTAAATCAAGATCACTAATTCTAGACAGGTCAATGAATGGTGACACATATATCAATATAATGTCACCATAACCAACCTTGGGTTGCAAATGGTTAACTAGTCTTTAGAATGTCCGAAATTTAGAATCATATAAAAACAACCCTTAATTATAAAGATCACTGAATAATAGTGATCCTAAATCATGAAAAGTATGCTTGATATGATATCAAAATGTAATAAATGACCTAGACATGTGAAATAGCATCCAAATTTTTGATGGACATCATACAAAAAAGACATTTGCTTTGAAATAAATTATTCTAAGCCTCAAATTCAAAAATGGATCACAAATTCCCCTGTAAACACAATGGGCCAACTGTTTTGAAAAAAACAGTAATATATGTGATCAGAAAAACATTTAACCTGAGGCTTAAATGTACATATTTAGAACTGGCTAAGTACTCACATGCTAATAAACATATGATCATCCCAATGCAGATAGAACCCTTAGGTTACAAATTGACCATCTGTTTCATGGTTAAATATGCATAAAAATATGAAAATAGAACACTCCCTGAATATAGAACATTGCCCTACTATGACACAATTAGGGTTATATACTGAGTTGGAATATAGTCCAAATTACAAATGAAAAAATCATTTATCACATATCACATAGTATATATATAAATAGTGTCAGCATGAGCTGAATAGCACATTTGGAGACATTGAGACCAAAAAAATATAATGACATATAACTAAACAGACACAAACTTCATCCAACCCAAACTAGGTGAATATGAAGTCACAATGAATAAATGAAAAAGAAAAAAGAAATGCATATCTCCAGTCCAAATTGTTGTTATGTCCAATAAACATTAAAGATATTTCCTGCACACAAGGGAATCATGCCTTAGAAAAAATTGTTGTAAATTAGAGTACAGTTATTAGAAGCCTATGAATATAGCCTAAGGCTTGCTTCATAAGAAAGACAGACAGTTAAAAAACTGTCAAATCAGTATAGTTAATACTTGAGTGTCTTTAGAGTACAGCGTAGAATAGGATTCCCAAATCCGCCATCAATGCTCTGTTTCGCTATATCAATATCGGTTGAACAACAAGTCTATGAGTTTTGTGAAAAAAATCCAAATCCTCAAAACCCGTAATAGCGTTTGCAAAAGCCGTACTTGCGAGGTGGAGTGTTTGGCAGCCGTACTTGCGAGGTGGAGTGTTTGGTAGCCGTACTTGCGAGGTGGAGTGTTTGGTACGCAAGTTATTATTGTCCCATTTGATTTGCAGATGTCCTCCATTTCCAGTAGGGCAGGGTCTGAGACTGCTCTGTAGGCCAGCCATAGGTTACATCTCAGCAAACTGCATGATACTGAGTACAGTGATATCTCTTTCAGTCTTTTCATGTATGTAATGTTTAGAAACCCTGGTTTCTCCCCGACATAAATCTGTGTTTTCTCCAATTGCTGCAGGTGTCTTGTGAGGTATAAACAGAAATGAGCATTGTATTCAATTAGTGGTCTGATAAGGGTAGAGTACAGCAGAGGTATGGCCACTCTGGTCTTGAATATGATGTCCATATGTATGCTGTGCACAATGCAAAATGTGCATGTGACCACTGTGGGCACAGTGATGAAAGTATAAATTGCTATCAACATGTATTTCCAAGTCTCAAAACACTGTGTTTGAGCTTAGATGGGTGCTGTATATGATAATTAGCAAGGGTATTTCATTGGCCAAAGGAGACAATGAGGGACTGTATGCTTTAAAGTTCCATCTGACAGTTTGGCATCAATCATTTGTGTGTGTCAGCTCCTTCTGTAATATGTTGTCATCATTAGGGGACTCTAATCTGGTTACCAGCCATCTGCAGTCTTGGTAAACCACAGGCCATCTACCACTGCCTGTGCTTCAGGGAAATAGTTTGCAAACAGTTGAGGGCCCAGCACAGACCCTTGTAGTATTCTAATAGTAAGTGGCTTGTGGTGGATTTGCAGTCCCCAACTTTGTTGCTATTCTGGTGAGCCAGATGGCTATACATCTATTACTGTATGGCTTAATTCCCACATGGGAGATCTGCACTATGAGACATGAATGGGGAATAGTGTCAAATGGCTTGGATAACTCAACATAGGCATTGTCCAGTTTGTGCACTGCTGCACTTTGCGTAAACGAGATAACCACAGCCAAACCTGCCATTCATTTCCTACATTCCTGTAATTGTGCTATGCATTGTGTCATGCAAATACTGCCCCCCCATAAAAAAAATACACAAATAAAGACAGAAAAGGAAAAAAGAAAAAAAGGGGCAAGTAGTTGAAATAAGGAAAATCAATGTATGACATACGCACAAGAACATTATGGCACACATGAGATATGTCTACATAGATCTGGATTTTAACTCTCACTCCACTACACCTTCAGAACACAGGATGGGTGCTTCATCCCTCTTTGCCAAACAAACACCTTTGCAGAAAAGAACTGAACTAATTCTGCATACAACCAACTGAAACAGCATCTACAGTGATACCAAACCATACAACTGTTATTTGTACATTTATTATTTTTGGATGTAGTGCACTTAGTGATTACACAACCTGTTATGATTATTGCTTGGAAATATATAGTTCTGTCTTACCTTTCTGTGTCTGTTGGTCATTTCTCAGTTATCAGACTAGTACTCTGAGACATGCAGTGTGTAAGCCTTTCTATATCATTGGCTTTAAAATGTGTGAGGATATTAACTAGAAATAATATCATATGCAGTTGCCAACAACTGAAGGGCAGTGGGATGTTAAGGGATGCAACCTGTGAATTGTGTGCTGCTAACTTACATTTCCAACCTTACATCTAACACTTTGTAGATGTAACCTGATACACTCAGTGGAAGTAAGGCAGCCTGCAGTACTGTTGTGGGTTTCTTCTCCCAACCAGTAATCATTCACAGTTGTAATCCATTAAAAAGAAATACTGAGGGAGTGCCGCACTATGTTTACATTTACACCGATCCAAATATTTGGGATTCAGCAATTCTAATGAATTCACACCTCATTTGCATCTTCACTGTGCTAATAGCCCTGAACCTATACCATATAAAAATACTACCATGTAGCTAGGCAAACTGATGGTGAGGAGATTTGTTTATGTTGGGAAGGCTGCACATATGCTATTTCTTTGGGATATATCTGTAAAGAGGATTACTGAACTTCAGAAGATATGACTGCATTTTATCAGCTACATATTGCGTATGCTGGAATGCATTTCAGAAAAATCTGAAGCAAAGGCTTTTACACTTTTATCTGTATGCATTACTTAGAAGTGTACTGATGGCATGGGCATGTTTGTCAAGCAATTTCACAGGTATACATAACTGCTAATATGTGAAAATGGAATGCTCTGTGATAAATATGCACCGATGTTTCAGGGATAGTTCCTTTGATAGCACTTTTAGCATTTCAAAGATGATTTTTTAGCAAAATGTGTCATTTCTCTGTTCTTGTGCGGGAGGGGGACAAAGGTGAGTTACTGTCATGGCACAAACAAGGATAGACTGTTCTTTTGCAGGGGGAGCAATGGTGAGTTACTGTTACAGCACAAACAAGGATATGTTGCTATCGTTACTCTTCTTGTTTTGCATCTTGCCTGTTATTTGTACTTCACATTTGTAGACTGTTTTATGTTTCTCCAGTGGGTAATACTGAGTGGCTAACTTTTCTGTTTTATTTGGGAACTGTTATTTTGTAGTTGTGTGATTCTTATGTGCATTATCCTTTTGTTGTCTTTTAGGACACCTAGGAGTATGGCACCCAGATGTGTCAATCCTCGAAGATCCCCAATCACCAATGCTGAGAACCAGGTGATAGTGGATGCCTTTAGGTAACATGGTGGTTTTCTGCTAGAAAGGGGACAGGGGGATATGGCACACAGGATGCAAATTTTGTGCTAGATTGTTGATGATGTGAATGCTATGGGTGGCCACAGAAGGACATACAAGCAGGTACACCACAGGGTCACTGACATGATCAAATATACATGGAGGAGAGGAGCTACAGATGGCCATGACCAGATGGTTACCATGGGAGGCATGTTATAGAATACAGCAAGCACCAAAAGACTGAAAGAAATTACTGACCAAACTTCAGAGGTGTGCAAACCAAATACTCCACAATAAAACCACTGGTATATTGATGCTGTAGAAAACGGTGGTTGTCTACAAAGTAAAGCAAAAAAGTTTATTGTAAGACAATAGAAAGCTGGTAAGTGCTTTCATCCTCAACAAAAGAACTTCATCAGACAAATTAAAATCAAGCACAAAACACATTTTAAAGACTACAATATCACAGTCAAAGGAGGCAGCGGAACACAGCAGTAAAATTCAAGAATTTAATCCCAGAACAAACAGTAGAACAAACAGAAAGTGCTTTCGCAACAGCAGCTGCTTCATCAGACAACTAAAGATCCAAATTGTACTACTTTTAAACAGCAAAGCAGCCAATTAGCATGCAAAAGCAATTAGGAATTAACAAGAGCCCTTAAAGCCACACCAAAAAATGCAGCTCAAAGCTCATTGTATAAATACAAAAACATTTCATTCATAAAAAACATATAAAGCATTTCATTCAACAACCCAAAATGCAGCTCAGAACTCATTATATAAACATGAAAACATTTCATACTTAAAAGCATACAGAACATTTCATTCATAAAAACATTATAAAAATACTGAACATAATTAATATCTATCTGGCTATGGGCCTATTCATTAAAACTGGTTTAACAGAAAATTTATCATTGAGGCCTTTCCCCCTATTAGCTTTCATTTTAATAATCCAGTTCAATTCTTTGCTTTCTACCTTAGTTCTATGTGGGCCCCCCTTATACCCACACTGACTGTTTCAATAACCATGAACTTAAAATTGTGCTGAGCACCTAGTAACATGATGTGCTTAGATAGAGCATTGGTCTCAGCTCTCCTAGAGATATCATATTGATGCTCCCTCATCCTGTCTCGTAGCCTGCGTGTTGTCATCCCAATGTAGAAACAGTAGCAAACCGTGCAGTAAGCTAAATAAACTAGATTCACTGTGTTACAGTTAGCTCTGGCTCTGAAAAACATCTTTTTATGCATAACTGGATGTGCAAATGCAGCACTACTGTCAATCAGATGACAGTAGTTACATGCCCGACAAGGAAATGTACCAATATTTAGCTGTGTATCAGTATTGGAGTTAAATTTTGGATAACATAACAATTTCTTAAGTGATCTCTTATTCTTATACATATAGCTCGGGGCTTCTCCTACTATTGATTCCACTCTCTCATTAGATCTAAGTATTATCCCAGTATTTAGCATAGATGTCCTTCAACAATCTAATGTTGCTGGCATAAGTAACTGGTACTCTCAGTTTACAGTTGGTGACTTTCTGTTTGCAAAATTGAGTGGGTGAAGAGAAATATGGATTACCTTCCTGAGTTCTAGATGTATATGCCTGAGCTGTAACCGAGCTGATTTTTTTCTTATTATAACCCCTCTCAAGGAATCACTGTTCCATATGTTTCAACTCACAAGAGAAGGTGGAGTCACCTGCTGTCAATCAGGATGTTCTTAACATCTGTGCTGTCACAGCATTATTAAAAATGTGCCCAGGATGCATAGTCTATCTGTGGATATACATATTCCTATGGCAACTTTTCCTATAGATTTCAGAAGTAAAAGCGCCATCAAGTCCCCTGGTAATCCTAACATCAAGAAAATCCATACTTACAGTAGAGCTACTGGCCGTCAAACTAAGAAAGTCAGTACTACTGTTGAGTTGACCAATGTATTGAGACAGCTCATCACCTGTACCCTCCCACAGGAGGAAAAGATCATCAACAAATCTGTAAAAAACAACCTGTCCAGGCTTGAGCTGAGGTATGATATGCATTTCCTCCCATTTTGCCATAATGAGGTTGGCGTAGCTATTGGCACAAGAGGTGCCCATAGCTACGCCATCCCTTTGTTTAAAAATACCTTCTTCAAACATAAAAATGTTATTGTCAAGAATAATTTCCATAAGCATACACAGTAAATCTATCTTATGGATCTCATAAGTGCCATCTTGCTTTAGATAGTCTCCCAACATCTCTATCCCTGTGTTATTGGGTATGCACGTAAAAATGGATTTCACATCTAATGCTATCATAATGCAACCATCAACAGGTGGTTTAACTTGTATGTGAGCAAATAGGTCCCTAAGGAACTGTTCAGTATCCTTTAAAATATAACAGTTCTTAGCTAAGATTGGTTTCAAATGTTATTCAACATAGATGGAAAGGGGTTCAGTGCACCATCCCCTTCCTGCTACTATTGGTGTCATAGGGGGTTTACTGGCATGCTTATGTATTTTAGGGAGGCCCTGTATAGTGGGCAAAGCTGGTTCTTGTATAATAAAATAATTAAAAATATCAAGACTAATATGTCCAAGCTGCAGACATTCAAACAGTTCATTATACACTCTACTAATAGACTGTTCAACCTGGTGCATTGTAAATGGAATATAAATTAATGGATCATTGAGCATGGTATACATTGCATCCTTGTAAAATGTATAATCCATAACTACAAGACATCCACCTTTGTCTGCTGGTCTAAAGCTCAAGGTAGAATCCTGACACAATTGTTCTAGAGCTAACCTCTCATTAACTGACATGTTAACGATTGTTCTAGAGCTAACCTCTCATTAACTGACATGTTAACGATTGTTCTAGAGCTAATCTCTCATTAACTGACACGTTAACGATTGTTCTAGAGCTAACCTCTCATTGACTGACATGTTAACGATTGTTCTAGAGCTAACCTCTCATTAACTGACATGTTAACGATTGTTCTAGAGCTAACCTCTCATTAACTGACATGTTACAACAAGTCTTTGTTTTGCTATTATTTTCACACAATGCATAAATGTCCCTAATGCATGCTTTTTCAAAAACTTCAATAGCATCAACTGTAGGCGGTATAAAGCAACTAGTTTTCCTAAAAATATTAACATTATTATTACTAGTGCCATGTGAATCATTAAAAAACCTCTTTAAACTGACATTTCTAGTAAAAGTCTTAAGTTCTATAATGTTTTCAGTTAGAGTAATTTTCGTAGCTGGTATGAAACTCATACCTTTGTTTAGAAGGTTAATTTCAATGGCCGTTAGTCTATGACTAGATAAATTCCAAACTAGCGTTGTTCCCACATCTTCTTCAATGTTAACAGAGTCCCTTCCTCAGCCGATGCCTTCCTCTTGAATCGTGCTCTCCCCAAAGGTTGTTCGTAAAAATTAAATGTACGAATGGGAAGATGGTTAGACAACAAGCCGTTTGGATTAAACGGCAGAGTTGGAGCACAAGTAGTTGCCACTATATGGGAAGAATCCTTCCTTCGTGCTCCATTATCTGACACACTAGCTGAATTAGTGCTGATGTCATCCGCAGGCAAAGGGCATGTAAGTAAGCCTGAGGGTACCTCCCTCACGCTATGTTCAGTATGTGGTTTCTCAGCATTTAAGGTGGAACTAGGAGGAACAATAGGAGCCTCAGTGTTAAATATAGTTGGTTCCGGTCCTTGAACAGGATCATTGGAAGATGTCTTAGAGCGACTGGTGTTCACATTAATGTCTTTAGTAACAGATCTATCCTCCCTAGGCCAAGCAAAGACTCTTCCATTAGAAAAGTCAGCAATATCACATTGTATCTTTCTCCTTTTATTGTTCAGCATCTGTCTTTCATAGGCAGCAATAGAGTCTATAATGTGTTCCACCTTAATATCTGCAACTGAATGTGGATATGTCTCAGATGCCCATTTATGCTTTCTCAATATCAGATGGCAAATTATCCTCATGTGGTTTAAAAAATTGTATTAGGAGTCTCATATAGCTATAGCTTGTATCCAAGTTGATTTGCTGCCATTGAGTCAAAAGGTCATTATACGTGTTGCCATAAATAGGCATAGTTAAAACCCTTAAGCCACGAGGAACAATACACAAACTGAGATATGCCTCAAAATGGAATCTCTGTGTTTTTAGTCTAATTAATCTTCTGGCATCATTTTCAAGCTTATGTAAATCCCTTCTCAGGGCATTTGAATCATACTCACAGTTATTCAGAGTAGGAGGTGCATTATCTGCTGTTATAATGTCCAATAAGGGATTCTCAGAGCTCCCAAGTAAAGATGAAAAGTTCTTACGTTTTAAAGACTCCCTTTGTGCTTCACATGATAGTAGCCACTCCCCCTAAGTAACAAACATTTAAAAGGGCAATACAAACTGTGATGTCAATGACAAAATGTTAAATAAATACATGTTAATAGATATAAAAATATAAAATATATATAAAAAAGATCATCCACTTCACAATTTTTTTAAAAGAGCAATGAATAAATATATAAATAAATATATAAATAAATAATCATCTGTTTAAAGCGCTCAATTTTAAAAGGAATTAAAGGAGAGGGATTCATTTAAACCTGGCCAGTTGTTCGCATTTAATAACAACTGCCAGTATAATTCTCTCTTTTCTAGTAAGGTAGACCATGCACCGACCCTGATATCCATTGTGACACCATCAATAACAAAAAAATTAAAAGTGTGGTCACTGTTCTCTGAGGTATGTTTATACAAAGCATTTGTCTCTTTGCCTGTTCTTATTTCATACAAATGTTCATATATTCTATTTTTAAATTTTCTATCAGTTTTTCCAATGTAAAAACAATCACATAAGTTACAGAGGGCACAATAAATAATACATTCAGAGTTACAGTTATACTTATTTTTGATATGAATCTTAGTGTTGTAGATCATAAATACTGTTCCTTCCTTTATAAAGGGACAGTATCGACACATACCACACTTCAACATAACGTCCATTTGAAAAATGATTCACAGCATGTCCTTTCTCGAAAAAAAATTTAATTTCTACCTTTTCTAAAAATAACAGTAGGTTGTTCATCAATATGTGTTCTGATACTTTGGTCATGTGTTAGAATTGACCAATGTTTACTCAAAATATGTTTAATATCAGGACTATCAATTGTGTATGTAGAAATGAATGAAGTAATATAATCTTTTCCTGTAAAAACAGAATTTAGGGGCGCAACATTCACTGTGTGTGTTATATCCAATGAAACCTCAGATAAAAGAGGTATATAAAAATTTCTTTCTCTCTTATTTACTACCTCTAAAAGGGCATCGTTAACAAGTCTCAATGGGTAGCCCCTCTTTAAAAACATATCTTTTAAGGTGTCACATTAATCTAAAAAATCTTCTGAAAGTGTTACCATATGGGCAACCCATACAAACTGTCCCTTAATAATAGTTTTTTTCTGTTTCTGAGGGTGGATGCTACTATAATGAAGTAATGAATTTGAATATGTGTTCTTTCGATATATTTTAGATATAAACCTACTATTTTGGTAATCCTTAATTAATTTAATATCAAGGAAGGCTATCTCATGTAAGTTAAATGAATATGTAAATCTTAAAAATGAAGTGGTGGAATCTAAATATTTAATAAAATCACTAATAAGGGCATAGGGACCATCCCATAAAATAAAAAGGTCATCTAGGAATTGTGTATAATATTTAACATGCTTGTAAAAGTCGGAAGGAAACAAATATTTCTTCTCCCACTGTAAAACCACTATGTTAGCATAAAGACCATCACACGCAGAAACCATAGCTACCCCTTCCTGTTGTAAAAAAATCTCCTTATTAAATAAAATAAAATTGTTCTTAAGGACCGTCTCCATCAACTGGGTATACATTATTACATCAAAATAGTTTATTTTCTTTTCATATAAGAATTCATTAAACCATTCTAACCCCTCCTGGTGGGGAATTACTGAATAAAGATCCTTTATATCAACCGTTACTAACATATAGGAGCCTTCAAAGGGTATGTGATTAATATCTTTTAAGAAGTTCCATGAGTCTTTATATATGTGTGACTCTTGCTGTACACATTTCTTTAAATTAAAATCTAATTATTTTGCCAGGGGTTGTGTAATTGACCCCTTAGAGTCAACTATGGGTCGCATGGGTGGTTATGATATGTTCTTATGTAGTTTCAGGAGACCAAATATTACTGCTAGTTTAGGATACATAACAGTCAAATAATGTGCTAGATATAGATAATGACCTGGTGGGTTGAATAGGGAAGGAATTCTGAAATAAAACCTTAAAATTTATTTTATGGGTGTACAATTTCAGGTCCATCAAGGTTTGTGATATGGTACTACGTTGCCATGGGACATAAGTAAACCCTTTAGAAAAAAACATCACATTGTTCTTTATAAAATTCAAGGTTTGAAAAATTATAAACCTTAAAATCACCTTTGCTGTTAGTTAAAATACAGCAAGTGGGTAAAAAATGGTCTCCACTATCAACTACTTGTACATCATCAATGACTGTATTGTTCAGCATAAAACTTATTTCCTGTTCGACCATTTACTGTTGCGGAAGTTCCCCCCACCCTTGTGGTTCATACAGACACTCACACACCAATTTCACCTGGAGGACCCCTACAGACACACACACACACACACACACACACACACACACACACACACACACACACACACACACACACACACACACCAGTTACATGGTTCATCCATGCAACTGAAAACTCTTTTTTTTTTCCACTGGCCATTTGTAGTTTTATCCATATCTCTGTCCTCTTCTCTTTCTTATTCACACACACTCACCAACCTTTTGTGTCAGCCTAGGCTTGCTGGCTCCCCACACAACACCCTGTGCAAGTGATGATAACTGTGTCATATCCCTGTTTCCTATCTTTTGGATTCAGGGATACATAAGCTTTGTGCCTGATGCTCAGGGTGCATAGCTGACTTAGAACTTAGTACATCTGCATTTGTGTTGTTGTAGTGGTAATTTTACCTTTGACTTATCTTGGCCTTGAGAGTTAGACAGTTGATAGCATGAAAATTTCCCAACTTTATTGTGAATGATTTTGTGAGGGTTGTCAAGTCAGAAACTGCATTGTACATCATTACTTTCTAACTTCTCTCTTAAATAATTTTCCAGTACAAATGTATGGTGCTAAAGTGAGACCATGCAGTAATCATCAGTACTTTTGCGAGGTCTGACTGTGTGAATCTGTGATGCCTGAGGCCTATTACTTACTAATGGGCACATATAAGTCAAATAAGTCTCTGCTGTCACATGTTAAGATAATTTCTGTAACAATCTCCCACCTTTACTTGCTTATAGTGCCAATTACTAAAATACAAGGATATGCCAGTCATTCGTATTATTACACAAAACACTCCAGACTTGAGACCTACCTTGTAAATGTAGCCGTTGACATGGTTGTAGTACAGGGCTGACTCTGTCTGATGAAAGCAGTACACAGCCTATGCATGGGGAGTTAAGGTTGTGTGAGTTGCCTGGCATCAATGTTACTATATGTAGCATACCTCTAAACCTCTTAGAGCAAGAAATCTGGACAAAGCCATCAATAATGTGGAGTTCAAAGGCCCAAAAATAGGGACACTTTTAAAATATTGCGCTTAAAAGCTTAGAAAATTGGTAGTATTACAGGTTTTGCATTACCATGACTTTTCTGCATGATATGAAGTCTAAAATTCAAATGTCTGTCATTAATTTCTGACTTTATCCTCAATGATTTGCCAAAAACCTCCATTTTATTTGAAACAGACCAAAAATATGAGGCAAAAATCTGGACATTCTGCTAAGATCTGTACAGTTGAGAGGTACGATATGGATGTGTAGGAGGATGGTTTTAGCCCCCTAGGTGGTGAGTGAGTGTGCTATGCATTGTTTCTTATCCAATGCAAGGGCATACTGAGCATGCCTATGTTTGCCTATACCCATAGCAGCTGGTGGTTCCACTTCTGACTCCTAATCTGCTTGTGGCTGCAGTGACCTTGGCATTGGTGGTGGTATGTGTGCCCTTTCCCCTTGTTGATCCTGCTGAAGCTTTTCCTCAGGATTATGTTGTGTAGCATAGCACATACTGTGAATATTTCTGTACATGTCCATGGATTGTATTGCAGGGCTCTCCCAGATGTATCTAGGCACTGGAACTGTGACTTCAGCAGCCCAAACACATGGGCTATGATAATTCTGGTTTGGGCATGTGCCTCATTATGGCATTCTTCCATGGGTGTGTGTGTGCATTTCTGATGGATGTCATCAGCCACAGTTCCAGTGTATAGTCTGCAACCCCCGGTAAATTCAATAAACCCTACACAGTCATTTTCCACCATGTGAGTGTCAGACCAGTAGCAGTGGGTTTTAAATTCAGTAAGTGCCATGTAGAGGTGTGCACCCCTGCTCAAACAAGGTAAACACTGTGACATGCTAATCACAGCATAAACAGCTGAATTGCATGATAATTAACCAATCCAACATGGTTTAGCTATTCAATAAACTATAAAGCATCTGTGTAGACTCTGTGCTGGATTTTCCTGCAGATTCCAACACTTTTGGAATACAGACATGAGATGGAGTCTACACAGATAGAATGTTAGGGGCTGCTGCTGCTTTAATTCATTTGTATGTGCTATAGGCAGAAGGCAATACTGCTGCTGCTCCTGCTAATAGGCCTAGGCTGAGAAGGGGAAGAGTTTTCAGGCCCCATTTATCTTTTCACAACCTACAAGATGGAGAAGTTGTGGAGCTCTACAGGGTGGACAGGAACACACTACAGAACTCTACAACTTTTGCCATCCTCAACTCAGAGCTGGAACCAACTGAGGGGAACCCATTCCAGTGGAGACAAAGGTATGTGCAGCACTTAGAATCTTAACTACATGTATGTTTTAGAGACCAACAAGGAACATGCTGGGGTGTCACAGGCATCAGCATCCAGAATCCTCCACCAGTTCCTGAATGCTATGCTCCAACATGCCAGTGTCTGCATGTTTTCCCCATAGCTCTGAGGAGAGGCCAGAAATATGCAGGGGTTCTACCATGTAGCACACTACCATGAAGTACTGGGTGCCATAGATTGCACACATGCAGATATTAAGGCATCACCAGGTAACAGGGTAGGCTCTATATTAACAGAAAGGGCTACCACTCTATCATTTGCCAAGTCATGTGTAATGCCAAGGGAATAATCTTGAACATGTATGCTGGCAACCCTGGTAGTTACCATGAATCACATATCTGGCACACCTCCCAATATTTAATAATAAATAATAAAGGAACATGAAAATACTAAATATCTATTTACAATAAACACCAGAGTTTCATTCACTGGAAATATTAAAAATAACACTGATAGAAAGATTCACATAGATACAGAAAACAATACTTAACTAATCTCACTAAGTTTTACTGACTTATCTAAAGAATTGCTGTCCCCTAGTTCACTTACTAGAGCAAGGCAAGATGATGTGGGTGAGTGGTCCTTCTTTGCCAGGTTTCACAAACAGACTACCCTGAGACTTCTGTCTCATCTAGTATTAAAACATAATTTTAGTACTGGATTACAGAATGGCATCACATACATCTGGTCACCTGACTTTTGGTTCCAACACTACCCCCTTTTCTAGACGCTGAGCCAGAATTTTGCACATATGTGTCACCACACACACACACACACACACACACACACACACACACACACACACACACACACACACACACAAAGAGAGAGAGAGAGAGAGAGAGAGAGAGAGCTTTGCTAAGATGTGTTATAGCATCTGGAAGCTATAAAACCATTTCAAAAACTTCCATCCTTCCAGAGTAGCAATTAGTTCACCCCTCAGGACACTGGAGTAGGATTTTCAGTCCTGGTTTTCACAGACATTTGTCTCTGGCTGCAATCAGAACTGTAAGTTACATTCTTTATGCCTAAAACCTTCCTCCTGCTCACATGACTATAGTAACATTGATGCCAGGCAACTCACACAACCTTTACTTCCCCATCTATTGACTGTGTACTGCTTGCATCAGACAGAGTCATCCCTGAACTAAAACTGTGTCAACTGCTGCATTTACAAGGTAACTCCTGAACCTGGAGTGTATTGCTTAATAATATGACTGCGTGGCATATCCTTGTATTTCATTACTTGGTCCGTTAAGCTAGTAAAAGGTTGAAGATCTGTACAGAACATACCTTAACATGTGACAGCAGAGACTTATTTGACTTATATGTGTCCATTACTAAGTAGCTGGCCTCAGACATCAAAGATTCACACAGTCATACCTCTCAAAAGTACTGATAATCACTACATATCCTTAGTTTAGCACCATATGTTCGTACTGGAAAATGGCTAAAAAGAGAAGTTAGAAAGTAATGATACACATTGCAGTTTCTGACTTGACAGCCCTCACAAGATCATTCACTATAAAGTTGGGTAATTTTGATGTTATCATCTGTCTAACTTTCCAAGGCTAATAAAAGTCAAAGGTATTGTGACGTCCCTCCTCTAGGCCAGTAATCAAGGAGCCTCAATCCTCACCACTGACGCTGTTCAGGTATGTTCACTTGGAACTAAAATAGATACACACAATATTTTAAATGCAGCTCTCTGACTAAGCACACTTTTCCTTAAAAGCACACTGGGAGTATACTCAGTCCTGGGGCTGGGTTTCCCTCTCTCTCTCTCTCTCTCTCTCTCTCTCTCTCTCTAGGCCCCAAATAAGTCTCCACACTGACCACAGCTGTAGAGTTGAGTCTTTAGCTGAGTGTTTCCTGGCAAGTCCTCCACCACCTCACTGTGAAACCAGTGCTCTGTGTCCCTGCTACAAGTAGCTGACACACACACTTTTTGAGATATGATTTTCTCACACACACACACGCACGCGCGCACACACACACACACACACACACACACACACACACACACACACACACACACACACACACACAGACACACACACACACACACACACACACACACACACACACACACACACACACACACACACACACACACCTGGGAAAGGCTGGCAGAAATTTACCAGCTATGCCCCCTCTGCCCAGACTATAAGGTAGATACTGCCATCAGACCACTCCAAAACCTGCTACTCTAAGGTTCTTACTAGGGTATCCAATTATAGTTACTCAAATTAACACTTATAAAATGATAGCATTTTGACCAAATGCAAGGCTTTCAGAAACTGCCGCGGTAAAACCAAATAAGTATAAGTGCTCTCAAAAGTTAAAATATTCTGTAAAAGACTAGCCACAGTGAAAATTTTAAATATATTTAATAATAAATAATAAAAGAGCATGAAAATACTAAATATCTATTTACAATAAAAAACAGCATTTCAATCACAGGAAATATTAAAAATAACACAGATAGAAAGATTCACATAGATACAGAAAACAATACTTAACAAATCTCACTATGTTTTTCTGACTGGTCTAAAGAATTACTGTCCCCTACTTCACTTACTAGAGCAAGGCAAGATGATGTGGGTGAGTAGTCCTTCTTTGTCAGGTTTCACAAACAGACTATCCCGAGACTTCTGTCTCATCTAGTATTAAAACATTATTTTAGTACTGGATTACGGAAGGACATCACATACATCTGGTCACCTGACTTTTGGTTCCAACACTACCGCCTTTGCTAGAAGCTGAGCCAGAATTTTGCACATATGTGTCACCACACACACACACACACACACACACACGCAAACACACACACACACACACACACACACACACACACACACACACACACACACACACACACACACACACACACACACACACAGCTTTGCTAAGATGTGTTATAGCATCTGGAAGCTATAAAACCATTTCAAAAACTTCCACCCTTCCTTAGTTCACCCCTCAGGACAATAGAATATGATTTCCAGTCCTAGTTTTCATAGACATTTGTCTCTGGCTGCAATCAGAACTGTAAGTTACATTATTTATGCCCTAAACCAGGTAATTTCATTTCAGACTATTTTTCAAAGTTAACTGGACTGAAATTAACCTCTTCTCTTCCAGTATCATCTGTTTCAATATATTAATTTCAGTAGTTATAATACAGTCTGACATACAGGTGTATTTCTTTTCTGTCCAGCAGGACTCACTGTTGGTACATTTTTTAACATAAGCAACTTTACAAATACATTTTCAACACAAGCCCCTGTACAAATCAGTTTGATATACAAATTACATATAATTCTTTACAAAACACCAGATGGCTATGCTGGCATATGTTAGACATCCACTGCCTTACTTCTCCTGGCATAGTTGGCACCACCTCACATAATCACAGTAACAATTATCAGTTCAACACCACAAATGCAGATATTGACATACCTGGGTGGCATACTCGTAGGTGTCCTAAAAGACAATAGAAGGATAATACACATAAGTAACACATAACTGCAAAATAACTGTTTCCAGATAAAACAGAAAAGGTAGCCAGTCAGTATTACCCCCTGGAGAAACATAAAACAGTCTAGAAATGTAAAATACTAAGAACAGGTAGGATGCAAAACAAGGAGAGTAACAAGAGCAACATATCCTTGTTTGTGCCATAACAGTAACTCATCTTTGCCCCCCAAAAAAGAACAAAACATCCTTGTTTGTACCACAGCAGTAACTCAGCTTTGCTCCACCCTAAAACAACAGTCCATCTCTATTAGTTCTACAACAGTAACTCAGCTTTGCCCCCGAAAGGAAAGTCCATTGTTATTTGTGGCATAACAGTAATTCAGTGTTGCTCTACCACTCAAAACAGGCAAATGACCCATTTTGCTAAAAAAAAAAAATCTTTGAAATGCTAAAAGTGCTATCAAAGCACTTGTCCCTGAAACATTTGTACATATTTATCACACAGCATTCCATTTTCATGTACTGACTATCATGTATACCTCTGAAATGGCTTGACAAAAATGCCCATGTCATCAATACACTTCTAATGAATGCATACAGATAAAAGTCTAAAAGCCTTTGCTTCAGATCTTTCTTAAATACTTTCCAGCTTAGGAAGTATGTAGGTGACAAAATGGAAGCATACCTTCTGAAGTTCAGTACTCCTTCGTACAGATATATCCTGAAGAAAAAGCATTTTCGCAGTCTTCCAAAAATATACTACTGTCCTCACAATCAGTTTGCCTAGCTACATGGCTGCCTTTTTATATGGTGTATATTCAGGGCTGTTAGCACAGTGAAGATGCAAATGAGGTGTGAACTTATTAGAATTGCTGAATCCCAAATACCTGGATCTGTGGAGGAGATGTAAACATAGTGCAGGCACTCCTTCAGTATCTGTTATTAATGGATTGTGGCTGTGAGTGAATACTGCTTGGGAGAAGGAAAACACAACAGCACTGCAGGCTGCCTTACTTCCACTAGGTGTGTCAGGTTAGATCTAGAAAGTGTTAGCTGTAAGGTTAAAAATGTAAGTAAGCAGCACACAAGTACCAGATTGCGTTCCATAACATCCAACCTGCACTTCATTTGTTTGCAACTACATGTGATAATATTTCCACTTAATATCCTCACACATTTTAAAGTCAGTGATACAGAATGGCTTATGCACTGCACATCTCAGATTACTGCGCAGCTAAATGTAGAAGGGCCAAGAAACACAGAAATGTAAGACAGAGCTGTATATTTGGAAGCAATAATTATGACAAGTTGTGTGATCACTATGTGCACTGCATACAAAACTAATAAATGTGCAAATAACAAATAACACTTGTATGGTTTGATATCACTGTAGATAATGTTGCAGTTGGTTGTGTGCAGACTGAGTTCAATTCTTTGCTGCAAAGCTGTTTGTGTGATAAAGAGGGATGAGGCACCCATCCTGTGTTTTGAAGATGCATTGGAGTGAGAGTTCTAACCCAGACCTATGTAGAAATATCTCATGTGTATGAACATTTTCTAGTGTGCATATAATAGATTGCTTTTTTTCATTTCAACTATTTCTCTCTTTTTTAAATTTTTTTTTGGGGGGGGGCATTATTTGCTCGATACGCTGCTTAGCTCAAACACGGGAAACAGAGAAAAAAATGAATGTCAGATTTAGCTGTGCTTATCTCATTTGCATAAAGAGCGGCAGTGTACAAACTGGTCAATTGACCAGACAGGACCCAGACAGTCAAAAACAGAAACCAGATACATTCACTGAATACTGTGAAGCATTGCTCAAACCTGTTAAGCAACATTGTGTGGTGGTTAACAACAAGATCTTAGGAATGATTAGTAAAGTAGAGAATGTCATGTAACTCATCCTGTGGCAGCAGGTGTAAGTATAGGGCTGGAGAACAGATGCTCCTGGGTTCTAATACAGGGTGTGCAACCTTTGTTTTACTGTTGTGACATTGCAGTTTATAGCAATGAACTGCAACACAGACAAGTGTTTTGTCAAACTTCTTGTGGCAAAAGGTGTAAGTCTAGAGCTGCCATACATATTGTCCTGGGTTCATGGGTATTCTATATACTTTTACTGCTGTTGCACTTCCCATTATAGTCAGTCTCACTTATAACATTTGACATAGTGGAGCTGATGCTGTCGCAGACATATGCCCATAAAGGATGCTGTTCCCCTCACAGCAAAAGTTCCATCACAGACACTGCTCGTTCCATGACAGACACCCCTCGATCCATCACAGACATCCCTTGTTCCAACATGTCATTCATCTGATCAAGTGAATTGGCAACACAGTGGGGCTAGACTGGCGAGGATGAGGGAAGCATGTGGTATGTATGTAGTGGACTAGTAGTGTTATTCTAGCATTAAAGTTAAAGATAGCATGTTTCGTATTTTGTAGAGTTGAATCAAATTGAGCATGCATATCTCAACTTTAAAAGCAAGTATGCATGCATTAGTCTGTAGCACAAACCAAGAGTACAATATTACACTTTAGTCAGATGTATAACTGGAACACCGATATGTGCAATATATGCACATGTCAAGGAGTACTTGCTACAATCTGTAGTATAGTGTGCATCTGTTAGGAGCTGGCAGTCTTAAAAGTAAAAGTTAAGATAACAGAGTCAATTAATTGTATCAATGTATTATATGTCACATATGAAGGTACTGATCTTATGTTTTTTTTTCTCTCACCCTAACCCTTATCTTCTCTTTTTTACTTTATTTATTTTTTTTATTATGTGTCTTCAAAATGTGTTCATGTCATCCATGTGTACCACATCACTAAATGCTCCATAGCACAGTGGGGTAAGCCTGCCCCACAGGATCTGCCATCCCCCTCCACTGGCTCCAACACCAATGCCCAGCTTGTCTAAGAGCCAACCTGACAGAACCGCCTCTGCTTCCCCTGCACTAGCTGCCATCTCAGGTAGTCCTGCCCCAGAGGCTGGTCCAGTGGTACCCTCTGAGAACAGTGGTGGAGGTGGTGATTTTATCACCTGTGCTGAATTGCCAGGGATGGTGCTTAGGGTTGTGCATCACACACAGAAATGGACAACTGTCCCAAACAAAAAAAAAAAAAATTGTCCCATACATAGCTCTCCATTTTGCACATGTGTCTTCATGACACACTGGATTCTGTCCAATTGGCTATACAACATGATTGTTTTGTGGCCAGGCCTTTTTCTGTTGGTGACAGTCTGAATTCAGATAATATTTTGCACATATATTCACTTTACACTGTTAAAGAACTGGATAGCTATAGTTCTTGCCTACCTCCCTCCTGCACATTCCTGCCCTTCTTTCCCTTTGTTCTTCCCCCTGCTTGCTACCCATTTCACCACTGTCCTATCGTCCCCATTTCTCTTTTTTAATGTATTATTGTGCAATGGTGCACATTGCACACCAGTGTGCATCAACAGTAATGTGAAAGTAATTAAAAGTATTAGATACAGATGTATTCAAACTCAGTACCATCTGGCTCCAAAAAGGAATGTATCACTTCATTAACTGTATTAACATGTGCTACCACAGAGTCAGTTAAGTAGCTTGTGTAACTGTATTAACGTGCTGCCACAGAGTCAGTTAAGTAGCAGATGCATTCCAGAGACTCAATACTAACTGTCAGAATTTAGCAATGTGGGTTTGCGCACTGCTTAGCTAAGCACAAACATGTGTATCTCGCATGGGTATGCACTTTGGTAACTGTTGTGCAAACCTGCTGCTTGTTACGGTATTGAAATGTTTATATTATGCTTCATTACTGCTGTTTACTGCCCATTTCCAGTGTATGACATGAAATTAAATGTGGACACATTACACACTGAAGGCCCTATCTAACAATGTCATATATTTACAATACATCCATGTGTTTGCATCCCCCCAAAGCACTGCAACCCTGGGGTCTCAGTACCTTTTCTACACATATATCAAACACACTATAAAATGTAATATCAAATGTTGTGTGCTATGCAATGCACATTAACCTGGTAACATGCAGAACTATAACTTTTGACCCATATGCCTAAAAAGCCTTATCTGCAAGGCTAGTGCAGAAATCATCATGGATCATATCCACAGGGACATAGGTGACCTTCAGAACACTTGACCCTACCCATTTTGGTTTTGTCAAGTGTAGATCTTGCTTATTGACCCTTGTAGACTTCTTGGATACTGACCCCAAAGACCTGGATGAGGGGTAACAGGACATACCACCTAAGTTGAGTTATACAAGGCCTTTGACACTATTCCTCATTCATGTCTCCTAATGAAGGTCTCCCATCTGGGAATTAGGCCATACCATGCTAGATGGACAGCCAACTGGCTCAGTAACAGAACACACACTCTCAAAGTTGGGGGATGCACCTCCACCACTAACCCACTTACCAGTGGAATACCACAAGCATCTGTGCTGAGCCCTCAACTGTTTGGAAAATACTTCCCTGAAGCACAGGCAACAGTAGATGGTTTGAAGATCACTGTTAACTGGGTGCACTCATGAGGGACTCATTCCACGTGTGTCATGTTTGGAGGCCAAGGAGTCTCTGAGCCACAACCCTGTGTTTTCCCTAACTGCTGCAGGTGTCTAGTGAGGTACAGACAGACTGATATACCTGTCACTGTATGCAGTATCATGCAGGCTACTGAGAGGTGACCTACGCCTGCCCTGCAGAGCATTCTCAGACTCTGCCCCTTCTGGAAATGATGGGCATCTGCAATTCAAATGGGAAAGAATAATTTGCCCCAGGGATCTCAACCTAGCCTTTGACATGAACAGAACATGCTGGGGAGATAGATTATATCCCACAATGATTTACACTCCTCTATAGTAGGTTCCCACTGCATATCAAACAGTGCTCCTCAATGACAGTGTTCAAGTGCAACCTTGAGTACCAGCTGGGTGATTGTGAAGTCAATTCTGGGCTGGCACCTATGCCCTCATGGACAGGGCCATTTGGTGCTGCTCTCAAACTTGATCTGCTAAAAATGACCATTCAACTATGCTTAGTAAGGCTACTTATGTTTTTTTCTTGGGTAGGCTTCTAAGCACCCTAGTGCTATTACGCTAGTGGCCTCATATGAACCTTTGAAGCTATGTGGCTATATAGGCCTCCCACCCTGTTGTCCCCCACATGGCCTGCTGATGTCATCTATTATTTATTTATTTATTTTATTTTACATTTGTTGACTGGACAAGTCCAGCTGGATATATGTCCATTTTCAGTGGAGGCCCTTGGAGAAAAGCTCCGCATACATCAAAATGTTTACAAAGACAATGGTATTTACAAAGACATTGGTACATTACAAAGCTTAGGCATACATTACATTTTATAGGAGTTAGCATTTGAATACGCAAAATCCGAGTGCAAACAGTTTTGGATATTCCTAATAAAATATGTCTAAAGACACTATTAATTATAAAGTCACACACACAAATGTCGCACAAAAATGGTAGTGTGTAACAGCAATGGATATTCATACAAAATATGTACAAGGACACTCTTCTTCTGTAAAGTCGCACCAGAAGTCCTAGTGTAAGATGGCTATGGATAATCATTCAAAATGTGTACAGGACAATAGTCCACCATATAGTCACATTAACTTTATTATCAAAAGAGAAGACACAAGATTATACTCATAAGAAGATAGGTGTCGAGGGAAGGGTTTGGTAGTTAGTCTGGGTTGACACAGGGGCATAACCAGTGTGATTTAAGGTAGGGTTTTAGTTTGCTTTTAAATAGGTTAGCTGAGGCTAGGGAGGTTAGGTGATTAGGGAGGCTGTTCCAGGTTTTACCCACTGTATTAGGGAATAATACATCACCAGCTGAATTATTGGATTTAGCTATTTGTACTAGTAGTTTGTTAGATGAGCATAGGGTTTTGAGATTATTATAGGGGGTGACTAGGGTATTGAGTATTGGTGTATTTGTAGGCTGATACAGGATCTTATGGACTATTGTTAGTTGGTTGAAAAGTATTAGATTTGGCAATTCTAACCAGCCTAGTTGATTCAGATTGATACAATGATGGGTCCTATAGGAGGACCCAGCTGCAAATCTGTTAATATTGTTGTAGGAGGTAGACGGTTTACTCAGGTTGCTTTTACATAATTTAGTATAGATAGGCAATGCATATAGTAGGGTGGAGATAAGGTAGGTATGGGCTATAGTGGTCTTGGCTAGTGGAGTCAGAAAGGTTTTGATCCTGTAGAGGGAACCTAATTTTTTGTTCACTGTTTTTATAGTGTTATTAATATGAGGCTCAAAGGTGAGGTTATTATCAATTAGTACCCCAAGTAGTTTTCTAGTAGGATCAGGATATATTATAGTTCCTGTGCTAGAAGTTACAGTAAAGTTAAGTGGGGATGCTCTATGGGTGGGGGTGAATAGTAGCATTTTGTTTTTTTAGGGTTCAACATAAGACATCAGTGTAGAAGCCAGTTTTCAACTATGCTAATGGTATTTTGGGTTAGGGACTGAAGTTCTGATGAGGAAGTGGCGGAGCATATAAGTGTGGAGTCGTCTGCATATTGGATACAGGTAGCTTGAGGAATTACAGAATGAAGGTCATTTGTGAAGATGGAGAACAGGAGAGGACTCAATATTGAGCCTTGAGGGACACCTATGGCAACTGGGAGTTGGGAAGATAAGGTATTTGCCCATAGTACAGCCTGTTGCCTGTTATTTAAGTAGGATTGGAACCACTGTATAGCAAGAGCATCCAATGACAGGTGTTTAAGTGTGTTTATGAGGAGATGGTGGTTAACCATGTCAAATGCTTCTGACAAATTAATAAAGAGGGCTGAGGATAGACTGCCATTATTACAATTTCTATTAAAGCAGTCAGTAAAGGATAAGAGAGCAGAGGTGGTGCTATGAAATGGTCTGAAGCCATGTTGGCAGGTGGCTAATAAATTATTTTCAAGTAGGTGGTTTAAAAGTTGCTTATAAATGCATTTCTCCATTACTTTTGCCAAAGTGGGTATTATGGCTATGGGCCTGTAGTTGGAAAACTCTTTGGAATTACCCCCTTTATGCAGGGAGGTAATGTGAGAAACATTCAGAAATAGTTCTATTAATGAGGATGGATATGGGGTAGGCTATGGCTTTTGCTGCTTTTTGCAGGTATTCTGTAGGTAGTAGGTCCTCAGAAAGAGTGGTGGGTTTAAGTTTCTGAATAAGGTTACAGACAAGGGATGTGGGAACTGGTTGAAAATTAAATAGAGGGGGCTATTGGAGATGGCAGGTGTAGATGATGTGGAGTTAGGAGATAGTTGGTTGGCCAGGGATTGAATGGTTTCTATGAAATAAGTGTTAAAAGAGTTGGCTATTTGGATGGGATTGCTGTGATCAGAGCCTAAGGGAGTAGGAGTGCCTGAGCGGCATGGGTGTAGTAGGTTATTAATGCCTAACCAGAATTTTTGAGGATTATTTTGGTGGGTTTGTTGAAGCTGGAACTAGTAGTTTCTTTTGTCAGACAATATGGCTTTTTCTGCTTCATTTCTTAGCTGTCTGAACATTAATTATTCTGAAGGGCTTTTTGTTGACTGCCAGCTGGCCCATAGCTTATTTCTTAGGAGGATTTTTTGTTTGGTAGTCTTGTTGAGCCATGGGGCTGGTTTAGTCCTGGTTCTAATTTTGTGTGTTGGGGCATGGCAATCAAGAATGGCTAAGAATTTTGAATTAATGTATTTGACTGCATCATCTAATTTTAAGTTCACCTGCACTCCTATATAAATCAGACTTGTGTTGTGGAGTTTGCATTAAGTACTGTGTTCTGTAGTCTGTGTACTTAGGTAGGGGTTCTGTTCTCACTGCAGTCAACTTATGTGTGTGTCTAGACAGACACGCAGAAGTGTGTATCCCACAGTTACTGCTCCAATGCCATGGAATGACAATATTTTGATACTTGCACATACCTACACATCCATTGCATGGAGGTCTCCCAACTTCTTGTCTCCCACATGGCCTGCTGATGTCATGTACTATAGGTTCACCTGCTCTCCTGCATAAATCATACTTGTGCTGTGATGCTTGCATTAAGTACTGTCTTCTGTAGTCTGTGTACTTAGATAGGTAGGGGTTCTATTCTGACTGCAGTTAAGTGTGTTTGTGTGTGTGTGTAAACCATTGCTTGACATTACAGAGAGTATTTTACAACAGCATGTAGGGCACTGTTATCTTCTCCTCAACAGACACTTCTGATGTTATCAGCTATATCAGAATTTTGGATATGCAGTGTTCCCACCAGGACAGAGTCAGGCACAGTCCTGGAGGCCAGGCAGAAGAAACCTTATCCTATACAATAAATATTACAGTGACATGGCTTTTAATCTATTTATGTACATCATGGCGTGGTTTGTAGGCCCTGTGTTATCTTGCAGAGAAAGGCATGTGGCCTCTCCAGCTGCAACATGTGTCTGGTGAGGTACATGTAATAGAGAGCATTATACTTTATTATTGTTGCAATGAGGTTTGCCTACAGTGCTCTCATACAATCCTAAGATCTCAATAAGATGGAGCAACTTATGATGTGCACAATACAGGCTTTTGTTAGCAGTGTGGACACTTGGTGGTCACAGTTCAGATTGCTATCTATATGTGTTACCACTGCTTGCATCACTGCATTTCTGAATAGTAAGACTGCTGTCAATGCTGTGATTAACATGGAATTCAACTTTTCAAATGGACAACATTGCAATCAGACATTTCTGCATTTATTTGTAGATTATGTGCCTTTGTCACCATTCAGTTGTGTGGGTTAGCTTCTCCTGTACTATGTTATTACCATTGTTGGACTCAATGAATGCACAAAATATGCAAGAATCAGCAAACTTGGTAAGTCAAAGGCCATATACTTTAGCCTGAACTGTCAAGAAATGCATTTCAAACAGTGAAAGGCCAAGCATGCATCCCTGGGTTTTCCAATGGTGACAGATCTACTGGTACAGGTTGATTCACCAACTTTCACAAGACATGTTCTGTCAGTGAGCCAATTGGTTACCCATCAACTGGCATAAGGTTTAATCCCCAGTGTGGAAGTTTTCTCAGTGATACCTGTGTGGAGGATTTTGTTAAGACCAGATCACAGCTGGC
This sequence comes from Protopterus annectens, assembly GCF_019279795.1. NCBI lineage: Eukaryota > Metazoa > Chordata > Ceratodontiformes > Protopteridae > Protopterus > Protopterus annectens. Next base: position 828,792,949 of record NC_056745.1, on the reverse strand, counting down.
AGTGTGCATTATCTTACCTTCATCCAAGCCTATTACATGGAATCAATGGACAGTGACAACATCACAGATCACATATGGCATGACTCAACAAATACACCTTTCTGATATGGTTGAATACACAGTACAACACACCCTACACATGGCCTATGTTACCATACAAGGGTGTACATCAACGTGCGTCCACCTCACTTGGGGAGATAGCACCTGATGCATGCATGTATAGAGACATCCTGACTCTCCTCAACTGTGAAGTAGACTAAAATGTCATTATGGACCTCTTCTACATGTACACTAATAATATTCCAGGTGTGTGCAACAGACCTGTGTGAGTTGTTAATGCTACATCAGGTCCATTAATTGATGTCCTCAAAGATCTCCTCAAGGCCATGCATGACGACAACAGTACCATCATGTAGAATTTGAACAGGTCAAGTTATTTGACACAAATCCACACTGAGGTATTCAATCAACATGGTCATATGTTGCCATAAACAGCTATATCACCAAATGGGTAGACCAGTGTATGACATATGTGGCATCCCACTATGTTGACATGTGTGATGTGACCTATATTTCAGGTCCAGTGATATAGCTGGTATATCAGGGGTGTCTGCTAGGCCTTTTCTTGCTCATTAGCTAGGTGACTGACATCGCAGATGACATACACATGCTGTGTCCAAACAGCTGCCTGAAGGACTACAGCTTGTGGGCAATCATTGACTCCAGCTATGATATTAGTATAATACAGACAGTATCAACACATACCAAAAACCACTGCCATAACCATGACAACACCTTCATTGAAAAGAAGCATTGAGGGATTTTTTGAATCAAGAAACAAAAACACCAGCCAAGTATAATTTGGACATCATAACCTATAATCAGACCAATAGGTATGTGACCTGTGTCCTGGGGTAGATGTTAAGTGGTACATGTGGTCACAGTACTCTTTTGAATGTAACAGAAGTCCTGGATATATGCAGGACATGCACATCAGAGGCCATAATACCTTCATGATTCCCAGCCTTCATCCCACCGATAACTGTATACAGTGCACCCATTTTCATATACCCCCCTACGCATCTTCCAGTGATGTATAACTGAAGTGTACCATCTTTGTCACAGTGCACTGTCACATGCATTTTGACCATACTTAGGTATTCTTTCTGTGGAATATACATGACTGTCTGGCGGTGTGGACACCAATCTAGTTGTTATACCATATGTATGTGTGCTATCTGTTCTGCTTGTGCACACTCTACACACATAGGTGTTTGACAACATTAATGATATGTATCTCTTTTGTGACAGTGTGGATTTTGCCATATATGTATGCTATGCATACAAGGCAACTAGCCTGTACTGGCCATACTGCCACATACAGGTATAGCAGTGTGTCTACTAACACCTCCTGCAGATATTATAATGACAGGACAGTGTGCATGGTTGCCCTCATAGAGTGTAGCTTTATCATAATAGTTATTCATGTGTGTGTATGTTTGCAGGCTCATCTCTTATCACTCCGCATCACATATGGTATGTCAGAAGCATGGGATTAGTACTGGTATTATTCTGGTATTGTCTATGATTGTGGTTGGTTCTTATAATGTTTTCCATGATCCTTTGCCTGTGTCTCACTTGTTGGAGACCTCTGCCGAGAGTACACTCATGTTCAGGCATAATCAATTTGCACAGCTTCACAGTATTCACCCTACCCATTGTGTGTCAGGTCCCTGATAGATGTACTCTGCATTATTTAAGTAAGGATCTTATCTCACACAGACATCCTCCCCATTATGTCACCTTGGGTGACAGTCACAGACAACAGATTTTCACTGTACAGTCTGTACACTACCCAAATACAGATATGTGCTTGGTGTTACTGATACAACCATCTTCCACTGACATACCCTTCCCTGCTGTACATGAGGAGAGTTTCACCCATCCTCTTTCCCTGTGTTCATTCCTACAATTCATCTTTGTGTCCCTATTCCATACACACACATCCCCTGAGTGATCATTTTACTTGGCATTTCCATGTCATGTTACAGATCATTAACACAGCTTCAGTACAGAATGCCAGGAATGGAATATCACAGTACTCTGTCCTGTACTCTGTTTGGACCATATACTTTACATTCATAACTCTCACCTGTCCAGATATTCCCAGGATGTCCAGATGTTTTCCTTATCAAATTTGTGGCTTTCTGCCATATCACTGGGATGAGCTCTGCACTGATGTGACTCAATGTTACATACATCTGAGTACATACCTTTCAACTGCTCTGATTTGTGTTGATTGTCCATATTTTGTCTCATATTTGTAATATTTTTCTCGTAGCATTTCTGGTTTCTGGCAAATCGTTGGCATGTCATTGTGGAGTGAAGTCAGAAAATGACTGACATTTGAATTTCAAACTTCATGCTCTTCAAACAGTTCACACTAATGCAAAACCTATTTATTCTATTAAATTTTTAGGTTTGGTTGCAATAGTAAATATCTGTCCCTATTACTGTGCCTTTGTCCCACCTATTATGTATGCCTTTGTCCCCATATCTTGCTCAAAGGGGATGACAGGTATGCTTGTGTTTCATTCTACCACATCTGTGTGACAACTATGGCAATTATGTCCCTATTTCTGGTTATATGTCCCTGCATTATATTGGCCTTTGTGGAGATATGTTGTACTAAGAGATTCACAACTATCTGTGAAGCCTTGGTATTCACTGTTGCATTTCGTGCAACTCTGTGGACTATAAGTGCTCTGCTGTACACAGAATTGATATCTGCATTCACTTACATGGTTTTCTGTCCCACAACACTGTTGCCAGCAATGAAACCTAGCTTAGGCATGCTGTACCTCATTAATGTGAATTGCACCCTGCTGCGTGCCAAGCACCATCATGCTAACATATAAACTCCGTGTAGGCTCTGCACAAAGCCTACACAGAGTTTATTGAATCTCAGAGGTTGTCTTTAAGAATTGTAAAATCCCATAATGCACTGAGTCTGATGTACCAGTTGGAGTAGAGGTGAGACATGAGATGAAGCTATTAGAGATGGAGGAGTGAGATGAGGTTGTTAACAGCCTTTTTACTATTCTGCCATTTTGTGAATTAATAGAGCTGCTGTTTTATTTCAAATGTTTGTGTCTGCTGATATTCAAAACAATAGAGAACAAGATGAGTATGTAAACTTCAGCAAGCACCGTGACAAACTGGATAGATCTAGCTTCACACAATAGCATACATGCATGCAGGCATGCTTTGGCCAGCCTCAGCATATGCTATCATACTGATGGCTTTTTGGCATCTGTTCTGAGCGCTGGCTGACTTTATATTTATCTTTTCTGACTGAATTCCTAAAATCAAATTGCAGACTGTGATGGAAGACACTGTTTTAAAGAGATTTCTTTTCACTGGATTGCAGTTACTCTCTATGCCCTATCTATGGAGCATATATTCTTTGCTAAATATTTTGAAAGTTGTATTCATTAGATATGTTGACAGTTAGGAATATTTATTTTTAATGTTTAGCAGGATAGTTGTGTCTGAGCTGTAGAGTTCCTTGAAGGGACAGTGGAGGATGTGGATAATCTAGTTGATAATGGCTTATAGTTATTAAGTGAACACATATATGGAGACATGAATGCTTGAGGGATCTGAATTTGCTTTCTTGCTGATCAATCTACTTTAGAGACATAGTTTGGCTAAGAAATTTAAGGGTCTTTCCTCTAAACTGAAGTGCATGCATGAGACACTCCCAAACCACTAGGCAACATCTCAGGTCACCTGCTTATTGGAGGTATGCCATGCTAGCTGCAGCCTGTTTTTGCTAATGTTATATGCTTTTATAGTGGATGCTCAAGATTTAGTGACATAAAGTGACATAAATTCTGTGTCCTAAATGTAGTGTCCTAAATGTAGTTTCCGCAGAACACAGAAGAAGCATAGATTTAGTGACATAAATTGACATAAATTCTGTGTCATGAATATAGTTTATGCAGAACACAGAAAGGAGCATATACTTAGGAACATATAAGGAGTTGTATGACAATGAAAAAATAAAATATCTTAATATGCCAAAGTCTGCTAGAACAGCGGATGAAGTTCATATTCAGACTATTTACACAAAGCCAACTCTATTCTAATCCTTGGTATGTTGTTAACAAGACATGATAAATGCAAAACTAAATCCAGTCATGTAGTAAAATCAGGAACTCAAGGCACAATAACTCAGATCAGTCAATATAGTATTTATTAGATTTTAAGTAAAGAGCGGTCAGAAAAAGGAAATGATCATGAGAAAAAGATTTTGGAAGTATAACAGAAAAGATAGAGGGCAGAAGAATGGAGAAAGTAAGACCTAGAATAACAGCAAGGGTAAAAATGGTGCAGGTTGAATGAATTAGAGAGTAAGTGGGGAGCTGAGAAAGACAGAGAGGGAAGGTAACGCAGAGAGACAGAGAAAAGGAAGTAAAAATTATGTAGAATTTCAGCAGAAAGATAGGTATGAAGTATGGTCTTATAGATAAATCCTTGTAACTATTTAACTAGTTCAAGTACCTCCCAAGGACTAGTTACTAGATAATCTAAGCAGTTTCAAACTTTGTTGGAGGCATGTTCTTGTGTGTTAAGCAATAGTCTAATGCACTGGCTTGCTATGTTTGCAACAGTAGGAGGAACAGATGTCTATCATGCTAAGACCATTATTTTTGCATATAAGTGTACCAACTACAGTTGACATGGAAGTGTGACAGTATATATGTGCATTTCTCCTAGTGGTCATCGGTTTGGGATCTTAAGAACTTTTGGAATGGATTTGATAGATCTATGCAAGATTTAGTGGTTCAGGCAGATGATTTTAATTTGATTAGAGAATCCATTCTTTGGATGTTTGTGGCCTCAAACATAGCTAAGCATTCATGACGTAAAACATACTGACAGATGCAGACATGTTTATAAATTATTTCATGTGTGGGGTGGATTATTCAACACTTAGAATCTATTGCAGAGTGCCTGCTATTGTCTGTACCTTACTCACTAGGAGTATGTTTTGTGTTTCAATGTTTATTTGATGTTGGATTCTCTTCTACTAATACCCAAAATTGCAATTAGCCTTGACTGAATGTCTGTCTTGACCAGAACTGTAAGTTAAGGATTGAAAGGATCTTACATTTGGAGGCTCAGAATTTTTCATCAACACTACTCCACTATTACAGAATTGGTGATAATGTCTCTCATATGGACTTAGTTGCAGTTTTATGAGATACCCTAAAAGCAGATCTTAGGGATGCTGTAATTGAATAGGTTCCTTGTGATAAGCAAATGAAGACAGAGTAGGAAGAATCTGTTAAAAATGATTCATACTACTTAGGAATGTTATAATGTATGAAGCCTGAATCTGGGAATCATCATCTTTAGTTAAAGTCAAAGCTGCAGTGTGTTCATTGTTTAAGCCAAAGAAACTTTCTTATGTACTTTTATAGTCAACCTAAACATTAACATTGCCCTGTTTGTAAAGTGATGAATCAGAAATGCATTACTGAGATTAAAGATTTAAATAAAGTTGAATTACTCTAGATCTGGGCTTAGGTCAAACTTAGAGTAGTATTTTGTTTCTTTCTTCAAGTTTGGTTCTTTTTTATCCCCTATGTCACCCCTGGGATTCCGGATATTGGCAAAGGCTCTTGCCACCCCCATAATGCCTTTTTTAGGCAAGGCTCAAATTCTAAACCTACCACCCTAGAACACAAAAAAGGAAAAAAACTAAGGGTAATGCTGCTCAATGCCAGAAGTCTGAATCTCAAAATGCACGCACTCGAGGCCCTTCTCAGTATGGAGAACATCAATGTCTGTGCTGTGACAGAAACCTGGTTCAAGGCTCCTGAGAGCACCCCAGCACTATCAGGTTTTACCTCATATCATGCGTTCCGGCCCCAAAATCCGGACAATACCAAGAAAGGAGGGGGTGTATCCATATTCATCAAGGACTCCCACACCTCAAGACTGGTTGCAACGCACGATGCATCGGAGACCATCCAGGTGCAATTAACCATAGGCAAGACTGCTCTGCAAATTGTAGCATGTTACAGGCCACCCTCACAAACTCAGGAACCTCACATGGCCTTCCTGAAAACACTAGAGGGATAAATGTATCACCAAACACCATCATACTAGGTGACTTCAACTACCCTAATATAGACTGGGAACACTACTCAAGCCCAAACACCCTAGCCCAAAAGTTCCTGGAATTCATAAACTCAAATGCCATGGAACAACTAGTTACCATCCCACAAGAGGAGATAACATACTTGACCTCATCATCACGAACATGGGAGCACAATGTTCAACACGGAGTATACCCCTCACTGGTGAGATCAGATCACAAACTAATCTCGCTGGAGGTCCTCATCCCACCCCACCTGAAATAAAAAGACCACAGTAAAGAACTTCTCAAAGCCGACTTCACACTTCTAAAGACTAGTGTGGTCTCCTTTAAGGCCCCGAGGCGGAAAACAGTACACATGCCGCTGAATCACTTACAAATGCCTTCTACCAGCACCTGCAGGACTGCATGGATAAGGCAATCCCAAGCAAAACAAAGACTCTCTGTACCAAAGGCAAGCGTCCAGTCTGGTGGACCCCAGCCATAAACAAACTCTACAACAAAAGGAGGAAGCTACTACAAGATAGAGCAAAATCCTTAAAAGGTAAGACACCCTTGATCACTATAAGTAAAAAACTAAGAGCTCTCATAAAATCATCCAAAGCAAATTTTGAGAGAAAAATAGCTAAAGACTCAAAAGACAATCATAAGGCCTTCTTTAGCTATGTTAGAAACCTGGGAGGAAACTCCCAGATATGCTCAGAACTAGTTCAAAATGATGTGAAGATTACTGATCCTACGGACATTGCCAACATACTGGTTGACAGGTTCAGTGCAAACTTCTCCCCCCCTCCCCCCCAAAAAAGAGAGATATCTATACCAAATGATTGCAGCCCCCTAAACATCTCCAACGCCCAAGTGAGAACTGCTCTCTCCAAAGCAAAAAACACAGCATCCATGGGACCTGATGGTGTCCCCGGCTGTCTGCTCCACGAACTCAATGAGGAATTAAACCCACAGCTAGGACAGCTGTTTAATCAGAGCCTTACCTCTGGATACGTACCCAGGGAGTGGCGCACTGCAACTGTGGTCCCACTTCACAAAGGCGGTGCCTCCACCGACCCTGGAAATTACCGGCCCATTAGCTTGACAAGCCTTATCTGCAAAGCCATGGAGAGGATCATAATGGACCTCATAAATAAAGACATAGGGAATTTGCAGACTTTGGATCCAACCCAGTTTGGCTTTGTTAAAGGCAGATCATGCCTTTTAAACTTGGTTGACTTTTTCGAAACAGTCACCAAAGCCATTGATGAGGGAAAGGCAGTCCATACAGCCTACCTCGATCTGGGTATCATTGAAAAACTCATCAGCTTAAATATTAACCCATACATCACAAGATGGGTTGCAAACTGGCTGAGTGACAGAACCCACAGGGTCAGAGTTGCTGGCGCCATGTCAGACTCAAAGCCTGTCACAAGTGGTGTCCCACAGGGCTCAGTCCTAGGCCCACTCTTGTTTGGCATCTACTTCTCCGAAGTACAAGCAAACACAGGAGGGTTATGGCTGACAAAGTTTGCAGATGACTGCAAACTGGGCCATAGTAGAAAACACATCTGACACAGATATCCTTCAGAAGGGTCTCACAGAAGCGGATAACTGGTGCCAGAGCCATGGCCTAAAGTTAAATGCCAAAAATGCATAGTCATACCCTTCGGGAAAAACAAGGTTACCCTAGCTACCAAATAGGTGGCAATCCACTGAGCACAGAAGAAGTTATCAGGGACCTGGGGACCCAGGTTGATAGTAGTCTGTCATTTGACACCCATGTAGCTAAAGTAGTTAGGAAGACCTTCTACATTGCCCACCTTATCATGAAGGGATTCTCATCTAGATCAAGGGAGGTCATTGTCTCCCTCTACTCATCACTCATCAGACCAATGATTGAGTACAATGCCCCATTCGGAATGTATCTGACCCGACACTTGCAGCAGCTGGAGAGGCCACAAAGTTCCTCACCAAAAGGATAAAGGGTCTCAAAAATCTGTCCTATGCTGCCCGACTGAAAGAACTCCAGCTCTATTCAGTCGCTTACGCTTGCTCAGAGGTGACCTTTGCCTAACATACAAGGCCATGTCAAACCCAGATTTGATGAATATGCTTCACCTCAAAAATCTAGATCCATTAGAGCCACAAGGGCGGAGACTTAAACCTCGACACGGCTATTAATAGGACGTGCTGGAGGGATAGATTCATCACCCAAAGACTCCCTATGCTGTGGAACAAAATCCCGGTATATGTGAGGCAGAGCACCTCGCTGGCCTTGTTCAAGAGAAATCTTGACCAATGGATGGGAGATCGCAGATATACCCCAGGGATTACCTCAGTGTCACTGCTCGACAGAGGCACAGCAAAATAATGGGTATAGTTCCCCATACTAAAGGGGTGGCGTAAGCCACAAAACTATGGGCTAGGCTTGTAAATGCCCTTGGGCAGATAGCCTAGTATGAACCTATGAACCTATGAACCTATAAGCCGGATTCTAACTGCCTGAACCAAACTGGTTGAAATCATGTTTAGTGGAGACTGAAGTGTACATTTTGAAATACAGCTAGATGTCTGTTTGTGCAATACTGCTATATGCTTTGATGGGGAATTTTTCCTTTCTCCACTGTTTTGTAGCTGTTCAATTAATATTCAAGTTCTGGGTTGTGGGAGCTTGTCAACAGTATTTACTCCTTTGCAAAAAGTGTCTATTTCAATGTTTACACAACACATATAAATCATCACACCCAATGTAAAAAGCACCCAGTTCTTAATATAGGTTTGAATCAGTTGTTGAGTATAAAAAAAATCAACTCATCTACTGGGTACCAGACTATAAATTGCAGACACACAGTTGAAGGAAAATTACAGCAAATTAACATTCTTATCAGTAAACCAATAAAAATTCTCAAGTAGCCAATTCAAAAGGCAACTCACTTAGCTTCACAAAAACAAACAAATAAATAACATTATCAACAAATTAATACAGTTTTATCTCAGTTGATTCTTAAGTTGTAAAGTGGTACTCTTACACCATTTTCTACATCTACTCTTTGTCTCCACTACTAACTTACCCTACCCTCCCTTCCTCTACACATACTCCCCTGAGGTTGCACTCATACCTTTTCCACATCTATTTCTACTATCCCCTCTATCACACCCTACCCTTCTCTACTTGTACTAGCCTACACCTTTACCAATATAATCTGTTACCATATTTCATGACCTCTAGAATATTAATAATCATTATGATAATCATCTGCTATGTAAATAATGATGCATATTTCTATTATCAAGCTTTCCATATAATTTATGCTTGAACACTATGACTTTATTATGTCTGTTGAGATTTTATTCTGACAAACTGATGTGTAGTTGTTCAAATTTTGTGCTTGAATGTTACAAACAAATGTGTTGTTTTCAGATTTGTGTTTGAATGTTATTGATAGATATTGTGTAAATTAAAATGCTTTTCCCCAATATACTGTGTGTACAGTGAAAAGAAATGTGGAAGGCCAAACAGCAGTTTTCAAAATAATTTGCTTGCTTTGCAAGAACAGTTATGTTCAGCTTAGATATTAATAACATATAACTGTGGGCATTAATGTAAATGCATCCTGTTATAGAAAAAAAAGGAAGTTGCTTTCTTGGCTTTCAGATGCAGAAATAAATAAATAAAATGCAGACAGGTCAAGTGACACAAAGATGATGTGGAGAAACTTTTGTGAAGTCTTCAGATACAGTGAGGACCAAAAAAGGGCATGGAAATAACCATGGACATTTTCATGCCACAGACAGAAACCAGAAGAACAAGTTACAAGGACATTAAAAATAACATTGGTTGAAAAGAGTATATAAACTGGACAGTATGTTTCACTTAGTAGTGACGTTCAGACTAAGTGTGCCTTAGTCTCCTCATCTGTCTTGCTGTGTTATAATAGAACTGAAATAGCTCTAACAGAATTAACTGTTTGGCAAGAATTTTTTATGAGACAAATACAGAATAACAGATACAGTAGTACGGAGTTTGTCTGGTCTACTTTTGGACATTTCTTCAGTGACATTTCTTCAGAAAAGAAAGAGATACATTTCTTTAGTGGCGAGCCAGCCAGGAGTTGTGACCATATATGTTATCAGCAGTTAATATTACAGAGGGATCCCTACTACTTACTATGTTAGTTCAACAGACTGACAGTTCCAGTGCTTTAACAGAGAAACAGTTCCAGTTCCAGTACTTCGTTGGTGGACACAGAGCACTGCTGTGGAAGCTGTCCTGCGTCGCTCCACCTACAATTCGTCTGTAGAGAAACATCGTCCTTTTCCAGATTGACTTCAGCCTGATCACCTGCTTGTCTTCTGCATAAATTACAGTACTTTCTTCACAGTTATAACATGGATGCAAGTACAGACAGTTAACTTTACAGTGCCCACATATTGTATATAAAAATTTACATGGTTTAAACCTTCTGTGCCAGACATGAAATATAAATCTGAAATGTTTGATGTTCAGACATTAGATAACAGTTGTGTTTGTAAATGTATAAATGCCTATAATCCATACATAAAATGTACACCAATTCATAAAGACTGTTTTTTATGTGGAAATAACTTTCCAGACTTATGTCTAACTTGTTACAGGAGTCTAGTATGTAAGCTATACCATAAGATATATCCCATTCTGATAAATAATCTGATTCTAGAGCTGTTAGTTTTTCACGTATACAACAGTTAAATGTACCTTCTGCAGTCACCTAAATCTCATACAGTACAAGTGTGTGCAATTATTGTTAGTAATGTAATAGACTACATAAAAATGTTATTTATAGTAAATATTGCAAATGCACAAACAGAAGAAAGTTCTAACATAGTACAGTGTGCTATCAATATTAACCTTTTAGAGAAAAGGTTTTCACAGCTTTTCAAAATTTCCCTAGAGACAGTAGTAAGGGACAATAATGCCATTTAGAGGAACAGACTCAGCATAGCATTCAGACTTTACATAATGACATTTCTGTTTAACGTAACAATCACATAGAGCCCAACAACATTTACTAAAGGCACAAACTACAGAGGTTAATCTGACAAGACAGTTAGAAGAAGCCCAGCAAGGTTTACACTGGGTAGGGTTCAGCAGAAATGAAAGTTATTTCTCCTGCTGATATATCTCAATTGTCTTGTTTATTACAGACTATGTCTCAGTGGCAAGACAAAAAAACTAATAATAATTTTGTTTCAATATGTTGGCATTTAAACAATGGTTGACATACACTGTGTGGTCTATTTCAAATAATGCTTTATTTAATTTTTTTGCATTTACACATGCCAGTTTGTGTCAGGAGGGGAAGGGAAATCATTAACAGTGTTGGCAAACCCTTAAAACATGCTCCAGTATGAGAGTTATGGGCATTAATTCACAAAATGATTTACAGGGAAAGTTTAGTATTGTCAAAATCAAAACACATAAAAAATATACAGGAAAGGCTACAGTAAATACTTTGGCAAATGGCAAAGCAAAGCAAGTAGCTAAAACAGGTGAGTGCCTAGACTCACGTAACTGTTTTACAGACAGTCTAAATAACATGACAGGAACAAACAAAATAATGTTTTGGTCAGGCAAGATCTTATGTTAAAGCAATTCCATCAGACATTTAATGACATTCTGCAAAATGTAGATGCAGCTTTAAAATCAGTTTCTGCCTGACAGACAGATACAGACTCAGAGATTAAGCCAGAGTGCTAGACAGTTTAAAAAAAGTATGCAGTATTGCAGATGCACATAGGAAATATACACAGCAGCTTGTAGACTATGTGGTGAAAGGAAGGGGATGTAATACATGGTCTGATAAAAAAAACAAACACAGGGGGAACACGAGCAGCTTCTACTCCACCAGGGTTACAGACAGATACACAAGTTCAGAAAAACAGGTGACATGTTTTACTTGTGAGAAAATATGTCACATTAAAAAGAATTGTCCATATTGCAAAAAAATGAAAGAAAGGTCAAAGACAAAAGGGTATCTATGTAGATAATAGTGCTTTTTCAAACCCCAAAATAGGGAAAGAAATCAAGATAAAAAAATACATTAAGGGACAATCAGTCACAGGAACAAACACAGAGGGATACAGAAAAAAATAAAGTATACCCTATGAAATACCAGATCATGGCAGGCAATAGGCATTAAAGCAATAAATTAACAAAATACAGGTTATCAGTTGGCAGCAAAGTACAGGGATCTTTTAAAGCAATGGAAGATGATGTTAGTATACAAAACTCAATGTTAAACAAAGGGGACAGTAAAAGACAGAAACATAAATATTACTTTACTGGTTTAATAAGCCAGGACAGATTCAGAATAAACACAGAAATAACCTGCAGACATAAAGTTAAAGTTAATACAGATACAGTAAATACATTTACAGTAGTGCAAATGGTATATGCAAAACTAAACAATGCAATTAAATGTTGGGTATATAAGTCCACATCTTCATCTGGAAATGGAGTAACATTTAAGGCAGTACCTATGAGAAATCCTAAATAAAAGGTTCTATAGTAACAAGAGAGGGTCACCCCCCCACATTAAAAGTACAGCATGTCTCCAAAGGCAGCTTATGCATACAGCAAACAGGATGAGTATTAGTAAAAAGCAATGACTGTAATGACATATTTTCAAAAGAATGTATTACATAAAATATAACAGCAAACAGTCTTAGAAACAAACTAGTTCAGCAAAAACATCATTAGTCAAACTGATGTAACTGCCATCCGGGTAATAATAGACAGCAATACATACAGGTAGTAACTTACAGAGTTATTAAAAAAGTACATAAAAACTTAGACAAATAGCATTTTTCAGCTAATAAAAATCCAAGCAAAAGCTGCACACCATGTTGGTTCATAAAAATCAGTGTAAGTTAATAACAATCAAACAGTATCAGTACAGTAACCGTCTGTTAACAGTCTTACAAAAGTTTAAATTTGTTTCTATAATAGCAATCTATGGACAAAACAAGGCAATCTAAAAAAAAGTACATACAAGGCAATGCAAATAAAACAGTTGCAAAGAAAAAATGGGGAGAGATACTCAGATATAATAGATCATGAGAACATGGACATCATGATCGGATACCTGATTTCAATATACTTTTGGACACGAAAAATTTGTTTGCAAAGGCATGTGACAAGTCAAATTGTTGGGTTTTTAGCCATATTTCTTACA